>NC_090447.1:1535568979-1535883218 GCF_031143425.1 Pleurodeles waltl | reverse complement strand
GCCAATGCCACTAGGTGTGACAGAAACTGTCTTGGGACTGACTACCCCAGTTTCTATGATGGACCCATAAGTGAACCCAACTACACCCTTTACTTGACTGTTGCCAGCAGTCCCACCACTAGTACCACTACTGCTAGGGGCACTAGAGCTTGATGTATTAGTGGTGGTAGGCTCAGGGGGTTTACCTGGACAGGACTTATCCCCTGGCCTATGGCCTCTGTTTTTACACACAAAGCACCAAGGCTTTTTAATGTGTGCAGGTTGAGAAGAAGAAGAAGAATTTGTTTTATCCCCACCCCCTGAAGAGTGTTTAAGATTTGAAGTGGGATCTTTGGTTTTACCCTTATCCCCATGTTTATCTTGAGATTTTTCACCATCTTTCTTCTTGCCATCTTTGTCACCCCCTGTATGAACTTTTCTGTTCACCCTTGTTCTGACCCATTTGTCTGCCTTCTTTCCCAATTCTTGGGGAGAGGTCAGATCAGAGTCCACCAAGTACTGGTTGTAGGAAAGTACCATCTTGCCTGGCATGTTACCCCCATTTTTCACTGTATATATGTTGTTTTAGTTGTATGTGTCACTGGGACCCTGCCAGCCAGGGCCCCAGTGCTCATAAGTGTGCCTGAATGTGTTACCTGTGAAGTGACTAACTGTCTCACTGAGGCTCAGCTATCCAGAACCTCAGTGGTTATGCTCTCTCATTTCTTTCAAATTGTCACTAACAGGCTAGTGACCAATTTTACCAATTTACATTGGCTTACTGGAACACCCTTATAATTCCCTAGTATATGGTACTGAGGTACCCAGGGTATTGGGGTTCCAGGAGATCCCTATTTGCTGCAGCATTTCTTTTGCCACCCATAGGGAGCTCTGACAATTCTTACACAGGCCTGCCACCGCAGCCTGAGTGAAATAACGTCCACGTTATTTCACAGCCATTTACCACTGCACTTAAGTAACTTATAAGTCACCTATATGTCTAACCTTTACCTGGTAAAGGTTAGGTGCAAAGTTACTTAGTGTGAGGGCACCCTGGCACTAGCCAAGGTGCCCCCACATTGTTCAGGGCAAATTCCCCGGACTTTGTGAGTGCGGGGACACCATTACACGCGTGCACTACATATAGGTCACTACCTATATGTAGCTTCACAATGGTAACTCCGAATATGGCCATGTAACATGTCTATGATCATGGAATTGCCCCCTCTATGCCATCCTGGCATAGTTGGCACAATCCCATGATCCCAGTGGTCTGTAGCACAGACCCTGGTACTGCCAAACTGCCTTTTCAGGGGTTTCACTGCAGCTGCTGCCAACCCCTCAGACAGGTTTCTGCCCTCCTGGGGTCCAGCTAGGCTTGTCCCAGGATGGCAGAACAAAGGACTTCCTCTGAGAGAGGGTGTTACACCCTCTCCCCTTGGAAAATGGTGTGAAGGCAGGGGAGGAGTAGCCTCCCCCAGCCTCTGGAAATGCTTTCATGGGCACATTTGGTGCCCATTTCTGCATAAGCCAGTCTACACCGGTTCAGGGACCTGCTCTGGCGCGAAACTGGACAAAGGAAAGGGGAGTGACCACTCCCCTGACCTGCACCTCCCCTGGGAGGTGTCCAGAGCTCCTCCAGTGTGCTCCAGACCTCTGCCATCTTGGAAACAGAGGTGCTGCTGGCACACTGGACTGCTCTGAGTGGCCAGTGCCACCAGGTGACGTCAGAGACTCCTTCTGATAGGCTCCTTCAAGTGTTGCTAGCCTATCCTCTCTCCTAAGTAGCCAAACCCTCTTTTCTGGCTATTTAGGGTCTCTGCTTTGTGGATTTCCTTAGATAACGAATGCAAGAGCTCATCAGAGTTCCTCTGCATCTCTCTCTTCACCTTCTGCCAAGGAATCGACTGCTGACTGCGCTGGAAGCCTGCAAAACTGCAACAAAGTAGCTAAGACGACTACTGCAACTCTGTAACGCTGATCCTGCCGCCTTCTCGACTGTTTTCCTGGTGGTGCATGCTGTGGGGGTAGTCTGCCTCCTCTCTGCACTAGAAGCTCCGAAGAAATCTCCTGTGGGTCGACGGAATCTTCCCCCTGCTAACGCAGGCACCAAAGAACTGCATCACCGGTCCCCTGGGTCTCCTCTCAGCACGACGAGCGAGGTCCCTTGAATCCAGCAACTGTGTCCAAGTGACTCCCACGGACCAGTGACTCTTCAGTCCAAGTTTGGTCGAGGTAAGTCCTTGCCTCCCCACGCCAGACTGCATTGCTGGGAACCGCGACTTTTGCAGCTACTCCGGCCTCCGTGCACTTCCGGCGGAAATCCTTTGTGCACAGCCAAGCCTGCGTCCACGGCACTCTAACCTGCATTGCACGACTTTCTAAGTTGGTCTCCGGCGACGTGGGACTCCTTTGTGCAACTTCGGGTGAGCACTGTTTCACTCCTCTTCGTAGTGCCTGTTCCGGCACTTCTGCAGGTGCTGCCTGCTTCTGAGAGGGCTCTTTGTCTTGCTCGACGCCCCCTCTGTCCCCAGACGCAATTGGCGACATCCTGGTCCCTCCTGGGCCACAGCAGCATCCAAAAACGCTAACCGCACGACTTGCAGCTAGCAAGGCCTGTTGGCGATCTTTCGGCGAGAAAACCCTTCTGCACAACTCTCCACGGCGTGGGGGATCCATCCTCCAAAGGGGAAGTCTCTAGTCTTTGTCGTTCCTGCAGAATCCTCAGCTTCTACTGTCCAGTAGCAGCTTCTTTGCACCCACAGCTGGCATTTCCTGGGCATCTGCCCATCTCCCACTTGCTTGTGACTTTTGGATTTGGTCCCCTTGTTCCACAGGTACCCTCGACTGGAAATCCATCGTTGTTGCATTGCTGGTTTGTGTCTTTCCTGCAGAATTCCCCTATCACGACTTCTTTGTCCTTTGGGGAACTTTAGTGCACTTTGCACTCACTTTTCAGGGTCTTGGGGTGGACTATTTTTCTTACCCTTACTATTTTCTAATAGTCCCAGCGACCCTCTACAAGGTCACATAGGTTTGGGGTCCATTCGTGGTTCGCATTCCACTTTTGGAGTATATGGTTTGTGTTGCCCCTATCCCTATGTGTCCCCATTGCATCCTATTGTAACTATACATTGTTTGCACTGTTTTCTAAGACTATACTGCATATTTGTGGTATTGTGTACATATATCTTGTGTATATTTGCTATCCTCATACTGAGGGTATACTCTGAGATACTTTGGCATATTGTCATAAAAATAAAGTACCTTTATTTTTAGTATATCTGTGTATTGTGTTTTCTTATGATATTGTGCAAGTGACACTAGTGGTACTGTAGGAGCTTCACTCGTCTCCTAGTTCAGCCTAAGCTGCTCTGCTAAGCTACCATTATCTATTAGCCTATGCTGCTAGACACCCTATACACTAATAAGGGATAACTGGGCCTGGTGCAAGGTGCAAGTACCCCTTGGTACCCACTACAAGCCAGTCCAGCCTCCTACATTGGTTGTGCAGCGGTGGGATAAGTGCTTTGAGACTACTTACCACTCTTGTCATTGTACTTTTCATAAGAGAAAAATATACAAAACTAGTTCAGTGTGTGTACACATAGCTAAAAAGTTTTGCATTTCCTCTTTTCACTCTTTTGTAAGTGCTGAAAAGTACTTCTAAACTTGCTAAAAAGTTCTAAAAAGTTTTAAAAGTTTTTTTTCTGTCTCTCTAAAAGTTCTGAAAAACTTTTTCTTCACTTTTTCTATCACTTAAACTCTTTCTAAAATGTCTGGCACAGGCCAAGATGTTGATCTGTCCAAACTTGCATATGACCACCTTAGCTGGAAAGGAGCAAGGAGTCTCTGTATAGAAAGAGGTTTGAGTGTAGGGAAGAATCCTTCTTTGGAATTATTACTTAACATGCTTAGAGAACAAGATAAGGCCAAAAGTGCCCCATCTGTTGAAAAAGTAGCTAATGGTTCCCAATCTGATCCTGGGACTCCCCAAGGAAAAGATTCAGGAAAGAAACTTCCTAGCCTGCCCATTACTAGACAGTCTAGCATAGTTGGTAATGATGAAGAGTCACACCATACAGATAGTGTTGTCTCACATCATAGCAAGAGCATTCATTCTCACCACAGTAGAAGTGATGTTTCGTAAACCAAGCTGTTAGGGTGCCTTCTGTAAGGGACAGGTCTCCTTCTGTCCATTCTCACCATACTTCTGTTTCAAGGCATGTCCCTCCCACCCACCCTGATGACAGATTGTTAGAAAGGAGAATAGATTGAGAGTGGAACAAACCAGACTGAAGCTCAAGAAGCAACAGCTGGATTTGGATAGACAGACCTTAGAATTAGAGAAGGAGAGACAGAAATTGGGTTTAGAAACCCATGGTGGCAGCAGCAGTATTCCCCATAGTCATCCTGCAAAAGAGCATGATTCCAGGAATCTGCACAAGATAGTTCCCCCTTATAAGGAGGGGGATGACATTAACAAGTGGTTTGCTGCACTTGAGAGGGCCTGTGCTGTACAGGATGTCCCTCAAAGGCAATGGGCTGCTATCCTATGGCTATCATTTAGTGGAAAAGGTAGGGATAGGCTCCTTACTGTGAAAGAAAATGAAGCCAATGATTACAAAGTTCTTAAGAATGCACTCCTGGATGGTTATGGCTTAACCACTGAACAATACAGGATAAAGTTCAGAGAGACCAAAAAGGAGTCTTCACAAGACTGGGTTGATTTCATTGACCATTCAGTGAAGGCCTTGGAGGGGTGGTTACATGGCAGTAAAGTTACTGATTATGACAGCCTGTATAACTTGATCCTGAGAGAGCATATTCTTAATATTTGTGTGTCTGATTTGTTGCACCAGTACTTGGTGGACTCTGATCTGACCTCTCCCCAAGAATTGGGAAAGAAGGCAGACAAATAGGTCAGAACAAGGGTGAACAGAAAAGTTCATACAGGGGGTGACAAAGATGGCAACAAGAAGAAGGATGGTAAGTCTTCTGACAAGGGTGGGGACAAATCTAAAAATGAGTCTTCATCAGGCCCACAAAAACACTCTGGTGGGGGTGGTGGGCCCAAATCCTCTTCTAATCAAAACAAAGAAAAGAAACCATGGTGCTATTTATGTAAAATAAAAGGCCATTGGACAACAGATCCCAGTTGTCCAAAGAAAAACACCAAGCCTCCTACCACTACAACCCCTACTGCTACACCTAGTGTCCCTACTAATAGCAGTGGTGGTGGGAGCAAACCTACTAATAGCCAATCTAAGGGAGTAGCTGGGCTCACCTTTGTTAACTTAGTTGGGGTTGGTCTGATTAGGGAGACCACAGAGGCTGTGTTAGTCTCTGAGGGGGCTATTGATTTAGCCACCTTGGTTGCTTGTCCCCTTAACATGGATAAGTACAAGCAACTACCCCTAATAAATGGTGTTGAGGTTCAGGCCTACAGGGACACAGGTGCCAGTGTCACAATGGTGATAGAGTAACTGGTCCACCCTGAACAACACCTACTTGGTCACCAGTACCAAGTAACCGATGCTCACAACAACACCCTTAGCCACCCCATGGCTGTTGTAAATCTCAACTGGGGGGGGGGGTTACTGGCCCAAAGAAAGTTGTGGTTGCCTCAGATTTACCTGTAGACTGTCTATTAGGGAATGATTTAGAGACATCAGCTTGGGCAGAAGTGGAGTTGGAGGCTCATGCAGCAATGCTGGGCATTCCAGGGCATATTTTTGCTTTGACAAGGGCTCAGGCCAAAAAGCAAAAAGGACAGGGAAACTTGGATCCTGGAACAATGGACCAAGTGCTCCCTAAAGCTAGGAGCTAGGGCTAGTAGAAGTAAAGCACTACCTACTATCCCTCCCTCTACAGTGGATTCTTGTTCTGAAGAAGAAGAATTTCCACCCTGCGCAGAACCTACACCAGAGGAGCTGGAAGCAGACACTGCTGAGCTTTTGGGTGAAGGGGGGCCTGCCAGGGAGGAGCTGAGTGTGGCACAGCAGACCTGTCCCACACTAGAGGGTCTAAGACAGCAAGCTGTCAAACAAGCTAATGGGGATGTCAGTGACTCTCACAGAGTTTACTGGGAGGACAACCGCTTGTACACTGAGGCAAGGGATCCTAAACCTGGAGCTGCCAGGAGATTAGTGATTCCTCAGGAGTACAGAAAGTTCCTCCTAACTCTTGCTCACGACATTCCTCTAGCAGGACATCTGGGGCAAATGAAAACTTGGGACAGGCTTGTTCCCTTGTTTCATTGGCCTAGAATGTCTGAGGACACAAAAGATTTTTGTAAGTCCTGTGAAACCTGTCAAGCCAGTGGCAAGACAGGTGGCACTCCAAAGGCACCCCTTATTCCACTGCCTGTGGTTGGGGTTCCCTTTGAAAGGGTAGGGGTTGACATAGTTGCCCCCCTTGACCCTCCTACTGCTTCAGGCAATAGGTTTATCTTGGTGGTAGTGGACCATGCCACCAGATACCCTGAAGCAATTCCTCTAAGGACCACTACAGCTCCTGCAGTGGCAAAGGCCCTCCTGGGAATCTTTTCCAGGGTGGGCTTCCCAAAAGAGGTAGTTTCAGACAGAGGAAGCAATTTCATGTCTGCTTACTTAAAGGCCATGTGGAAGGAGTGTGGTGTGACTTACAAGTTCACTACACCCTATCATCCACAAACAAATGGACTGGTGGAGAGATTTAACAAAACTCTCAAAGGCATGATTATGGGCCTCCCTGAAAAACTCCGCAGGAGATGGGATATCCTGTTACCATGCCTCCTTTTTGCCTACAGGGAGGTACCCCACAAAGGAGTGGGCTTCAGCCCCTTTGAACTCCTCTTTGGACACCCTGTTAGGGGTCCACTAAGACTTGTCAAGGAGGGTCGGGAACAACCTTTAAAAGCTCCAAAACAAGATATTGTGGATTATGTACTTGGCCTCAGATCAAGGATGGCTAAGTACACGAAAAAGGCCAGTAAAAACCTTCAGGCCAGCCAAGAGCTCCAGAAGCAATGGCATGATCAGAAGGCTGTTTTGGTTCAGTACCAACCAGGGCAGAAAGTGTGAGTCTTGGAGCCTGTGGCCCCAAGAGCACTCCAAGATAAATGGAGTGGACCCCACACAATTGTTGAGAAAAAGGGTGAAGTCACCTACTTAGTTGACTTAGGCACTGCCAGGAGTCCCCTCAGGGTGCTCCATGTCAATCGCCTGAAACCCTACTATGACAGGGCTGATCTCACCCTGCTCATGGCAACTGATGAGGGACAGGAAGAAGACAGTGATCCTCTTCCTGATCTATTCTCTTCCACAGAACAAGATGCTCTGGTGGAAGGGGTAGTTTTGGCTGATTGTCTTACTGCTGAGCAGAAAGACCATTGCATAAATCTCCTGGGTCAGTTTTCTGAACTCTTCTCTACTGTGCCAGGTACCACTTCTTGGTGTGAGCACACTATAGATACTGGAGACAGCCTGCCTGTCAAAAGTAAGATCTATAGGCAGCCTGACCATGTCAGAGACTGCATAAAGCAAGAGGTGCAGAAAATGTTAGAACTGGGAGTGGTTGAGCACTCTGAAAGTCCATGGGCTTCTCCTGTGGTACTTGTACCAAAACCCCATTCCAAAGATGGAAAGAAGGAAATGCGGTTTTGTGTAGACTACAGAGGTCTCAACCAGGTAACCAAAACTGATGCTCACCCTATACCCAGGGCAGATGAGCTCATAGATACACTGGCATCTGCCAAGTATCTAAGCACTTTTAATTTGACTGCAGGGTATTGGCAGATCAAATTATCAGAAGATGCTAAACCTAAAACTGCATTTTCAACCATTGGAGGCCATTACCAGTTCACTGTAATGCCTTTTGGATTGAAAAATGCACCTGCCACTTTTCAGAGGTTGGTGAACACAGTCCTGCAAGGGCTGGAAGCTTTCAGTGCAGCATATTTGGACGATATAGCTGTCTTTAGCTCCAGCTGGGATGATCACCTGGTCCACCTATGGAAAGTTTTGGAGGCCCTGCAAAAGGCAGGCCTCACTATCAAGGCTTCAAAGTGCCAGATAGGGCAGGGTAAGGTGGTTTATCTGGGACACCTTGTTGGTGGGGAACAGATTGCACCACTACAGGGGAAAATCCAAACAATTATTGATTGGGTTCCCCCTACCACTCAGACTCAGGTGAGAGCCTTCCTAGGCCTCACTGGGTATTACAGGAGGTTCATTAAGAACTATGGCTCCATTGCAGCCCCTCTTAATGACCTCACATCCAAGAAAATGCCTAAAAAGGTATTATGGACAGCAAACTGTCAGAAAGCTTTTGAGGAGCTGAAGCAGGCCATGTGCTCTGCACCTGTCCTGAAAAGCCCTTGTTACTCTAAAAAATTATATGTCCAACCTGATGCATCTGAATTAGGAGTAGGGGCAGTCCTATCACAACTTAATTCTGAGGGCCAGGATCAACCTGTTGCTTTTATTAGTAGAAGGTTGACCCCTAGAGAAAAGCGTTGGTCTGCCATTGAGAGGGAGGCCTTTGCTGTGGTCTGGGCACTGAAGAAGTTGAGGCCATACCTGTTTGGCACTCACTTCATTGTTCAGACAGACCACAAACCTCTACTTTGGCTAAAACAAATGAAAGGTGAAAATCCTAAATTGTTGAGGTGGTCCATATCCCTACAGGTAATGGACTATACAGTGGAACATAGACCTGGGAGTAGCCACTCCAATGCAGATGGACTCTCCAGATATTTCCACTTAGACAATGAAGACCCATCAGAGAATGACTAGTCTTATTGTCCTTCGTTTGGGGGGGGGGGGTTGTGTAGGAAAGTACCATCTTGCCTGGCATGTTACCCCCATTTTTCACTGTATATATGTTGTTTTAGTTGTATGTGTCACTGGGACCATGCCAGCCAGGGCCCCAGTGCTCATAAGTGTGCCTGAATGTGTTACCTGTGTAGTGACTAACTGTCTCACTGAGGCTCTTCTATCCAGAACCTCAGTGGTTATGCTCTCTCATTTCTTTCAAATTGTCACTAACAGGCTAGTGACCAATTTTACCAATTTACATTGGCTTACTGGAACACCCTTATAATTCCCTAGTATATGGTACTGAGGTACCCAGGATATTGGGGTTCCAGGAGATCACTATGGGCTGCAGCATTTCTTTTGCCACCCATAGGGAGCTCTGACAATTCTTACACAGGCCTGCCACCGCAGCCTGAGTGAAATAACGTCCACGTTATTTCACAGCCATTTACCACTGCACTTAAGTAACTTATAAGTCACCTATATGTCTAACCTTTACCTGGTAAAGGTTAGGTGCAAAGTTACTTAGTGTGAGGGCACCCTGGCACTAGCCAAGGTGCCCCCACATTGTTCATGGCAAATTCCCCGGACTTTGTGAGTGCGGGGACACCATTACACGCGTGCACTACATAGAGGTCACTACCTATTTGTAGCTTCACAATGGTAACTCCGAATATGGCCATGTAACATGTCTATGATCATGGAATTGCCCCCTCTATGCCATCCTGGCATAGTTGGCACAATCCCATGATCCTAGTGGTCTGTAGCACAGGTACTGCCAAACTGCCTTTTCAGGGGTTTCACTGCAGCTGCTGCTGCTGCCAACCCCTCAGACAGGTTTCTGCCCTCCTGGGGTCCAGCCAGGCTTGTCCCAGGATGGCAGAACAAAGGACTTCCTCTGAGAGAGGGTGTTACACCCTCTCCCCTTGGAAAATGGTGTGAAGGCAGGGGAGGAGTAGCCTCCCCCAGCCTCTGGAAATGCTTTCATGGGCACATTTGGTGCCCATTTCTGCATAAGCCAGTCTACACCGGTTCAGGGACCCCTTAGCCCTGCTCTGGCGCGAAACTTGGACAAAGGAAAGGGGAGTGACCACTCCCCTGACCTGCACCTCCCCTGGGAGGTGTCCAGAGCTCCTCCAGTGTGCTCCAGACCTCTGCCATCTTGGAAACAGAGGTGCTGCTGGCACACTGGACTGCTCTGAGTGGCCAGTGCCACCAGGTGACGTCAGAGACTCCTTCTGATAGGCTCCTTCAGGTGTTGCTAGCCTATCCTCTCTCCTAAGTAGCCAAACCCTCTTTTCTGGCTATTTAGGGTCTCTGCTTTGTGGATTTCCTTAGATAACGAATGCAAGAGCTCATCAGAGTTCCTCTGCATCTCTCTCTTCACCTTCTGCCAAGGAATCGACTGCTGACCGCGCTGGAAGCCTGCAAAACTGCAACAAAGTAGCTAAGACGACTACTGCAACTCTGTAACGCTGATCCTGCCGCCTTCTCGACTGTTTTCCTGGTGGTGCATGCTGTGGGGGTAGTCTGCCTCCTCTCTGCACTAGAAGCTCCGAAGAAATCTCCCGTGGGTCGACGGAATCTTCCCCCTGCTACCTCAGGCACCAAAGAACTGCATCACCGGTCCCCTGGGTCTCCTCTCAGCACGACGAGCGAGGTCCCTTGAATCCAGCAACTGTGTCCAAGTGACTCCCACAGTCCAGTGACTCTTCAGTCCAAGTTTGGTGGAGGTAAGTCCTTGCCTCCCCACGCCAGACTGCATTGCTGGGAATCGCGACTTTTGCAGCTACTCCGGCCTCTGTGCACTTCCGGCGGAAATCCTTTGTGCACAGCCAAGCCTGGGTCCACGGCACTCTAACCTGCATTGCACGACTTTCTAAGTTGGTCTCCGGCGACGTGGGACTCCTTTGTGCAACTTCGGGTGAGCACCGTTTCACTCCTCTTTGTAGTGCCTGTTCCAGCACTTCTGCGGGTGCTGCCTGCTTCTGAGAGGGCTCCTTGTCTTGCCCGACGCCCCCTCTGTCCCCAGACGCAATTGGCGACATCCTGGTCCCTCCTGGGCCACAGCAGCATCCAAAAACGCTAACCGCACGACATGCAGCTAGCAAGGCTTGTTGGCAATCTTTCGGCGGGAAAACACTTCTGCACAACTCTCCACGGCGTGGGGGATCCATCCTCCAAAGGGGAAGTCTCTAGCCTTTGTCGTTCCTGCAGAATCCTCAGCTTCTACTGTCCAGTAGCAGCTTCTTTGCACCCACAGCTGGCATTTCCTGGGCATCTGCACATCTCCGACTTGCTTGTGACTTTTGGACTTGGTCCCCTTGTTCCACAGGTACCCTCGACTGGAAATCCATTGTTGTTGCATTGCTGGTTTGTGTCTTTCCTGCAGAATTCCCCTATCACGACTTCTTTGTCCTTTGGGGAACTTTAGTGCACTTTGCACTCACTTTTCAGGGTCTTGGGGTGGGCTATTTTATTTACCCTTACTATTTTCTAATAGTCCCAGCGACCCTCTACAAGGTCACATAGGTTTGGGGTCCATTCGTGGTTCGCATTCCCCTTTTGGAGTAAATGGTTTGTGTTGCCCCTATCCCTATGTGTCCCCATTGCATCCTATTGTAACTATACATTGTTTGTACTGTTTTCTAAGACTATACTGCATATTTTTGGTATTGTGTACATATATCTTGTGTATATTTGCTATCCTCATACTGAGGGTATACTCTGAGATACTTTGGCATATTGTCATAAAAATAAAGTACCTTTATTTTTAGTATATCTGTGTATTGTGTTTTCTTATGATATTGTGCAAGTGACACTAGTGGTACTGTAGGAGCTTCACTTGTCTCCTAGTTCAGCCTAAGCTGCTCTGCTAAGCTACCATTATCTATCAGCCTATGCTGCTAGACACCCTGTACACTAATAAGGGATAACTGGGCCTGGTGCAAGTACCCCTTGGTACTCACTACAAGCCAGTCCAGCCTCCTACACTGGTGCAACAAATCAGACACACAATTATTAAGAATATGCTCTCTCAGGATCAAGTTATACAGGCTTTCATAATCAGTAACTTTACTGCCATGTAACCACCCCTCCAAGGCCTTCACTGAATGGTCAATGAAATCAACCCAGTCTTGTGAAGACTCCTTTTTGGTCTCTCTGAACTTCATCCTGTACTGTTCAGTGGTTAAGCCATAACCATCCAGGAGTGCATTCTTAAGAACTGTAAAATTATTGGCATCACTTTCTTTCACAGTAAGGAGCCTATCCCTACCCTTTCCACTAAATGATAGCCATAGGATAGCAGCCCACTGCCTTTGAGGGACATCCTGTACAACACAGGCCCTCTCAAGTGCAGCAAACCACTTGTTAATGTCATCCCCCTCCTTATAAGGGGGAACTATCTTGTGCAGATTCCTGGAATCATGCTCTTTTGCAGGATGACTATGGGGAATACTGCTGCTGCCACCATGGGTTTCTAAACCCAACTTCTGTCTTTCTTTCTCTAGTTCTAGGGACTGTCTATCCAAATCCAGCTGTTGCTTCTTGAGCTTCAGTCTGGTTTGTTCCACTCTCAATTTATTGAGCTCCCTTTCTAACAATCTGTCATCAGGGTGGGTGGGAGGGACATGTCTTGAAACAGAGGTATGGTGAGAATTAACAGAAGGAGACCTATCCCTTACAGAAGGCATCCTAACAGCTTGGTTAACAGAAACATCACTACTACTGTGGTGAGAAGGAATACTCTTGCTATGATGTGAGACAACACTATCTGTATGGTGTGACTCTACATCAGTACCAACTATGCTAGGCTGTCTAGTAATGGGCAGGCTAGGAAGTTTCCTTCCTGAATCTTTTTCTAGGGGAGTCCCTGGATCAGATTGGGAACCATTAGCTACTTTTTCAACAGATGGGGCCCTTCTGGCTTTATCTTGTTCTTTAAGCATGTTAATTAATAATTCCAAAGAAGGATTCTTCCCTACACTCAAACCTCTCTCTATGCAGAGACTCCTTGCTCCTTTCAGGCTAAGGAGATCATATGCAAGTTTGGACAGATCAACAGTTTGGCCTGTGCCAGACATTTTAGAAAGAGTTTAAGTGACAGAAAAAGAGAACAAAGTTTTTCAGAATTTTTAGAAAGACAGAAAAAAAACTTTTTAAACTTCTTCAGAACTTTTAGAAAGTTTAGAGGTACTATTCAGCAATTAGAAAAGAGTGAAAAGAGGAAATGCAAAACTTTTTGGTTAGGTGTACATACACTGAACTTGTTTTGTATATTTTTCTCTTATGAAAAGTACAATGACAAAAGTGGTAAGTAGTCTCAAAGCACTTATCCCACCGCTGCACAACCAATGTAGGAGGCTGGACTGGCTTGTAGTGAGTACCAGGGGGTACTTACACCTTGCACCAGGCCCAGGTATCCCTTATTAGTGTATAGGGTGTCTAGCAGCTTAGGCTGATAGATAATGGTAGCTTAGCAGAGCAGCTTAGGCTGAACTAGGAGACGAGTGAAGCTCCTCCAGTACCACAAGTGTCATATGCACAATATCATAAGAAAACACAATACACAGATATACTAAAAATAAAGGTACTTTATTTTTATGACAACATGCCAAAAGTATCTCAGTGAGTACCCTCAGTATGAGGATAGCAAATATACACAAGATATATGTACACAATACCAAAATATGCAGTAATAGTATTAGAAAACAGCACAAACAATGTATAGTTACAATAGGATGCAATGGGGACACATAGGGATAGGGGCAACACAAACCATATATTTCAAAAGTGGAATGCGAACCACGAATGGGCCCCAAACATATGTGACCTTGTAGAGGGTCGCTGGGACTATTAGAAAATAGTAAGGGTTAGAAAAATAGCCCACCCCAAAACCCTGAAAAGTGAGTGCAAAGTGCACTAAAGTTCCCCAAAGGACAAAGAAGTCGTGATAGGGGAATTCTGCAGGAAAGACACAAACCAGCAATGCAACAACGATGGATTTCCCGTCGAGGGTACCTGTGGAACAAGGGGACCAAGTCCAAAAGTCACAAGCAAGTCGGAGATGGGCAGATGCCCAGGAAATGCCAGCTGTGGGTGCAAAGAAGTTGCTACTGGACAGTAGAAGCTGAGGATTCTGCAAGAACGACAAGGGCTAGAGACTTCCCCTTTAGAGGATGGATCCCCCATGCCGTGGAGAGTCGTGCAGAAGTGTTTTCCCGCCGAAAGACCGCCAACAAGCCTTGCTAGCTGCAAATCATGCGGTTAGGGTTTTTGGATGCTGCTGTGGCCCAGGAAGGACCAGGATGTCGCCAATTCCGTCTGGGGATAGAGGGGCGTCGAGCAAGACAAAGAGTCCTCTCAGAAGCAGGCAGCACCTGCAGAAGTGCCAGATAGGGCACTACAAAGAGGAGTGAAACAGTGCTCACCCGAAGTTGCACAAAGGAGTCCCACGCCGTCGGAGGACAACTTAGAAAGTCGTGCAATGCAGGTTAGAGTGCCGTGGACCCAGGCTTGGCTGTGCACAAAGGATTTCCGACGGAAGTGCACAGAGGCCGGAGTAGCTGCAAAAGTCGCGGTTCCCAGCAATGCAGTCTGGCGTGGGGAGGCAAGGACTTACCTCGACCAAACTTGGACTGAAGAGTCACTGGACTGTGGGAGTCACTTGGACACAGTTGCTGGATTCAAGGGACCTCGCTCGTCGTGCTGAGAGGAGACCCAGGGTACCGGTGATGCAGTTCTTTGGTGCCTGAGGTAGCAGGGGGAAGATTCCGTCGACCCACGGGAGATTTCTTTGGAGCTTCTAGTGCAGAGAGGAGGCAGACTACCCCCACAGCATGCACTACCAGGAAAACAGTCAAGAAGGCGGCAGGATCAGCGTTACAGAGTTGCAGTAGTCGTCTTCGCTACTTTGTTGCAGTTTTGCAGGCTTCCAGCGCGGTCAGCAGTCGATTCCTTGGCAGAAGGTGAAGAGAGAGATGCAGAGGAACTCTGATGAGCTCTTGCATTCGTTATCTAAGGAATCCCCAAAGACAGAGACCCTAAATAGCCAGAAAAGAGGGTTTGGCTACCTAGGAGAGAGGATAGGCTAGCAACACCTGAAGGAGCCTATCAGAAGGAGTCTCTGACGTCACCTGCTGGCACTGGCCACTCAGACCAGTCCAGTGTGCCAGCAGCACCTCTGTATCCAAGATGGCAGAGGTCTGGAGCACACTGGAGGAGCTCTGGGCACCTCCCAGGGGAGGTGCAGGTCAGGGGAGTGGTCACTCCCCTTTCCTTTGTCCAGTTTCGCGCCAGAGCAGGGCTGAGGGGTCCCTGAACCGGTGTAGACTGGCTTATGCAGAAATGGGCACCATCTGTGCCCATGAAAGCATTTCCAGAGGCTGGGGGAGGCTACTCCTCCCCTGCCTTCACACAATTTTCCAAAGGGAGAGGGTGTAACACCCTCTCTCAGAGGAAGTCCTTTGTTCTGCCATACTGGGACAAGCCTGGCTGGACCCCAGGAGGGCAGAAACCTGTCTGAGGGGTTGGCAGCAGCAGCAGCTGCAGTGAAACCCCTGAAAAGGCAGTTTGGCAGTACCCGGGTCTGAGCTACAGACCCGTGGGATCATGGGATTGTGCCAACAATGCCAGGATGGCATAGAGGGGGCAATTCCATGATCTTAGACATGTTACATGGCCATATTCGGAGTTACCATTGTGAAGCTACACATAGGTATTGACCTATGTGTAGTGCACGCGTGTAATGGTGTCCCCGCACTCACAAAGTCCGGGGAATTTGCCCTGAACTATGTGGGAGCACCTTGGCTAGTGCCAGGGTGCCCACACACTAAGTAACTTGGCACCTAACCTTTACTAGGTAAAGGTTAGACATATAGGTGACTTATAAGTTACTTACGTGCAGTGAAAATGGCTGTGAAATAATGTGTGCATTATTTCACTCAGGCTGCAGTGGCAGGCCTGTGTAAGAATTGTCAGAACTCCCTATGGGTGGCAAAAGAAATGCTGCAGCCCATAGGGATCTCCTGGAACCCCAATACCCTGGGTACCTCAGTACCATATACTAGGGAATTATAAGGGTGTTCCAGTATGCCAATGTAAATTGGTGAAATTGGTCACTAGCCTGTTAGTGACAATTTGGAAAGAAATGAGAGAGCATAACCACTGAGGTTCTTGTTAGCAGAGCCTCAGTGAGACAGTTAGGCACCACACAGGGAACACATACATATAGGTCACAAACTTATGAGCACTGGGGTCCTGGCTAGCAGGGTCCCAGTGACACATAACAAACATACTGGAAACATAGGGTTTTCACTATGAGCACTGGGCCCTGGCTGGCAGGATCCCAGTGAGACAGTGAAAACACCCTGACATACACTCACAAACAGGCCAAAAGTGGGGGTAATAAGGCTAGAAAGAGGCTACTTTCTCACAGTGTGTCAGTCTGTATGTATGTCATATTTCTATAGGGTGAGTATGCCAGTCTGTGCGTATGTGGTATTTCTATAGGGGAGTGTCAGTCTGTGTGAACGTGGTATTTCTATAGGATGGGTATGTCAATCTGTATGTATGTGGAATTTCTATAGGCTAAGTATGTCAGTCTGTATGTGTGTAGTATTTCTATAGGGTGAGTATGCCAGTATGTATGTATACAGTATTTCTATAAGGTGAGTGTGTCAGTATGTATGTACATGATATTTCTATAGGCTGAGTATATCCGTCTGTATGTATGTGGTATTTCTATAAGGTGAGTGTGTCAGTATCTATGTATGTATGTGGTATTGCTATAGAATGAGTGTGTCATTCTGTGTGTGTGTGTAGTATTTCTATAGGCTGAGTTTGTACGTCTGTATGAGGTATTTCTATAGGGTGAATGTGTCAGTCTGCGTGTAGGTGGTATTTCTATAGGATGGGTATGTCAGTCTGTAGGTATGTGGTATTTCTATACGGTGAGTATGTCAGTCTGTGGGCATGTGGAATGTTTATAGGCTAAGTATGTCAGCCTGTATGTGTGTAGTATTTTTATAGGGCGGGTATGCCAGTCTGTATGTATGTGGTATTTCTATAGGGTGAGTATGCCACTCTGTATGTATGTGGTGTTTCTATAAGGTTAGTATGTCAGTCTGTGTATATGTGATATTTCTATAGGGTGAGTATGTCAGTCTGTGTGCATGTAGTATTTCTATAGGGTGAGTATATCAGTCTGTATGTATGTGGTATTTCTACAGGGTATGTCAGTCTGTATGCATGTGGCATTTCTATAGGATGAGTGTGTCAGTCTGTGTGTACGTGGTATTTCTATAGTATGGGTACGTCAGTCTGTATGTATATGGTATTTCTATAGGGCGAGTATGCCAGTCTGTATTTATGTGGTATTTGTATAGGGTGAGAATGTCAGTCTGTTTGTGGTATTTCTATAGGGTGACTGTGTCAGTCTGTATGTACGTGGTATTTCTAAAGGATGAGTGTGTCAGTCTGCATCTATGTGGTATTTCTATAGGGTGAGTATGTCAGTCTGTATGTATGAGGTATTTCTATAGGGGGTATGCCAGTCTGTGTGTTTTTGGTATTTCTATAGGGTAAGCATGTCGGTCTGTAATTGTGAGGTATTTCTATAGGGTGAGTATGTCAGTCCGTGAGCATGTGGTATTTCTATAGGGTGAGTATGTCAGTCTGTGTGCATGTGTTTATGTCTATAGGGTGACTATGTCAGTCTGTATATACGTGGTATTTCTACAGGATGAGTGTGTCAGTCTGCGTCTATGTGGTATTTCTATAGGGTGAGTATGTCAGTCTGTATGTATGAGGTATTTCTACAGGGGGAGTATGTCAGTCTGTGTGCTTTTGGTATTTCTATATGGTGAGTATGTCAGTCTGTGTGCATGTGTGTATGTCTATAGAGTGAGTATGTCAGTCTATGTACGAGGTATGAGTGTGTCTGTCTGTATGCTGTGTTTCTATAGGGTGAGTATGTCAGTCTGTATGTATGTGGTTTTGCTATAGGGTGACCCCAGCCAAGAGCAGCAGTAGAAGCCCACCCTGGAACTGGGCAGAGATTGCTCCTGTGAAGGGCAGGTGTAAATCCTTTCCAGGGGCACGCGGGGTGTGGGTAATTCAGAGTGAAATGTATGTTACTAGTGGAGTACTAAAGGTAAGAATTATAAAACTGTAAGTGCTCTAATGCGAAGTCGTTTTTGCGTTCACTTTGTAAATTACCTATGCACAAATACTGTTCTACGACATTAAATATGAACTCAGACGAGCAGTCAAGGAGCCGGAAGTGACCACATGTATGCTGATGGCCACTGCAAGCTCCAGTGCACTGATATCACCCGGGACCACGGCCTCAGGTGTACTCCTGCCCTGGGACAGTGAAGGGAAAGGGTCGGGCCCAGGTATGTTCAGGATGTAGAAGGTTTCTTAAAACAGGTTAAACAGTTTCACCCAAGGAGGGAAACCGCGTATGCAGGAGACGCTCACCTGCGCTCCCTGCGCATACGTTGGCGCTATGTATACTTCGTCACAACTGGAGTAGTAATACAGACCACGTGGGGCGTCACATGACGTTCCCTGGAGAACACCTGGAAATCGGCACCTGTCAACAGTGCCCACAATAGAAAACAGAAGAACAGGTACCCTCTGCCAGAGTACCTGCTTACTTCCGAGAAGTGCCGGTACTCTTCAATTACAAGTGTTCCCATTCTGCTGAGAAGTGCAGGTGCTCTCCCTCTCCAAAGAAAGAACTGCAGGTACTCCATAGCAGAGGACCTGCTTCTGAGAACTGCAGGTACTCTATAACAGAGTAACTGCACTTAAGAATTGCAAGATCTCTTCAGTTAA
Source organism: Pleurodeles waltl (assembly GCF_031143425.1). Lineage (NCBI taxonomy): Eukaryota > Metazoa > Chordata > Amphibia > Caudata > Salamandridae > Pleurodeles > Pleurodeles waltl. The sequence continues at coordinate 1,535,864,598 of NC_090447.1, read as the reverse complement.
AAGTATTGCACCTTTGCTAAGGCGTGCAGGTACTGTCCATCTCCATATAAAAAAAAAGTGCAGGTATACTATAACAAAGTACCTTCTTCCGAGAAGTGCCAGTACTCTTCAATTATAAGTGTTCCCATTCTGCTGAGGCAGGTACTCTCCCTCTCCAAATAAAGAACTGCAGGTACTCTAAACCAGAGTATCTGTTTCTGAGAACTGCAGATACTCTTCAGGTAGAAGTGTTGCACCTTCGTCGAGAAGGGCAGGTACTCTCCATCTCCAAATATAAAGTGCAGGTACCCTGTATCAAAATACCTGCTTCCGAGAAGGGCTAGTACTCTTCAATTATAAGTGTTCCCACTCTGCTGAGAAGTGCAGGTGCTCTCCCTCTCCAAAGAAAGAACTGCAGGAACTCCATAGCAGAGGACCTGCTCCTGAGAAGTGCAGGTACTCTTTAACAGAGTAATTGCATTTAAGAAGTGCAAGATCTCTTCAGTTAAAAGTATTGCACCTTTGCTAAGGCGTGCAGGTACTGTCCATCTCCAAATAAAAAAAAAGTGCAGGTATACTATAACAAAGTACCTTCTTCCGAGAAGGGCCAGTACTCTTCAATTATAAGTGTTCCCATTCTGCTGAGGCAGGTACTCTCCCTCTCCAAGTAAAGAACTGCAGGTACTCTAAACCAGAGTATCTGTTTCTGAGAACTGCAGATACTCTTCAGGTAGAAGTGTTGCACCTTCGTCGAGAAGGGCAGGTACTCTCCATCTCCAAATATAAAGTGCAGGTACCCTGTATCAAAGTACCTGCTTCTGAGAAGTGGAGGTACTCTTCAGTTAAAAGTATTGCACCTTTGCTAAGGCGTGTAGGTACTGTCCATCTCCAAATCAAAAAAGTGCAGGGACACTATAGCAACGTACTTGCTTCTGAGAAGTGCAGGTACTTTTCAGTTAAAAGTGTTGTGCCTCTGTTGAGAAGTGCAGGTACTCTCCATCTCCAAATAAAGAAGTACAGGTACTCTATACCAGAGAAACTGCTTCGGAGGAATGCCGGAAATCTTTAGTTAAAAGTGTTGCACCTCTGCTGAGAAGTGCAGATACGTTCCCTCTCCAAAGAAAGAAGTGCAGGTACTCCATATCAGAGGTCCTGCTTCTGAGAAGTGCAGGTACTCTATGACAGAGTAACTGCATTTAAGAAGTGCAAGATTTCTTCAGTTAAATGTATTGCACCTTTGCTAAGGCGTGCAGGTACTGTCCATCTCCAAATAAAAAAAAAGTGCAGGTATACTATAACAAAGTACATGCTTCTGAGAAGTGCAGGTACTTTTCAGTTAAAAGTGTTGTACCTCTGTTGAGAAGTGCAGGTACTCTCTATCTCCAAATAAAGAAGTACAGGTACTTTATATCAGAGTAACTGCTTCTAAGACGTGCCGGAAATCTTCAGTTAAAAGTGTTGCCCCTCTGCTGAGAAGTGCAGGTACGTTTCCTCTCCAAAGAAAGAACTGCAGGTACTCCATAGCAGTGGACCTGCTTCTGAGAAGTACAGGTACTCTGTACCAGAGGACCTGCTTCTGAAAAGTGGAGGTACTCTTCAGTTAAAAGTATTGCACCTTTGCTAAGGCGTGCAGGTACTGTTCATCTCCAAATTAAAAAAAGTGCAGGTATACTATAACAAAGTACCTGCTTCTGAAAAGTGAAGGTACTTTTCAGTTAAAAGTGTTGAACCTCTGTGGAGAAGTGCAGGTACTCTCAATCTTTAAATAACGAAGTACAGGTACTCTATACCAGAGTAAGAGCTTCTGAGAAGTGACGGAAATCTTAATTCAAAAGTGTTGTATCTCTGCTGAGAAGTGCAGGTACTCTATACCAGAGGACCTCCTTCTGAGAAGTGCAGGTACTGTGTAACAGAGCCTTCCTTCTGAGAAGTGCAGGTACTCTGTACCAGAGGACCTGCTTCTGAGAAGTGCAGGTACTTTTCAGTTAAAAGTGTTGCACCTCAGTTGATAAGTGCAGGTACTCAGTACCAGAGGACCTGCTTCTGAGAAGTGCAGGTACTCAGTACCAGAGGACCTGCTTCTGAGAAGTGTAGGTACTCTGTACCAGAGGACCTGCTTCTGAGAAGTGCAGGTACTTTTCAGTTAAAAGTGTTGTACCTCCTCCTGAGAAGTGCAGGTACTCTGTACCAGAGTCCTCCATCTGAGAAGTGCAGGTACTCCATAGCAGAGGACCTGCTTATGAGAAGTGCAGGTACTCTGTACCAGAATCCTCCTTCTGAGAAGTGCAGGTACTCTGTACCAGAGTCGTCCTTCTGAGAAGTGCAGGTACTCTGGACCAGGGGACCTGCTTCTGAGAAGTGTAGGTACTCTGTACCAGAGTCCTCCTTCTGAGAAGTGCAGGTACTCCATAGCAGAGGACCTGCTTATGAGAAGTGCAGGTACTCTGTACCAGGGGACCTGCTTCTGAGAAGTGCAGGTACTCTGTACCAGGGGACCTGCTTCTGAGAAGTGCAGGTACTCTCTACCAGGGTCCTCCTTCTGAGAAGTGCAGGTACTCCATAGCAGAGGACCTCCTTCTGAGAACTGCAAGTACTCCATAGCAGAGGACCTCCTTCTGAGAAGTGCTGGTACTCTGTACCAGAGGACCTCCTTCTGAGAAGTGCAGGACCTGCTTCACAGAAGTGCAAGTACTCTGTACCAGAGTCCTCCATCTGAGAAGTGCAGGTACTCTGTACCAGAGGACCTCCTTCTGAGAAGTTCAGGTACTCTGTACCAGAGGACATGCTTCTGAGAAGTGTAGGTACTCTATACCAGAGGACCTCCTTCTGAGAAGTGCAGGTACTCTGTACCAGAGTCCTCCTTCTGAGAAGTGTAGGTACTTTGTACCAGAGGACCTCCTTCTGACAAGTGCAGGTACTTTTCAGTTAAAAGTGTTGCACCTCAGTTGAGAAGTGCAGGTACTCGGTACCAGAGGACCTGCTTCTGAGAAGTGCAGGTACTCAGTACCAGAGGAGCTGCTTCTGAGAAGTGTAAGTACTCTGTACCAGAGGACCTGCTTCTGAGAAGTGCAGGTACTTTTCAGTTAAAAGTGTTGTACCTCCTCCTGAGAAGTGCAGGTACTCTGTACCAGAGTCCTCCTTCTGAGAAGTGCAGGTACTCCAGAGCAGAGGACCTGTTTATGAGAAGTGCAGGTACTCTGTACCAGAATCCTCCTTCTGAGAAGTGCAGGTACTCTGTACCAGAGGACCTGCTCCTGAGAAGTGCAGGTACTCTGTACCAGGGGACCTGCTTCCGAGAAGTGTAGGTACTCTGCACCAGAGTCCTCCTTCTGAGAAGTGCAGGTACTCCATAGCAGAGGACCTGCTTATGAGAAGTGCAGGTACTCTGTACCAGAGTCCTCCTTCTGAGAAGTGCAGGTACTCTGTACCAGGGGACCTGCTTCTGAGAAGCGCAGGTACTCTGTACCAGGGGACCTCCTTCTGAGAACTGCAGGTACTCCATAGTAGAGGACTTCCTTCTGAGAACTGCAAGTACTCCATAGCAGAGGACCTGCTTCTGAGAAGTGCTGGTACTCTGCACCAGAGGACCTCCTTCTGAGAAGTGCGGGACCTGCTTCAGAGAAGTGCAGGTACTCTGTACCAGAGTCCTCCTTCTGAGAAGTGCAGGTACTCTGTACCAGAGTCCTCCTTCTGAGAAGTGCAGGTACTCTGTACCAGAGGACCTGCTTCTGAGAAGTGTAGGTACTCTATACCAGAGGACCTCCTTCTGAGAAGTGCAGGTACTCTGTACCAGAGTCCTCCTTCTGAGAAGTGTAGGTGCTCTGTACCAGGGGACCTGCTTATGAGAAGTGTAGGTACTCTGTACCAGAGGACCTCCTTCTGAGAAGTGCAGGTACTCTGTACCAGGGGACCTGCTTCAGAGAAGTGCAAGTACTCTGTACCAGAGTCCTCTTTCTGAGAAGTGCAGGAACTCTGTACCAGGGGACCTGCTTCTGAGAAGTGTAGGTACTCCGTACCAGAGGACCTCCTTCTGAGAAGTGCAGGTACTCTGTACCAGAGTCCTCCTTCTGAGAAGTGCAGGTACTCTGTACCAGGGGACCTGCTTCTGAGAAGTGTAGGTACTCTGTACCAGAGGACCTCCTTCTGAGAAGTGCAGGTGCTCTGTCGCAGAGTACCTGCTTCTGAGAAGTGCAGGTACTCTCTACCAGTGCAGGTACTCTGTACCAGAGTTCTCCTTCTGAGAAGTGCAGGTACTCTGTACCCAAGTCCTCCTTCTGAGAAGTGCAGGTACTCTGTACCAGAGGACCTCTTTCTGAGAAAGACCTGCTTCTGAGAAGTGTAGGTACTCTATACCAGGGGACCTACTTCTGAGAAGTGCAGGTACTCTGTACCAGGGGACCTGCTTCACTTCTGTACCAGAGGACATGCTTCTGAGAAGTGTAGGTACTCTATACCAGAGGACCTCCTTCTGGGAAGTGTAGGTACTCTGTACCAGGGGACCTCCTTCTGGGAAGTGTAGGTACTCTGTACCAGTGGACCTCCTTCTGAGAAGGACCTGCTTCTGAGAAGTGCAGGTACTCTGTACCAGGGGACCTGCTTCTGAGATGTGCAGGTACTCTGTACCAGAGTCCTCCTTCTGAGAAGTGCAGGTACTCTGTACCAGGGGACCTGCTTCACTTCTGTACCAGAGGACATGCTTCTGAGAAGTGTAGGTACTCTATACCAGGAGACCTCCTTCTGAGAAGTGCAGGTACTCTATACCAGGGGACCTCTTTCTGAGAAGGAAATGCTTCTGAGAAGTGTAGGTACTCTGTACCAGGGGACCTGCTTCTGAGAAGTGCAGGTACTCTGTACCAGGGGACCTGCTTCTGAGAAGTGCAGGTACTCTATACCAGGGGACCTGCTTCTGAGAAGTGTAGGTACTCTATACCAAGGTACTCTGTACCAGAGGACATGCTTCTGAGAAGTGCAGGTACTCTATACCAGAGTCCACCTTCTGAGAAGTGCAGGTGCTCTTCAGTTTGTCAGTTCCAAGCAAATAAAAGTATGTTCAGGTGGAGATCTCAGTGTCTGCCCCTACTTCTAGGCATGGAGAAGACTCTTTGGGTAGGTGCCCAGACACATCTGCTCTAATTCATAAATAACTCGTTTTCTGAGTGTGTTGCCAGGTACTTGGGAGCCCCCCCCCACCCCCCCACCCCCAGTCCTAAAGCCGGCCCTGGGCGCCCCCCAAGTCTGTCCTCCTGCCCCCCTCCCGATCCAAGCAACCTTCCCTAATGTCCGCACTCAGGGGTGAGAGCTCTACTGACCACTGCTTGTTTCATGCGGATTTCAGAATGCTGAATGAAGCAGGGGGTGCTGGGGTGTTGCACCTCCTAAGAAATGTATTTTCTTAAAATAGTTGGGCACAGGTGCTTTCAGTCGGGTGTTGTGAGATGTCAGTCGGATTTCAGCAGGAACTTTTACTTACAGTCAAACAAAGAACGCGGACACACTGTGTTTGAAAGTCCTAAAAAATATTGGTTATTTTAGGAAACAGCATGTTTTCTCTCTTAGTCCCCCCCAAACCCCATCTCTCTCTCTTCCCGCTGCCCCTTCTGCCCCCTCGTGCGTCCTGCTTGCCCTGTAATGCGTCTTGACGTGATGTGCCAGCCTGTCAGGAGAACTGAAGCCCCCCCCTTAACTCAGCCGCGCCCTGAGCAAGTGCTATGCACCCCCACAAAACATGCTGCCAACTAACCCCACACTATTTCTGCTACCACGCGGAAGTACTGCGCCCCCCCACTTTTAGACACTGAAGTGTGGGTCTGCTCCATTTTAACAGCAGGTGTCAACTTTAGTGACAGATCCCATTTGATTACGTTTTTTCAAACAAGCAATAATGAATCGGGATTTCTTTACTAAAATCTTCATCACTCATTTAAAAGAACATATAAACGATACATATCCCAAATACGGGTTCAAAGTCTGTCTTCAACGTTTTTGACCCGGTGCAAAAAATGTTCTGCCCTAGAGGAATGTGAAAACGTCATAATTATATGCGTCCAATAACACGAAATGAAATGTTTGCACTGTGGTTGACATGGTCACGTTTTAAAGTTGCCATGAGTGGGCCCAGCTCTGCTTTGAATTCACTTGCACACAGTGTGCTATTTTAAAGTTGATATGTTTTCCCGTTTCTCTGCCGAGAGTTGCACAAGTGTCCTACAGTAATTAAAAATGTCAATACAAGTGGTTTTACAGCGCTGTGTTGTAGCAACACTGAAATGTATTACTTTCACAATGTTTATTCAAGCAGGAAAGAGCTTGACCGTTCCATTTAAAGGCCTATTTCCCCATGCAGAACTGAGTTTGTTTACATAAAACGAATATGCTGGTGTTTCCCACTGTGGCATGTAATGCAGGAGTATTCATTAGTAGTAGACAAGTGTAGTTTTCCAGGTGAGATGTTTTCTGTTTAAATACAGGATATCATAATGTGTCTTTATTCTCACACTATACTTCACGTACAATTTATCTGTCTGAAAAAATAGAAAAAGACTGGATTTGGAATGTGAGACGGATAGATTTTCCCTTTACTATAAGAGTAATCTCCATGTCAGACTGCAATTTAGTTTTATACTTAGAGATTTGAAATGCCTTTCCATTCCTCTCCTTAGAGACAGACTCCATGTCAGTCTTTTAATTGAATCAAATTTAGAGATTTTTCATGATTCTCTCCTGTCTTTAAACTGAGCCGTGCCCATGACTATACACTCTTTGATTTACTATTTGCCTTGAGCCACACTGACTTTTGCCTTGTGTTAGACTGTATTTTGGTTCTGGCTACTTCCTAGAAAAGGGCTCAGCTACCATTGACATTTGCTTATCCACATATGTTTGAATTGAATATTGTGAACTGAATCACTGAGTATTCTTCCCTTCTGCAATGTTTTCTGAGTTTTAAAATAAACCTTCATGGTTTGTACTTGAACTTTGTCCACTAAGAGAGTTGTCCAGTGTGGATTTTCCAGTGTGGTTTTCTTGTGTGAATTGCCCTTTGCGGGTTCTTTGAGTTAACTTGTAATTTGTAATTTATGTGAGGGCTCTCATCCTTTGGGACTTACATAAACCCTGTTTTGCACAATTGACACTCGTAGTGACGAGCGCTGTTGGAAATGGCCCTTTCTGCAGGGTCATCCCCAGACTCTTTGACTTCCTCCTCCTGTTTTTCTGACTCATTGTTGCTGTTTTTTAGGATTCTGGGCACTTCACCACTAATAATCAGTGCTGAAGTGCGGGTGATCCGTTATCTTAAATACTGTAACATTGGCTTACACACAATTGGCAAAGTTAATTTACTTGTAAGTCCCTAATGAAGAGCACTAAATGTGTCCAGGGTCTGTAAATTAAATGCTACTAGTGGGCCTCCAGCCCTGATTCTGCCACTCACTACAGTAGACTTTCAAACATGTCTCAGGCCTGCCACTGTGGAACCTGTGTGTGCAGTTTTAAGCTGCCATTTCAACCTGGCAAGTGTACCCACGTGCAAGGCCCAAACCTTCCTTTTTCTTACATGTAAGTCGCCCCTGTGGTAGGCCCTAGTTAGCTCCAAGGGCAGGGTGCAGGATATTTAAAAGGTGGGACATCTACTTTTAAGTTTAACATGTTCAAATAGTGAAAAACTCTTAAATTCGTTTTTTCACTATTGTAAGACCTATCTCTCCCATAAGATAGCATTGGGGTTGCCTTACAACATCTTTTTAGTGTAACTTCCAAATGCGAAAAGATGTAAGTATGGAGTTTGTTATCCTTGGACTCACAAATTAAAATCACAACTTATGATGAAGTTGGATTTTAAATTGTAAGTCTGAAAATGCCACTTTTAGAAAGTTGGCATTGTCTTACTTTAACCATTTTGTGCCTCTGCCTGTCCCTGAATACATGTCTGAGGTTATTGACAGCTGGGCTTTGTGCATTTCCTCTAGACAGTCACACACAAAGGGAGTTTGGGTGTGACATTTGCATCCTGACGGCCCATCACCTGGCTGATGGGCCATCAACTGGCTTGATGGGGTGGCAGAGCTTAGCACAACCTCATTTACTCCTGAGTAGGGCTGTACCTCTCCTCACACAAAGGGCTGCATAACCCATGTAGAGTTTCTGGAGCCAGGGAGGGCAGGACAGGGACCTTGTGAACTTCAAAAAAGGAAGGCCTGGAAGTTCCTCCCACCTTCCAGAACCAGGGCACCAAAGAAAAAATACAAGACCCCAAACACAACCAGATCAGATCTCTAGTGGAACCAAGGACACTCTGCCAGGAAGAAAAACTTCTGTGCTGCCAGGAGGGACTGCCACTCTGCAACTGCACTGGTGTGCTGGCCTACTGGTGCTGTGTGTTGTGCTGTAGAAAGGACTGCCACTTTGCCACTTGCTCTGAGGGGTTGACCTGCTGCTTCTGTCATTCACTGAGAGAGACTGGATTTGCTCTCTACGTCCTTCAACCCAAGAGTCTCCAAAGGCTTGCAGGCTTGCCCCTGTTCTTCTGCAGTCTCAGGAGCATCAACGACTGCTTGCAACTCTCCTGGTGCTTCTGGCCTCTGCCATGTGTGAGTCGTACCCTTGCTTGAGGTGCCCCTCCCTCCAGTCCTGGGCGTCAGAAGTGGATTCTGCAGCTACAAAACTTCAAAAAGCGACGAATCGCCCGGAGTGCAGCAGAAAAATTGACGCATCGTCAGCTTGGCATCAACGCATTGCTCCAACAAAGAAACTGTTCAGTGGACCCTGCATGGGTCCTGTAGCTGGCCTATCCTCCATCATGTTCAGACTTGATTTTGGATTTGCACTGGTCCCTCACGACCTCAAGTATCCTTTCTACCGCAATCGACTTCTAAGGATTGTCTTCACATTTAATCTTTAGAAATTCATATTTCAACTTCTTCTGATTGGATGTTTGTTGCTGTGGTCTTGTTTTTACTCAGATAAATATTATCTATTTTTCTAAACGGGTGTTGAGTCTTTTGTGGAGTTTTCACTGTGTTACTGTAAATACATGTTGCACAAATACTTTACACATTGCCTTCTAAGTTAAGTCTGCCTGTTCTGTGCCAAGCTACCAGAGGGCGGGCACTGGATAGTTTGGATTGAGTGTGACTTACCCTGACTAGGATTGTGGTCCCTACTTGGACAGGGTACATACCTCTGCCAATCAGAGACACAATTTCTAACAAGCGCTAACAATGCTCTGTCACTCTGAGTCACTTACCTGCAGGTATTCATCCAACCCCAGACTATCAGAGTCTGTCATACAGACTCAGTTTAAAAGACCCCCTCTTCCTTCCACGCTCATCAGCTGAGGAACGCCTGAAGGAGCTTGTACCCCCCTTCAGCTGTATGGATTCGGTCTCTATGCTAAAACATTAATTGAAATTCAAATTAATCTTAACTTTCCTGTTTCCATATGGTTGAAGGAGTTGCAGTGTAGTTACTGTAGGGTATACAACTATGCCTCACTAACAAAGTCAGGTGTGATTCTTTGGAATCCTGCTCCAAGTTAGGGGTCAATGAATCAATGAATCAGGATTTATAAATGGCAGCAAATCACCCATGAGGGTTTCAAAGCACTGGCATTGCTAGCTACTTCGTGGTGCTCTGTTCATCCGAACAGCCATGTCTTAAGTCCTTTCCTGAACTCTCGGAGCGGCATTCCTGAGGTTCAGGGAAAGGTTATTCCAAGCGTTGGCTGCCGGGTGAGAGAAGGAGCAACCTCGCAGTTGGATCGGCGGATCTGGGGGGTGTCTGCGGGGAAGAGGGAGACAGATCGTAGGTGTCTGGTCAGTCGGTGAAAGGTCATTCGTTTGTTGACGTATGCTGGTCCTTCATTGTGCAGGGCTTTGCATGCGTGGGTCAGCATCTTGAACTGGCGTCTCTTCTGGAGCCAGTGTAGCTTCTTGAGGAACGGGGTGATGTAAGGCTGTCTCAGGAGGTCAAGGATGAGTTTCGCTGCTGAGTTTTGTATTGTTTGTAGTCTCTTCCGGAGGTGTGCAGTGATTCCTACGTAAAGAGTGTTACAATAGTCTAGCCTGCTGGTGACGAGGGGTTGGGTAACGGTCCTTCTGGTGTCGAGTGGGAGCCATCTGAAGATCTTATGGTCTTACATTTGTTGTCAAATCTAACTTTTTATTGTGAATGACTAGTTTTGATCTTGCCATATAAACCTTTAAATGTATGAACTGTCGTAGAACTGGAAGAAACTGGAGCTCTTACCTGAAGGGCCTTTCCTTGTCACTGATGAAATGAAATATGAGACCGGGATGAACATTTATCCATGTTGCCTAGCTTCTAGGGCAGGCACATCCTTCCTGCTGCAGCTTCCAGTTCATCCTCTGCATCTCCATTCTTCCCTCCTCCGTGAAGAGTCATTACATCCTTCAGAGCACTATGTGGAATACTGATTCAGAGGGGTAACGGGGGCTTTTAGGCTAGCTGAACAGAAAGCACAGGCACCAAGCAGGACCGGAGAGCCGCTAGCACAGAATCAATGCGATTAATATACTGCAAGGGGGTTGAACACCAGAAGTATTTGCATTCAGGAGTCATAGTGGTAGCCTAGGCTCGCTGAGTCGGCTGGTACAGGAGCTGTATCATAGGAGGAAGCTGCAACAACTATTTAACAAAGCTTCTTCAAGATGGCCGCTCTTTGGGAATGTTAGCCAATGTTAGGTTATGGTTGGTAGACCATTCAGATGATGCAAGCATAGAGAGAATATCTTCTTCAAGAGACTCTGGGGCATATGTACGAGGGCCTTGTGTCATGCTTGCACCACGCACATGGTGCACGCACAACACAACGCTCCAAGTCATATTCATGAAGCTGTGCAAGGCCACTTTGCGTGGCTTTGAATGGCTTCACAAATACGGAGTAGCGCAACGCAGCACAAATCGATGCGTTGCATTACTGTACGCAAGTATGGCTGCAAGCAACACCTCTGGATTTTGATGCATTACCAGATTTACAAAGACTCGTAATCCTGGCAACGTGCCACAATCTTACGCCCCCCAGGTGAGGCGTAACGAGGAGAAATATCTTTATTTCTTCTCATTCTTTCCTCTTTGCATTCTGCAGCACGCATACAGAGAGGAAAACGCCTCGCTGGATTGCTTCTGTGCAGGAAGGGGCCCCATCTTGCACAAAAACAATCCTACATGCAACGCAGAGCCATGCACCATGGTGCAAGGGTGCCTGCACTGGTGCTAGGCTGCCAAAACGGCACCAGCGCATGGGAAAGGAATGCGCTGTACTGGATAAATACGGTGCATTACTGCCCTGTCCCTGTGGTGCAGGGCAGCGCAATAAGTTGACCTGCTGCTCTGCCCTGCACCACCATTCCCGTAAATATGCCCCTTTGTGTGGAGCAAACACAAGCACCCAAGATTGCTGGAGCTTCACATGGCTCACGCCTGAGCGCCCAGTGCCCTTTCTCCACGTCACAGCTCCCTGTCTCTGCTCCTATCTCCCCATCTCACTGATGGACACCACAAGGGGCTGCAACGTGGCCAGTAAGTGCTGCTGTTTGGCCAACACCACCGCACCGTCCCAGTGGGGCACAGAAATCAGCAGGGGGTGCAGTGGAGCTGCTAACAGCAGAGCAGAGCTCGGGGACTTCCAGGTGTGACACATAAAAACTACTCTCCATGATCTCTATCCCACTCCAGAGATCGCCCAGCCGCCCTTTTTTAGGCTTCGACAGAATGGGAACTTCTCTGTAATGAGTTTGTGCTAGACCACTTTTGGCAGAACATACATGCAGAACAGTGGGATGTTGTTAACAGGGTTTCCTGGAGACAAAAATCTGACCTTCGACATTATTTCAGAGTGGATTTTTGACAGACCCCTGGAACATCTAACGTTTCGATCATGAATGCAGCTAGGCCGGCTTCAGGCCTTCCTCATGCTTTCTTATCTAGAGGCAACTCCTGGATTTGCTCAACATTTATCAAGTTTAATGTATTTGAGGACTCCCGGAAACAACTTATGTCAAAGTTCTTTGTACAACCACAGCCATCACCTTGATGGAAACTCCAACCAAATCTGGCTGCGTCCTTTTGACTGTGTTCTTTATCAAGGTCAAGTAGTGCTCCATACTCCGCTGTGTAGCTTGCACCATGAGTGGCAGCCATTGATGGAAACATTCAAGAGCCCATCCCCAATCAGAGGTCTTTGGTACCCATGAAGCATCACTGTGGGGTTATTTACCTTCTGAGTTTTTCCATTAGTTCAATTGAAGATTACGTACACATTGGCCACTTTGTTGAGACTCAAAGATCGGGGTGCTCGATCTAACACTTTTTGTAACCACCTGTGCAGTACACACCATGTCCTAAGGGTTTATAATCACTGGTCTGTAGGTGGCTTGAGAGGTGAGAAGGGTGTGAGAAGAAGAAGTGGGTGAGTAGTTCCATATTTGGGATGCCTTTCACCCCCTTTCATTCCAGTGCACACTTTGGGCCAGCTCCTCGGCACTGTGATTTGGGGTTCAGTCTTCTACTCTGCTGCGTAAGATCCCTGAATGATGGGTCTGTTAGTATACAGTTGGGTCCAGACCCAAGTGCAGCCTGTATGCCTGGGCTCCTCTTGTCAATCCTCTTAAACAAAATTCACAAGTTTCTTTGTAAGAAGATGGACGAAGGCCACCTGGCAGCGCTAATGGAGGGGCCTCCACATTTTTGTTGTGCACAGAGAGGGATTTCCTAAGGACCGGATGTGTCCTGCATGTGGACACCTGCCTGGTAGACCTCCTGATGTGCAGAGTTTGTCTTTCAGGTGCCTGAGGGTTTAGGTGGAGCACTCTGGAGGCCAGGCAAGTAATTTGCAAGATGCAGTTGGATTTGGGTGCCAGGGCACAGTGACAGACCTGGCGGGATCTGGTGGAAGCATATTGCGATGGAGACCACCAGCTGCTCGGCGCACTGGGTTTAGTGCAACAAGGTGATTCATTGGGAGACCGGTGAGGGAGGCACACTTACAGACCAGCCTAGAACTACCATGTGTAGGCCATGCCTGGGAGACACGTTTTATGCTCCTCACAGTTTGTAGCTGGAGATCAGCCCCTCAATGATGGTGCAAAACGTGTTGAGACAAAGCTTGCTGCCAGAGGTGGGGTCTAGTGATTTGTCAGTGTAGGTGAGGTGGAGGGAAACGACTGCTGCTGAGAGAGTGTGTACCCGGCTCTGGAAAAGGAGGTGAAATGAGAAGAAGAGAGACGTAAATTCTTTAGGGCCAAATTTATCAAGGGGTTGCATCACTTTCACACGGAGCAATGTGGTGGAAAAGCGTTGCAACCCTTAAGATACCATTTACCTTGCGAGGCCCTGAGTGACATCATAAATCTAGAGTAACGCTACGCAGCGCAAATCTCTGCGTTGTGCTACTCTGTCCCAGAAAGGCGTTCTGTGGGTGGTAAGTGGGTGTTCCCTTGCAACCCCCATGGATTTTTACACATTCCAGGATTTATGAAAAGTATTAGACCTGGAAATGTGCCAAAAACCTGCACCTCCCCAGATGAGGCACAACGGAGAGAAATATCTTTATTTCTCTAGTTTCTTCCTCTTTCTCTGAGTGCTGCATTCCGCAGCACACATGGAAAAAGGAAAATGCCTCATGGGATTGTTCTTTGGAAGGAAGGTGCCCCTTCATACCCCAAAACAATCCTGCCTACAACACCGGCACCCTTGCAGTTGCCTTGGTGTTAGGCAGCAAATTGTGCACCAGCGCAGGGAAAATCCAGAAATGGTCTGTACAATGGTAAATACAGCGCGTTCCTGCCCTTTTTCCGTCCTGCAGCACAGCAAGGTAGTACGCCATCGATGAGCTGAACTGTGACTGTTTCAGTTCTACAGCCTGGTCTAAATCCTGGGCAGAATACACGATGCCTATACAAGTTGTCTGAAGTTCAAGGGAGGAGATACCAAAGAGGGAATTGACAATTCTGTCCAGTATCTCTAACCTTAAATCTGAGCATTCCTAGTTAAAATCCCTGGATTAGGGAATGCGATTCCCTGTTTCGAATTTGTAATATATCAGGAGATGTCACTAATCCAATCTTTGTGCAATTTCTGAATAACCTTCTTCAAGCCAGGAGCTGCCAGACCTCAGCCAAAAATGGCCCATGAACTGGAAATCCAGTTTTGCCAGAGATGTCTTTATGGGATCTTCAGCAAAACTCCAGGAAGTGACCAAGAGGAGACAAGCCCTGTGGTGGAAGTCTGCTAATGAGAGTGTACAGACCTGCCCCTGGGTCCCTGCTGTGGTGAGTTTGGGGACAAATAACAAATTTCCAGTAGACATCGGCCATTGAGACTGTCGACCCCTAAGCACCTGGAGGAGCTTCTCACCTTCAGGAAGAAGTAAAGATCATAACTGTTTCAAACCAGCAAATGCAATGATACCGGCTGCAACTAACGATTCAGACCACTATCTAGGAGCTTCTCTGGGCCTCCACTCGCTCTGAAAAGCTGTCCTTCTGAAACAGCATTTAGGAAAAATCTAAAAACTTTTATTTGTGGTATAAACAGTTCCTAAATATGGTTGGCGTCTTGATGTCATGCAGTGACTTTTTCCACTGTAGGAGGCTGACACTCTACATAGTGTGCAAAACAAGGCACACTGTACAGGGAGTCCAGGCCACCACACGTTGGTTTCCAGAGGCAAAAACTAGATCACCTAATGCTCTAATTTTCGAGGTAGCTTGGTCAAGCAGTTAGGCTAATCTTGGAGAGGTGCAAAGCATTTGTTGTAGTCACAGCATCAATCTTACATCTCACAAATTCGAAGGAATAACTCGAGACCAATTTATAAAAACACTTCAGATTTTTATATACATTTTAAGACCAAGATTATCAAAATTGGTTAAGTGCTTTTTGAGTTATGAATTTTTGAAGTTTTAATAAATGCAGTCTTTCTGTGCATAATTACGCACCATAGGACTCAATAGGCAGTCACTTTAAAAATGCATATAAAATCGCACAATTATGTTACCAGGTTCCACTTTTGCAGGATGGTCTAGGTCGTCGGTGGGCACACTGTGCCAGTTGGAGAGGCTTGGGTGGCTCCCGGGTCCGGTGGGAGCAGCGCTGGAAAGTCTCTTAGCGCAGCTACAAGGCCACTCAGGGGGACCACTTGGAAAAGGGTGGTTCTCGCAAATTTAAGGGTGCTGCCTTGGGGTCCCCTTGTGGTGTCGAGGTCACAAGGAGTGTGGGGACTTGGAAGCACAGCTGGTTCCTCAGTGCAGGGTGCTGGGCGGCCGGATGCAGAGAGAGTTGTTGATCCAGGAGCTGTGCACAATGGAGTCCCTTGGAGCTGGAGGTGAGTCTCTTGGAGGGTGGCTTACAGGGCAACATGGGCTCTCTGGCAAGAGGTCTAGGGTGTTCCTGAAGTCCCTCAACTAGGGCTTCCTCCTGGTCCTTTTTCAGCTCTGGGGGGCTGGTTTTCTGGTTGTCCAATGTCCTCTGACCAGTACCCAGGGTATTGGTACAATCTGGCCACCAAACTTCGCACACTAGCAGGGTTTGTCCTGACAGTTGTCAGTGTGTCATAGGGTCAGGCTGCAGCTTCTGGGTCAGGAGATATCGGACAGTCAGTGAAGTGGCCCTCACCGGCTTGTTGGTTCTTTGATAGTTGCAGAGTCGTACCTCCACTCAGAAAGGAGACCTTGGCGATTTGTGAAGCCTGGAGGTCCTCTGGGTTATTTGAGGTCGGTCCAGTATCCAGCTCCTCCGCAGCTGTGGTTGTCGGGTCATGGGTGCAGCTGGCAGGGTTTGGTGCCCTTTCTTGATGCAGCAGGTCCACAGTTCTCTTGCTTTGGATCTTCTTTGGTGCTGGTCTTCTTTGTCCTTTTCAAATCTAATTTCTTTGTCTAGGGATGCCCACTAAATACTGAATTTAGTTGGCGCTTTAGGAGGAACCTGGTAGTGTCCAAAGGGACACTTACCTTTGAGTGGCTACACCCATTATAATGACCACTTCCTGTGGGAAGGGGCACTACCCTAAACCTAATTGGCAACTTTCCCTCCATTCAAGATGGAGGAAAATGAAAAAGAGGGTCCACCTTGTAGGCAACACCTTAGGGGTAGTGCATGCCAGGTGGGGCCACTCGTCCTACCCTTTGTGTGGTTTCCTGCCTTTGCTCCAGCCAAAAGTGGGGGCTTACAAAGAGGGTAACCATCTGCTGCTATCAGCAGGCCTGGGGGTTGAGTTTCAAAGGCGGAAAACCCTTTGAAGCTGGCCACAAAGAAAGTGCACATTCCTGAGGGAGGGGGTGTTAGCTCCTCTACCCAGGAAGGGCACTGTCTTACAAACCGGAGATGCTGGGATCTCCCCCAAGGTTTGTAGATTGGCTGTCTGGAGGGGGCAGCTGGATAGAACCAGTCAGCAACCATGCCAGGATTGTTAGCTTTTTGCAGGGGACACTTCCTAGGTGGCCCCTGGGTACATTTAGGGATAAATCCAAAACTGGCACCAGTTTGGATTTATCATTCTGAGTTGTTTGATACCAAACAACCCAGGGTTCAGAGTGGCCATCATGTAGCTAGGAAACTCGTGTTTGACCAGTGTCCAGCACATGTATTAAAACGGCTGTTCTGTTCACTCACTATGTCCCAGGTTTGGCAAGGATACAGTGGAGGCATATTGTTCATACAGCTATGCCCTCACAGATAGTATGGCGTACCCTACCTTGGGGCTGTAAGGCCTGCCAGAGGGGTGTCTTATCCATAGTAAATGCAGTGTAGGGTGGACATGGCACACAGAGAGTGTGCCATGTTGAGTTTGTATTTTAGGTTTGCACCAGGACACTCAACCTGCAATGGCAGTGCTGGGTACATCTGGAAGCATGGCCCTAGAGGGTGGCACAATCAGTGCTGCTGCCCTCAGGGGCCTACCCTTAGTACCCCATGCCCTGGACACATAGGTACCCACTTGCTAGGGACTTATAGTGGTAGCTAAAGGTGTATCCAATTGTGCCAATGCATCACAACAGATTTAGGGAAAGAGCTCTGGCCCAGGGAACTTAGGGCCAGATGTATGAAAGGGTTTTACCCATTCTGTGTCTATGGGAAAATGCGTTGGTACATATGGCTCTTGGTTAGCAGGGGCCCTGGGCTCTACAATATCTAGGACACATCAACATCAGACAAAAAATGGGGGGATAACCATGTCAAAAAGAGGCCTCTTCTCACATCTGCTAGCGCTGGGACACCTCTTCGAGGTAGCTGTGCGCTTTATAAATGTATTGTATTGTACTGTATCTCCTCCTGAGTTATGGGATCACAATTTACCTCCTCAGAATGAGGAATAACCTGGCAGACTCAGGCTTACAGGAGATGTATTCACAGCCTTTGCCTGATTCTGGGACATTTAATGCTTCCATTTACCACCTGCTTCCCTGGGTTGTTTGAGGGAGTGCTGAATTCTCCCGCACTGCTCCGTGTCGGCTGATATGGTAACCGTCCTGAGTCTCTGCTCACTGCTGGCTCCAAGGCTCTAGTGTCTTAGCACCTGCACCGAGTATAACCAGGACCAATATTCATGGAGCTAGTAATCCTGGCTACGGGTATACCGGCCACTCATAATGGAGCCCTTTGGGTTTTGCCACTATTAAAGAAACTGGAATGACTGAATAACTGCCCAAGTTCCTCATTACAGGAAAGTCTTTGGTCTCACAATCTGAAGTTTGCCAGCAACAATTTGAGATTTTTCTGTTCAGTCGGATCTAAAGAGGAGTTGCTGAGCTAAATTTAGGCCTAGTATCTCAGATTTACAGCTGAGTTCTGAGTTTCCCCAAACATACTACAGATAGTTGTGTCCCACATCTCAAGAACAGATACAAGATGTGACTCACTTGTAATAAGTCTGTCACACGCTAATAACACTACATAACTTTGGCACAGTTAATGCCACCACAACACTGTCCATGGGACAGCACTGAGTGATCTGGTCTAAGGTTGCTCAGTGAGAGGTGGGACCAAACACATATCCCACGAACTCCTGGTGGACACCAGCAGTTTCCCTCACTTTGTAACATTCTGACAACAACTGACGACTTTCTGATTCACCTGGCCTCCAACAACATCCAACCACCACCTTAACACAAAACATAACTAATCCCACCGTTGGCCCCACATACCGCAGTCCTCCAATCATTGACCAACACAGCCTGAGCCACTCATTGCTCTTCTGCTGACCTCTTGCCTTTCCTCCAACTGCTGCCTGGACCACCTGCTGGCACTGCTCCAGCCAAAACCCAGATCAAGATATGTAGGTTGCCACTTTGCCAAATCAGCGATGGCTGGCTTATGGTTTATAAAGAGAACTAACTATATAATATAAAAAGCAATAGTTGTGGTCTGCTCAATGCATCTAACTATCAGCAAGACATATAAATCCATCCTTCGCTTCACCCCTCCATCACAGGACATCTCGCCTGTCTCCTGAAGACCCTGAAGACCCTTGCTACAGACATGTGAAGCCTCTGAATCAATGTTTTGGGAAGCCGAATGTTTCTCACACCAGAGATTCACATGCCTTCAATGGACGAGAATCTACATCTGATCTCAAAGGCAGCAGATTATTTTGAGACAATGCGCCAGTGAGAGATAACACAACCATAGCTTCTTTTTCATCTAGTCCTCGCATACGATTTAGCATCTCTACAAATAGACTAGTCCGCGACTCTCACCGACTAAATATTACCACGTCAGCCATCATTTTTCACATCAACATTAACCAAGGACCTTTTAGAAGGTATTTCAAATAAAAGCTTCCCTTTGCTCAAAGCTTCCCTGTATTGAAAGCTTCCCTTTGTTAAAAGTCTCCCTTTGTTAAAAGCTTCCCTTTATTAAAAGCTTCCCTTTATTAAAAGCTTCCCTTTATTAAAAGCATCCCTTTGTTCAAAGCTTCCCTTTGGTCGGTCTCTAGTCTCCAAGTGAGCATAGCGTCTCATTCAGAGTTTGAGGAGCAGGAGTACTGCTGTAAATTGGGGAGCTCTCCAGTCACCAAACTCTCTGGTCCACTGCCAGTGGCTTAACAATAATCCCTGCAGCCCCCGTGGTGTTGGGGGGGCTTGAGCTCCAGGGCCCCCCATCCAACACTGTGCATGGGCAGCAGGACCCTGGCCTAAGAGCTCCTGAGTGGGTCCGCAGCGTGGGGGCCACCCTCCATGTATTTTGCAGGGGGGCCACCCTCAGATTTCATTACCCAATGTCCACCGCAGTATTTACAATCAGGAGAAGCGGCAAGTCTACATCAGCTGACCCTCCAGTGGCTCTGTCCACCATGGGGCACCATGTAAGGGGGACGGCCACCCTATCCTATTGAGGCCAGGGTGACCGTCACTCATGTCCCCTGCCGATGTCCACCATGCGAGGCATGGTAGGAACGCGCAGGGACAGTGTCAAACTGTCCTCACATGCAGCGGGAGAACGCACTGTCCACCACGACAATTTATATTTTTGTTCAGAGACACAAACGCTCGATTTAAGAGTTTGTTTTCTTTGAACAGAAAATGTTGCCAAGTGGTCGCTTTAAACATGGTGCCTCCTTGACAGATCTTCAGTGCTGTGAAGGGAGCTGTGGCAGAAACAACTCCCTTCAGAGCACAAACTTCTTACCGGACAAGTGGGCATCTCTGAACAGGGTGGATGGTCCTCCGCCCCCCGCAGACTGTCTGCCAAGGTATAAATGTGGCCCTTAGCCCTTGGAGGATTAATGGGCACACCCTGAGGCAGTCAGCAGAGCCTGACCGTAAACACTGCTTGCAGAAGAGGGTTTCTTTATGGCCATGAGATCATAGAGGCAGGAAGGTTTACTGCCATCCCAGCTGTAAGCTCACAAGCGACCTCATGTACCATGATCAGTTCACAAAACAGCTGAGTTATTTTGCACACTGACTGGTTTGCGACCCGACCTTTCACGGTGATTGATGTACAAATTCGTCAGAGCGTAAAACCACCATTTGAGGGGAGTGATATAAGCTCCCGCCTCATCGTTATGTGTAAGGCATTGCTTCCTCGTGCGGCCCTTACTGAATGAGTGGCTGTTCTGGACCTACAGGCGTCCTTACCTAGCCCAACCAAAATCTGTACCTCCAAGATGGCCTCCCAATTCCCAGAAGACCATAAAGGAGGAAATGAGGTCAGCAGACTTCCTGAAATAACCAAGCAGAAAAGAAAATCTACAAAAATATAAAATCAATGAACCTGACAAGGAAGACCAGGACTCGGAGTAATGAAGATTACCGGTAAGTAACTGAGTCAGGAGTCCATCTGTGACCAGGGTCGGCTTTAGAGCTGATGATGCCCGGTCCGACAGTGTTTGTCGGTTCGCCCCAGTGACCAACTCTTCCACTGTCTCTCAGTACCACCCTTTGGCAGTGCCCTCCAGTCTCCATAACCTCTCTCTCAGATGCATTTAATTTGTTTTATAGCGCCGCTCGTACCAGTGTAGGGTGTCAGAGCACTTTACATCACACAGACGTTACGCAGAGACAATCAATCAGAGGTGTGTAATCAGTGTATAGGGAATGATACATAAGACAGAGGACTTCAAGGTGTAGGGGTCACAGGTCATCCCTACTGGTAGGCTGTATAGTTTGAGTGCTTATATGCTCTTTGTGATCTGCAAGGTGTACCTTCATTGCAGCAGGCACATTAACCCTCTGCGCACCCTTATTATGAGTTAAAACTGCCACTAGACAAAACTCTGATCTCTCTCTCTCTCTCTCTCCCTCTACAGCAGGCACATTAACCCTCTGCGCACCCTTATTATGAGTTAAAAGTGCCACTAGACAAAACTCTGATCTCTCTCTCGCTCTCCCTCTACAGCAGGCACATTAACCCTCTGCGCACCCTTATAATGAGTTAAAACTGCCACTAGACAAAACTCTGATCTCTCTCTCGCTCTCCCTCTACAGCAGGCACATTAACCCTCTGCGCACCCTTATAATGAGTTAAAACTGCCACTAGACAAAACTCTGATCTCTCTCTCGCTCTCCCTCTACAGCAGGCACATTAACTCTCTGCGCACCCTTATAATGAGTTAAAACTGCCACTAGACAAAACTCTGATCTCTCTCTCGCTCTCCCTCTACAGCAGGCACATTAACCCTCTGCGCACCTTTATAATAAGTTAAAATTGCCACTAGACAAAACCCACATCTCTCTCTCTATCCCCAGCAACTACATTAATCTTGACATTTTAATTGTTGCCTGAAAATTGCCGGGGCAAGGAAGGAGGCAGCAGGTGCTTTTAAAACCATAATATACTTGCAACCAGGGCGCCCCCTGAAGTCAACGCCCCGTGCGGTGGCACCGGTCACATCACCCTAAAGCCGCCCGTCTGGGACGCCCTGAGAATGGCTGATGCAGTGAGAGAGGCCTTTGAGGGAGGCCAGGCCTCCACCCTCCTCATCACACTCACTCAATGCTAACGTTTGTTCATTGAATAGCACTGGGTGGAGGGGGTGGGAGCATGCGGGGACCCCCGACTGATGCCTGCCCCTCCAGTGCACAGGGGGGAGCTTCCATGAAGGAACCCCTCCACCTCTCAGTGGTTGGTATCTGCTCAATGGTTTGTACAGAAAATCCTAAGGAAGAGGGGGGCGTCCTTTACACCCCCCTCCCTTCCTCTGTGAATCATTATGGGGTGCAAAGGGACTGACATTTCCAACTCACAATGTGAAATGCCGCACAGTGCAACCTCCCTGTCTCCGGACGCTAGGCCTCTGATTTTCCCAACCGCAGTCATTGCAAATGCAAAAGTACTTTATTCATTGACCTCAACATTCTTATGCAATAGTTTATAATAGTATTTTGTTAACATCTCACTTTGTGAATCATCATTTCATATTGTCACATAAATCAGATTTCATGACTGACTGTCCCCACCCCCCCTCCTCGGCCAGAGTTCGCTTCATGAACTAGATCTAAGAAGACCTTGGGTTTCACTCAGATAACACCTAAAATAAAAGTAACTTATTAACATGCATGTTGAAGCCCTTGAAGGTAATCCATAGCTCGCAGGGTAGGTCCAGCACCAGAGCGCGTTATCAGAAGCGATGGGCCCTTTGCAGGCACACCTGGGCGTGTCCATCACAGGTAGGCGGCCAGTGATGCTCTGACGTGGAGCTCCCCTGTGAGTGAGATCTGCAGAGCAGCACCTTGGAGATCAGTGCAGCCCTTGCCAGGTATCAGTGCCTGGCTTCCGACTCCATCCCTGACACCTGGGGAGGCCCGGCCGCCTCTGCCCCAACCTTTGGCTCATTGATAATTTACCGTCCTCTCTTTTTCACAGGGATATCTTTGCTACTGTTCCTGGATATTAAAGACGTTTCTGTGATGGAAAACAAACCGTGGTTTACCTGTAATCCTAGTTCTCTGGCAGGATATCTTCTGTGAGCACACAAGCAGCCCCCGGGGCCCCTGCTATCACAGGCAGAACAGCAAACCGGACACGTAGCGCTTTATTCTGGCCTTCCCGCCAAAACCAGCTTTCTAAGCTCCCACTGCTGTGCATTCCGGTACAGAGGAGACTTAAATGGGCGGTGGCAAAATTGTGTCTCCTGACAGTAGTTCTACCTGCACCATTCCTTGCAGTATTATCCTTCTATAGTGAATTAAATGGCATTTTCACAGCCCACGGGATTCTTAGTGTCAGAATTGCCTTTTATTAAGAAAATAATGCACAGGTAATGCTGTCTTGCAAATGCATGATTTCTTTTTAAACTTAATTTAGACACAGGTCGGTGAGCGCTGACTGACTCCGAGGGTGAGCTTCACACTTCCGAGCACAGTCTCGCTGTTTGTGTGCGACCCTCACACTCCAGAGGGCGTCTGACGCTTTACGTGTGAACGTCACGCCTTCAAGCACAGTCTCACTCACTGAGAATGAGACCTGCTGTTAGCACCCGCTAGGAGCGCCCCTCACAGCCTAGAAGCCAGGGCCACACTTTGGACCACAGTCTGGGATGCGAGTGAGCGGCACACCTGGAGCACAGGTGAACTCATGGGCGTGACCATCACACCACCAATCACATCCGGTCTCATGGGCGCGACCATCACACCACCAATCACATCCGGTCTCATGGGCGCGGGCCCACATCTTGTAGTCAAGTCTGTTTCAATGGGTGCAGCTCTGAACACAGTGTCACTCATTGAGGGTGAATCTATATGTGAAGCATGTCTCACTCACTGGGGCTTCTTCTTGTGGGAGCATCTCACACCTTGAAGCACAGTCTCACTCTTTAGGAGTGAGACTCTCATCTTCTGACTGTGAGAGGGCCTGAGTACAGTCTCACTCACTGGGGCTTCTTATTGTGGGAGCATCTCACACCTTGAAGCACAGTCTCACTCTTTAGGAGTGAGACTCTCATCTTCTGACTGTGAGAGGGCCTGAGTACAGTCTCACTCACTGGGGCTTCTTATTGTGGGAGCATCTCACACCTTGAAGCACAGTCTCACTCTTTAGGAGTGAGACTCTCATCTTCTGACTGTGAGAGGGCCTGAGTGGCACTCACATTCTGAGTACAGTCTCACTCATTGGGGCTTCTTATTGTGGGAGCATCTCACACCTTGAAGCACAGTCTCACTCTTTAGGAGTGAGACTCTCATCTTCTGACTGTGAGAGGGCCTGAGTGGCACTCACATTCTGAGTACAGTCTCACTCACTGGGGCTTCTTATTGTGGGAGCATCTCACACCTTGAAGCACAGTCTCACTCTTTAGGAGTGAGACTCTCATCTTCTGACTGTGAGAGGGCCTGAGTGGCACTCACATTCTGAGTACAGTCTCACTCACTGGGGCTTCTTATTGTGGGAGCATCTCACACCTTGAAGCACAGTCTCACTCTTTAGGAGTGAGACTCTCATCTTCTGACTGTGAGAGGGCCTGGGTGGCACTCACATTCTGAGTACAGTCTCACTCATTGGGGTTTCTTATTGTGGGAGCATCTCACACCTTGACGCACAGTCTCACTCTTTAGGAGTGAGACTCTCATCTTCTGACTGTGAGAGGGCCTGAGTGGCACTCACATTCTGAGCACAGTCTCACTCATTGGGGCTTCTTATTGTGGGAGCATCTCACACCTTGAAGCACAGTCTCACTCTTTAGGAGTGAGCCTCTCATCTTCTGACTGTGAGAGGGCCTGAGTACAGTCTCCCTCACTGGGGTTTCTTCTTGTGGGAGCATCTCACACCTTGACGCACAGTCTCACTCTTTAGGAGTGAGCCTCTCATCTTCTGACTGTGAGAGGGCCTGAGTACAGTCTCACTCACTGGGGTTTCTTCTTGTGGGAGCATCTCACACCTTGACGCACAGTCTCACTCTTTAGGAGTGGGACTCTCATCTTCTGACTGTGAGAGGGCCTGGGTGGCACTCACTTTCTGAGTACAGTCTCACTCATTGGGGTTTCTTATTGTGGGAGCATCTCACACCTTGAAGCACAATCTCACTCTTTAGGAGTGAGCCTCTCATCTTCTGACTGTGAGAGGGCCTGAGTACAGTCTCACTCACTGGGGTTTCTTCTTGTGGGAGCATCTCACACCTTGAAGCACAGTCTCACTCTTCAGTAGTGAGACTCTCATCTTCTGACTGTGAGAGGGCCTGAGTGGCACTCACATTCTGAGCACAGTCTCACTCATTGGATGTAACATAAGGCAGCGTCTCGCCGGTTGTGACCTCACAGGGGTGCTGCACGTCTCTTTGAGAGTAACTCCAGACTCGGTTCCTGGAAGTGTGCCTCGCACCTATGAGCCTTCTCACTCATTATGTGTGAGCCTCACACAATGTGCAGTCCAATCTGATTCCAAGACTGGGCCTTGCGTCATATACACCGAGGGCCCGAGTCACAAAGGCAAAGCTAGATCACAAGTCTGAGTTTAGACCTAAAGTGTAAGTTTACTCCGAGTAAAGTTCGACTTTTGGTCTAAGTTTGGACTTTGGGGGTTATTCTAACTTTGGAGGAGGTGTTAATCCGTCCCAAAAGTGACGGAAAAGTGACGGATTTACCACCAGCCGTATTACGAGTCCATTATATCCTATGGAACTCGTAATACGGCTGGTGGTATATCCGTCACTTTACCGTCACTTTTGGGACGGATTAACACTCCTCCAAAGTTAGAATAACCCCCTTTGTGTCGAAGCTTCCCTTTGTGAACCGGGCCCTGAGTGTATAACCGTGGTCAAGGGTTCCTGCATTGGCACTAGGCAGCCCATTGTGCGCCATCGCAGGGGCAGGACAGGAATGACAGTGCCACTCTTTGGGGGTGAGCCTCACGCCCAGAATTGCAGCCTGAGTCTTGGGAGAGAGGACACCCCATCTTTTACAGTTGGATCACTCTCAGTCAGTCTCAATGTCTTCATCATCACTTCAGAAAGCTGGACTGATGTCTAGAGGTGCGGGGGCACGGGTAGGCTCAGTGGTAGGGAGGCTATCACAGGGCCTGGCACAGGCCTGCACGCAGCGTCTGCTGTGCAAGACCAAAAAGCGAGCACGGCATGGGCTAGCATAGAGCCTGGCACAGGCCTGCACCCAGCGTCTGCTGTGCAGGACCAAAGTCCGTGCACAGCATAGCTTGGCATAGAGCCTGGCACAGGCCTGCACCCAGCGTCTGCTGTGCAGGACCAAAGAGCGTGCACAGCATGGGCTGGCATAGAGCCTGACACAGGCCTGCACCCAGAACTTGCACAGCATAGCTTGGCATAGAGCCTGGCACAGGCCTGCACCCAGAGCCTGCTGTGCAGGACCAAAGAGCGTGCACAGCATGGGCTGGCATAGAGCCTGGCACAGGCCTGCACCCAGAGCCTGCTGTGCAGGACCAAAGAGCGTGCACAGCATGGGCTGGCATAGAGCCTGGCACAGGCCTGCACCCAGAGCCTGCTGTGCAGGACCAAAGAGCGTGCACAGCGTAGGCTGGCATAGAGCCTGGCTCAGGCCTGCACCCAGCGTCTGCTGTGCAGGACCAAAGGCAGTGCACAGCATAGCTTGGCATAGAGCCTGGCACAGGCCTGCACCCAGCGTCTGCTGTGCAGGACCAGAGCGTGCACAGTATGGGCTGGCACAGAGCCTGGCACAGGCCTGCTCCCAGAGCCTGCTGTGCAGGACCAAAGACCATGCACAGCATAGGTTGGCACAGAGCCACGCCTCAGGCCTGCACCCAGACCTTGCACAGCATAGCTTGGCATAGAGCCTGGCCTCAGATAAGGCCATGTGTGCAGAGTCCTTTACCTATGGCCATAAACTTTGTGCACAGCCTCAGTGGCATGGGGGCTATCATCGGGCCTGGGCACATGCCTGCACCCAGAGCCTGCTGTGCAGGAGCAAAAACCATGCACAGCATAGGCTGGCACAGAGCTGCGCCTCAGATAAGGCCACGTGCACAGAGTCCTTTGCTTCTGGCCATAATGTTTGTGCACAGCCTCAGTGGCATGGGGGCTGAGGAAGGGCCTGGGCACAGGCCTGCACTCAGAGCCTGCTGTGTAGGACCAAAAACCTTGCACAGCATAGGTATGCATAGAGCCGCGCCTCAGGTGAGGCCATGTGCACAGAGTCCTTTGCCTATGGCTATAATGTTTGTGCACAGCCTCAGTGGCATGGGGGCTGAGGAAGGGCCTGGGCACAGGCCTGCACCCAGAGCCTGCTGTGCAGGAGCAAAGACCATGCACAGCATGGGCTGGCATAGAGCCGCGCCTCAGGTAAGGCCACGTGCACAGAGTCCTTTGCCTGTGGCCATGACCTTTGTGCACAGCCTCAGTGGCATGGGGGCTGAGGAAGGGCCTGGGCACAGGCCAGACTCTGCTCCCAAGCCACCTTCACATGGCTGAGGGCAATGAGTGCCAGGGCTGGGCAGGGCCTGTCGCCCGGACAGGTATTGCACCCCTCAACTAATATAAAGGGGCAACTAGGCACACAGCTTCACTATAACCCAGGTCCCGGATTAATTCCTAATTAAACACAGCAGAAGGCCATGCCCAGCAGGGGAAGTATGCAAACTGGGGGGGGGGCAGGACCTGCAACCCCCTGCAATGGTGCACGATTAAGTCCCCCTCCCACTGCGCAGAGCCAAAGGCTCACACTTAGGGGGTTATTCCAACTTTGGAGGAGGTGTTAATCCGTCCTAAAAGTGACGGTAAAGTGACGGATATACCACCAGACGTATTACGAGTCCATTATATCCTATGGAACTCGTAATACGGCTGGTGGTATATCCGTCACTTTTAGGACGGATTAACACCTCCTCCAAAGTTGGAATAACCCCCTTAGTTATAGCGGCAAAGGGTCGTGCACAGCACGGGCTGCTTGCAGCAGGTAATTTTCATTAAAAAACAAAACTCAGAAAATTACTAAAAAAAAACAGGTAAAAGAAAGTTATGCTTCAGGTAGCAGAAACAATTTGCTAGCCCGATAGCGAAAACATCCAAGGAAGTCACTGAAAAACCAGTCAAGTGACAATGTGGTTCCAATCCAAACCTAAGCCCCCCCCGCATGAAACATAACTCACGCGCCACCACGCAGTGGCCACCACCGAGGGTATCATGCATTGCACAGGGTTCTGCCTCCTGGCTGCTCAGTCTTGGAAGCAGCCCAAGGTTATTTTCTGAGCTAATTAGGCAACTGGAAGGACGAACCTGGGCCAAAGTCGAAGCAACGTATGACCTCAATGGCGGCCATATTGCATGAGTGCTGACAACACAGACATCGATGTGAAGTTCAGAGGGATGTTACAGTTATCCAAAGCTCACATGAACATTAACATAAGAGAGAGAATCTACTGAATGTCGTCCGATATCCGTATTATGTGGTAGAGGGAACGTATCCGTATTCAGAGATCCATCCAGATACTTGAGGACCTTTAGTTCCCATGAGAGGACGAGCGCTAGCTTCTTTCTCTCTAATTATGGTCGGGCCACTGGAATTATGCGATTGTGCGGTCACTGCCATTTTTGCTTAATTATAAAACTGCCACATTTTGCCACATAATCCATTCTCTGCCACATAATCTGCTGATTTTAACAAAAACAAATGTTGTTTCTAGCTCAAACGTTCAAAAGTTACTAAATATGCAGCGACACATGTTGCCGCGCACTGGAAGCCCCTTTGCAAAGCTGCACTGGTCACCTTTCCGTTGCTTACTGCTATACGTGGATGTTAAACTGGTACTGATGGGGTGCAAACCGGTACTGATGGGGTGCAAAGCAGGACTGATGGGGTGCAACCAATGTCCATACAGTGTTACCAAGTTTAAAAATGTCGAAATAATGAAGATACACAATTGCAGCATGTGCCACATTATGCCGCATAATTTGGCTATTCTTGACGCATATTTTACTCAGCCCTGCCACGTACCCTGGGCCTCTCCTGCTGCACAATTGCAGTGGCCCTGGTTACGGTTCAGATGCGCTTTCCACTGAAAATGCATTTTTCAGTTTGCTAATAAATATGGCTCCTAGTTTCCATTTTTACTGATTTTACAAATGTATTTTCCATCTGCACTTATTTGTAAAATCAGGAAAATACTGAAAATTCAGCTCCTTTTAAGTGACTCTCTGTGCTATCTTTCATGAGTTCAAGGACAACATCTGAGCAAACAGACAGGATGGGGAGTTAAAAAGAGAGGCTGAAATGTCCTCAAACAATCACATATGTCAACATACATGTGTGGTGTAGTGCTGACATTTACATGGGGATGTATTGTTATGTAATATATTTTTTGACAGGTATGAGCGGCGTTTTTTAGGTAAATAAATGTGGATCTATAAGATTCGACATCTTCATTTATTCACAAATCACAGAGTAAATGTGGAGAAACACTGATAAGAAGGTCACAAAATAAATATAGAAAAATACTGATGGAAATGTCAAAAAACACAAATGCCATAAAACCAGGAGCCCCACTGATAATGCTGCAATATTTCATGAATCTGCAGGAAATTGTGCACATGCTTGTTCCAGCCAAATATATTTCATTATGCTAAATTTTGTGCAGATCCGCCCAGCAGTGTAAAGTCTAGGAGGGAGTTGGGGATCCAAAATAAATGTTTTGGTGTTTTCCACTTTAACTGCAAAAGACAATGCTGCTCTGTAGCACAGAGAAACCAGCCGAGCAGATTTATGGTAAACAAGAGGAAAAGATACCGAGAGAGGGGTACAGAACACCCATGCATTAGAAAGGTTTCATGTACAGGACGCTTGCAAACTCTTCACAAATCCTGAACACAGAATCAGGAGTTTGCAGAAATTTGTGAATTTAAAAAATGTACAAATCAAAGGCCAGAACTGCGCCTGTGGTTCGGCCCAGCAAGGACTGAACTCTGTGAAGGTTGATAAGTCTCCCCCTTGAGTGCCCAAGGAAAGGATGACTCCTCCCCACGGTTCCACCCTGCACTTAAGAGTACACTTGAAAGCTGTCAGATGTCTCTTAAGAGGGTCCCAGTAGGAGGGAAAAGCCACAAGTGGCAACAACATTGTTGGCAATATTATACCTTCTCACTGGAGGGCACAATGTATTGAGCAGAGGATACGCAGGGCACCAATCTCTCCCAAGCACCGGGCAGAGATTCAAGCCAAGCAAGAACTTCCAGAAGAAAATCCTAAGAGAATTCTGGCCTCCAGGATCAACAATCAGAGACAAAACAAGTAGGAAGAGGGAGATGAATGAAATATGAAATGAAAATTAGTGACACATAATGCATCGTGACACATCCATCATTCATCAACGCCTCCTCTATATATGGTTCAAATAGGAATATTTATCACAAAACAAGACTCAACTCCATTTTGAAAAGGAAACCTCAGCAGTAAACTCTGAATCGGTCACCATCTTGGAATGAGCCATTCAAAAGGCGTGCCCGCACCCCTTTATTCCAATCGACTCAATTAATCAATCAATCAGCATTTGTGTGGCACGGCACTGCCGCCCCTTGGGCATCTGAGTGCAGAGGGTGCTGTGTCTCCATCGAAAAGCGAGGTCTAGAGTTTCTTTCTGAAGTCCGCCAGGGAGGGTGCTGTTCGGATGTGGAAGGGAAGGTCTAGAGTTTCTTTCTAAAGTCTGCCAGGGAGGGTGCTGTTCGGATGTGGAAGGGCAGGTCTAGAGTTTCTTTCTGAAGTCCTCCAGGGAGGGTGCTGTTCGGACGTGGAAGGGCAGGTCTAGAGTTTCTTTCTGAAGTCCGCCAGAGAGGGTGCTGTTCGGACATGGAAGGGCAGGTCTAGAGTTTCTTTCTGAAGTCCTCCAGGGAGGGTGCTGTTCGGACGTAGAAGGGCAGGTCTACAGTTTCTTTCTGAAGTCCGCCAGGGAGGGTGCTGTTCGGACGTGGAAGGGCAGGTCTAGAGTTTCTTTCTGAAGTCGGCCAGGGAGGGTGCTGTTCGGACGTGGAAGGGCAGGTCTAGAGTTTCTTTCTGAAGTCCGCCAGGGAGGGTGCTGTTCTCCAGGGAGGGTGCTGTTCGGACGTGGAAGGGCAGGTCTAGAGTTTCTTTCTGAAGTCTGCCAGGGAGGGTGCTGTTCGGACGTGGAAGGGCAGGTCTTGAGTTTCTTTCTGAAGTCGACTAGGGAGGGTGCTGTTCAGACGTGGAAGGGCAGGTCTTGAGTTTCTTTCTGAAGTCCGCCAGGGAGGGTGCTGTTCGGACGTGGAAGGGCAGGTCTTGAGTTTCTTTCTGAAGTCGACCAGGGAGGGTGCTGTTCGGGTGTGGAAGGGCAGGTCTAGAGTTTCTTTCTGAAGACAGCCAAGGAGGGTGCTGTTCAGACGTGGAAGGGCAGGTCTAGAGATTCTTTCTGAAGTCGGCCAGGGAGGGTGCTGTTCGGACGTGGAAGGGCAGGTGTAGAGTTTCTTTCTGAAGTCCGCCAGGGAGGGTGCTGTTCGGATGTGGAAGGGCAGGTCTAGAGTTTCTTTCTGAAGTCCTCCAGGGAGGATGCTGTTCGGATGTGGAAGGGCAGGTCTAGATTTTCTTTCTGAAGTGCTCCAGGGAGGGTGCTGTTCGGATGTGGAAGGGCAGGTCTAGAGTTTCTTTCTGAAGTCCGCCAGGGAGGGTGCTGTTCGGACGTGGAAGGGCAGGTCTAGAGTTTCTTTCTGAAGTCCTCCAGGGAGGGTGCTGTTCGGATGTGGAAGGGCAGGTCTTGGCAGCAATGCGGGAGAAGAAGCCACCCCGAAGTGGCTGCATGGATGCAGGGGGTGTGCGAGTGAGGCAGAGCGCATGTGTCTTATTGGCAGATGGAAATTCAGTCAATGGTTGATGTGGAATGGTCCTTGATCGTGAAGGGCTTTGTATACATCAGTGAGGATCTTGAAGTGGCATCTCTTTTGCATGGGGAGGCATTGGAGATCTCTGAGGTGGGGGGTGTGGGCCCATTTGGGGAGGTACAAACACATCAAGAAGGCCACAAGTTTGAGATATTTCCTCTGGTGTAAAGGTGTGCGCTCCAACCACCACCCCTCCCCGCTGATGTACCACGGAAGTCGCAGATCACCCCTTCAGGTGACGGTGAGGTCTAGGCTGCTAACATGGCCGCCTGACTGCAGAGATGCGCTGCCTGGCTGCATGGTAAGCAATCCATCTTCTTCTCAACACTTGGCACCTGAGATAAGCACCCAGCATGAATGTGGCATAAGAATGGGGTTTGGACCCTGCATCCAAACCCACAACAGAAAGATCAGTCAGTGGAGGATGGACTTAAGGGCGGTGTGCAGCAGGGCATGCCACAGACCAGACCCTGCTCCCAACAAGTGCGCAGGCCACGTCCTGGCTCCGAATTGTAGGACCCGAGGGTAGATGGGTCCAGGACCTGGTTCAGGACCTGGTCGCAGGACAGGCCCTGGGCCCAAATCCTGTACCCGGAGCAGGACACACGAGCGGTGGATAGAGAGCCAGGCCCTGTTTCCAAGCCCTGGAGACTGTTGAAGGGTGGGCACAAGAGACACTGGGTGGCCCCGCTTGCCCACCTCTCCGACTCCCGCTGTGGCCAAAGGTTGTAGTGACTGGCTGTTGCTGTGGCCAAGCCCTGTCCCCGTGTCCTCGCGCACCGCCCCGCTCCAGCCAAAGGCCCTACTTACTGACACTTACTGATAAGTGAGAGTAGAAAGGGTGGGAATGGAGGGTGTTTTTCAGAATAGAACTTTGTTTTATCGGGGTATCTGGAGAAGGAACTGACAGGGGGAGCTCTTTTGTGGCCAGTTAGTGGCTTAGCCAAAAAGAAACCCCAGACGCACAAAACAATCTGTACTTTAGGCCGGGAAGAAATTTAAATTACACTGGTATAATTCACATAGTCCTAGAAATGTATCATTAGTTATGTTACACAAAATTTCGGAAATGATGCCAAGTGGCCTATTTCCGTGCTGATCATAGTAACATTGTACAGCGAGGGAACGTGTGAGACACGACCGGCTGTTGCTTGCGCCATTTGTGTTTTCTGTGCTACTTTTTAAAGAGAAAAGTGTCATGGAGTCAAAAGTTGACACAAGGATCCATGTCACGCTAAAATGCAGCACTGAAAGATTTACATTTGGCACAATTACAGCTAATTTTGAGTCATTTTCCTGAAATTTAACAAAATCACGCGAAAACAAATTATGCAAAATTCGCAAGCCTGACTTCTAAATTTGTGTCTATTTAGAGCTTTTCTGTGCACAAAATAGCTCCTGGGAGATGGGGGCGCGCAGAAAGCCCACACACCCCAGTATCCGCCTTTCAACGAACCCGGATGGGAGGAGCTCAGATGTCAGCCCCCCAGCGCGTCTGTAATACTTGGGCAGAATCCATGTCCACAATTTCAATCAGACTCCTGGATGTAGAACCCATTCAGCACTATTGGGAACCAGAAGTCTATTTTAGTAAGTTTTTGGAAGTATTTTATTCACTTCACATTTTTTGTCATTTCGCTGATGGCCCTTTCAGTGCAGTTGTTCCAGTTAAATGTTCTATGACGTCATTTCCTGTGATGTCATCACATATGCTATTTAGAGCTCACGCCTAAGAATGCTCAAAGCTTAATAGCTTTGTTAGTGGCATCCTTTCATAGCAAGCCATTGACATCACATCACTTAGTCACAGAACCCAACAAGACTCTTTCCATATCAGCCAGGATCTTTCCAAGCCCACCTGTCTGCAGGAGATCTCCCCCCTCTTTGAAGACTCATCCCAAGTTTAAACAAAATGTCAAAATAAGGTGACCAAGCTTCAGCACCTGGAAGGTAAATCCGTGGTAATGGAGAATGGCCTCAGCTTTTTACAGGAAGAGGGTAAACCTTTTGTCTTTAAGATGGTGGAAAGTGAGGTGTGACCAGGCCACTGATGGCCCCAAGAGGAGGTGAAGAATACAGCAACAGTATGCCCCCAAGGATGCAAAACTGTCAGTCTGTCACTTGAGAAAGGCAACCAGATCTACAAAGGTATTTTGCTCTGCAAATCCTGCCCTGCTTAAAGTGGCAGACTTTGCACATGCAAAATCACTAATTGCAATATACAACAAGCATTTGCAATGCAACGGGTCTCACATTTCTTCGAGTTAGCGCTATTAGCATTGTAAACTCCTAACCAGACTTTTCTTACCACATTAAATGGAGGGGAAAAAAACTAGCGCGATCGCGCTGTGTAAAACACAGAGCGATCGCGCGGCGAAATAAAGAGAAAAAGTAGTCCAGAAACCATACGGAAAACATGTAGCCTCGTATGTTTCCAGTAGTTGGTCGGTGGTATCGAGGAGGGCTAAACAACGGAAAAGGCATGACGTATGCATGCTTTACACTAATGAAAGCAAGCAGATTTTAAAAGGTAAGCCCATGAACCAATGTAAGAGACTGACGTGATATGGGCGTGGTTAGAAGCCCAAAGAGAGATTACGTCAGAGGATGGAGCACTTTGCGCTTGACCCTACAAATGACACTAACATTTGCAAAATACTATGTGAATTGGCTCTTTCTCTCTTGACTATGATACTGGGGTTGTTATTGCCACAGATTCCCGTGCAAGGCCCCGGAGTAGGGAAAACCATCCAGGAGAGATCCACCAAGGTCCACCCCCCACTTCAGGAAATATCTCTGTGCACTTCAAGTCATAAGTAATCAGTGAGTAGCTTCAGGCCGGCTTCTCCTAGATCCCCGGGCGCTTCTAAGGACCTCTCCCACCCTCGCCATCATCTCCTTCCATCCCCTGGCCTCAGAAACCCTGCCCTGGAGAGGGATCTGGAGGACAAACTAGAGGCCAAGCATCCTTTCTCCACTTCTCATGGTGGTGACCTTCTGGTGCTGGTGGGAGAACCAGAGAAGTTTTAAGGCCTGGGCAAGGTGGGCTCTGGCCCAGGGCCCACCACTCAAGGGTGGCCCTTGTTATTTGGTGAGGGCTGGACCCCTCATTATCTGTGATGAGTACTGCTTCCTCTTTAGGTAACTGAATGTTGGCAAGTGAACCACAGTCTCGTGCATGGTTGCCCCCATAGTCTACATCCACGACGGTCCTCTGCTGTGTGTGGATCAAGGCGGCCCAAGGGCAGCTCAAGAAAAGGAGCAATGTTAAACTAGATTAAACTAGACGGGCGCCAACTTTAAATTTGCAATTGCCTATCGTTTGAATTCTTTCTTTTACTATTAATTAACTTTTTAGGAATGATCAATGGGTGTGATTTAGCTGAAAGTGTATCATAAATTTAAAGATGTTGGAAACAGGGGCCCCCAAAAGAGGTGTAGCCCAGGACCCCCAAACTCATTAAGATGTCCCTGAGGAGAACATGCAGGGGAAAAACTTCCATTCAAGACCTTTTTAAGAGGCCAACCAGGAAAGGGCTTCTTAGGTTCCAGCCAATCAGGAGTAGTCCCAAAACATCCCTTGCAGCAGCTGAGCTGGAGGAGACCATACTGATTGGTGCAAGCTTTGCCCTATCAGCAGCTACACCTACCAACTTTCCAGCCAAACAAAGCACTGTGGGTGCCATTTTTTGAACTTTGCCTTGTGTTTCTATATTGTTTCTTCACCAGTTGGTATTAGAGCGCTTTGCATGTAACATTGACTACTTATATACCGTAAACTTACAGCGCAACATTTTAAAATGTAAGAACAGCTCTGTGAAGAGCAGAAGACGGTGGAGAGGGATGAGCAATGGAGAGACTGGGGAACAGTGGAAAGCTGGGGAGCGGTGGAGAGACTTGTGAGTGGTGGAGGGATTCTGGAGCCTAGTGAAGAAGAGCTAATGTATCATTTTACTAAGGCTACAGACTTAACCACCAAACTCGCCACATGGGGCTTTTGTGACATCAGGCATAATTATGTGTCCTGGTTTATGGTATTTAAGGGCAGGTTTTATAGTATTGGGGCGTTAGCACCGCCCTAACACCACCATGTGTGCACCGTATTTAAAATACGGCGCACCCTTGGTGGTAGTTAGTGAACTAGCATCATCATTTTTTACGCTAGTTCGGCTCATTGAAGGATTAGCGTCAAAAACATTGACGATAATCCTGCAAAGCACACTGAGGCCCATTGTGAGCAATGGTGTGCCCCCTTATAACGCCTCATCTGAGCAGGAGTTGAAAGTGCTAAAAAAATAACGCAAAGAGATATTTTAGATTTCCTTTGTGCCATTTTTTCGGCCCCCTAATGGGGGAACGCCTCCTTTGCGTACATTATGCGTGCTGCAGGCATAATGTCGTGCAAATGGTTACAAAGTGGCGTAATGCATGCATTGCGCCACTTTGTAAATTTGGCGCAGTGATTTTTAACTTGTTGGGCCACATTAGCGTAAAAAATGACACTAATGTGGTGCACGGAGGCGCTGGGGCTCTTAAATCCGCCTGTTATTTTTTTTTTATTGCCATCTGTATTTATCCATATCTATTTTGTGTTTTGAGAATAAATGGAGTCATAGAATGGTACGTTTCCACATTTATTTAAGTGATGAACATGCACTCATACTCTGATGCCGGTCACGTTTTAGCAAATTAGGCAGCCAAAAATAACAAACAGTCCACCCACAGGTAAATAGCAGCATTATATAGAAATATATGTCACCATATGCCTACACTTAAAGACATTTCACCCTGGTCTCTTTAACGCTCTATGCCCTACATCCGCACTTCTTGCCTGGCCTGCAACTAACGACGGACAGCATGGAGAGTCACTCACAAAAAGCACAATTTTTTCTACTTTTTCACTTTTAACAATAAATACAAAAAGGAAACAGGTTGTTTTTCTATCTGTATTTATCTGTAAAAATCAGTAAAAACAGAAAACTGGGAGCCGTACGCAAAATGTCTTGAGTGGACGTGGCTCGTGAAGGGGAGTAACCTTCTCTTGAGTGACCGTGGCTCCTGGAGGGGGGGCAACTTTCTCTTGAGTGACCGTGGCTCTTGGAGGGGAGTAACCTTCTCTTGAGTGACTGTGGCTCCTGGAGGGGAGTAACCATCTCTTGAGTGACTGTGGCTCCTAGAGGGGAGTAACCTTCTCTTGAGTGACCGTGGCTCCTGGAGGGGAGTAACCTTCTCTTGAGTGACTGTGGCTCCTAGAGGGGAGTAACCTTCTCTTGAGTGACCGTGGCTCCTGGAGGGGAGTAACCTTCTCTTGAGTGACTGTGGCTCCTGGAGGGGAGTAACCATCTCTTGAGTGACTGTGGCTCCTGGAAGGGAGTAACCATCTCTTGAGTGACTGTGGCTCCTGGAGGGGAGTAACCTTCTCTTGAGTGACTGTGGCTCCTGGAGGGGAGTAACCTTCTCTTGAGTGACTGTGGCTCCTAGAGGGGAGTAACATTCTCTTGAGTGACCGTGGCTCCTGGAGGGGAGTAACCTTCTCTTGAGTGACTGTGGCTCATGGATGGGAGTAACCTTCTCTTGACTGACCGTGGCTCCTGGAGGGTAGTAACTGAAAAGATACTCCAACGTCGTTTTCTGGGTAATATCGCATTAGTTTATTTCAGCTTCAAAGATACAACCAACCCTGGCAGGTTCTTAGTCCCAACTGCCAACAAACAGCTTTAACATTCCAGCTTCTTCCCCACATTGCTAGGCAACAAGCATGTCACCTCATTCTAGTATCTAACAGTAACCTTCTCTTGAGTGACCGTGGCTCCTAGAGGGAAGTAACCTTCTTTTGAGTGACCGTAGCTCCTGGATGGGAGTAGCCTTCTCTTGAGTGACCTTGGCTCCTGGAGGGGAGTAACCTTCTCTTGAGTGGACGTGGCTCGTGGAGGGGAGTAACTTTCTCTTGAGTGACCTTGGCTCCTGGATAGGAGTAACCTTCTCTTGACTGACAGTGGCTCCTGGAGGGGAGTAACCTTCTCTTGAGTGGACGTGGCTCGTGGAGGGGAGTAACTTTCTCTTGAGTGACCTTGGCTCCTGGATAGGAGTAACCTTCTCTTGACTGACAGTGGCTCCTGGAGGGGAGTAACCTTCTCTTGAGTGGACGTGGCTCCTGGATAGGAGTAACCTTCTCTTGAGTGACCTTGGCTCCTGGATAGGAGTAACCTTCTCTTGACTGACAGTGGCTCCTGGAGGGGAGTAACCTTCTCTTGAGTGGACGTGGCTCGTGGAGGGGAGTAACTTTCTCTTGAGTGACCTTGGCTCCTGGATAGGAGTAACCTTCTCTTGACTGACCGTGGCTCCTGGAGGGGGGTAAACTTATTTTGAGTGACCGTGGCTCCTGGATGGGAGTAACCTTCTCTTGAGTGACCGTGGCTCCTGGAGGGTAGTAACCTTCTCTTTAGTGACCATGGCTCCTGGAGGGGAGTAACCTTCTCTTCAGTGACCGTGGCTCCTGGAGGGTCGTAACTTTCTCTTTAGTGACCATAGCTCCTGGAGGGGAGTAACCTTCTTTTGAGTGACCGTGGCTACTGGATGGGAGTAACCTTCTCTTGAGTGGACGTGGCTCCTGGATGGGAGTAACGTTATCTAAAGTGACCGTGGCTCCTGGATGGGAGTAACCTTCTCTTGAGTGACTGTGGTTAAGGTATTTTGTGAATCGATAAGTCCTGAGTCTTTCGCAGAAGGTAAGGATCTCAGAGGCTGCCATGTTGAAAAGCCGATGGACGAAGGGCGTGGATGTTGATAATCACAGACTCGTCTGAGATGGGGAGACCCTGATGTCTGGACATTTAGCACCAACCCCCAGCTGTATCTCCACCAGGGGGTACCAGCTCTGTGGACACAGGAGTTTTTTCCAACTAAGGTGCTGACTCATGGATTGCATCACAACCAGTACTACTAAAACAAATCTGGTCAGTGAATCCCCCATTACCTACTCAACCCCTTTTCACCTCCAATGCTTACTAACATGAGGTGTTTGACCTCTACCCAGGCCCACGTGACCTAGCCAGAGCCAATCAAAATGCTTAGTGACAAAACTTCCCCCGACCTCCAAGCACCTCCCCCGCAGCTGGTGATAAGGAGCCGTGGAGCCCTGAAAGCATCCTGCCCGTCCCCTAGCTGGGGAGTGAGGCTGTGACCCGGGAAGGAAATGGGGAGGGCGGGAGGTAAGTATTGGTACGAGAAAAAGGGTACTGGAGTAAAGATACCCAGCAAGTGACTGAATCCTAACAGGATGCGGGGCCTAGAGTGAGAGAGCGCTACAGGAGCATGATAACGGCAGCAAAGCGCTATAGAAATGCAAATAACATTGCATCATTTACTCTGGGCTCCTTAGCGGTTGGGGCCAGAAGCGTAGATATCACTGGTGTCATGGGGTGTAACAAAGGCCCCCATGGTGCGGGAGGGCAGTGGGTGAGCTCAATGGGGCCCCCTCCACACAGCACTTGGCCTGAGTGAGTCCGTAGGGGGGTTTCCCTAT
Organism: Pleurodeles waltl; assembly: GCF_031143425.1. Classification (NCBI taxonomy): domain Eukaryota; kingdom Metazoa; phylum Chordata; class Amphibia; order Caudata; family Salamandridae; genus Pleurodeles; species Pleurodeles waltl. Next base: position 1,535,825,836 of record NC_090447.1, on the reverse strand, counting down.
CCACTTAGCATGGGGGGGCTCCAGTTTTGTTATGCCACTGAATAGTACGGTAGGTGCAGTGGCACCGGGACCTTCAGCTGTGAGGGGGCCACTTCACCACAGCTAGTGGGTGGTTACCTACAGACCCAGGTGATGGGGTCTTTAGCTAGTTTGCCTTGCTTTAGGGGCCATGACACGCGCCCCGCGTGACGTGAGGATGCTCTGCGCACGCGCACCGGCTCGGCCTCCCCTGCGCCCGACCTTGGGGCTCGGCTCGGGTCAGTGAGTTTGGGAATCCGGAGCTCAGCGCCCTTGGAGCGGCGGGAAACCTGCCAGTGACGAAACGGCAAATACCTGGCGTGCCACTTAAATGAATTCTTTGTGTTAATAAGTGCCAATGGCACCTGACCCCTGCACTCTGTTCCCAAGCAGTGAAGAGAATGAGTGACTGAAGAAGGAATGATGATTAGAAGCAGGAGCGGTGACCTCTCACCTGTGGCCGGAGTAAGAACCGAGGCCGGAGATTCGGGGACATGGATGCACGGATAGGATCAGACCCATAGCGGGGGCCACTGGAATTATGCGGTTGTGCGGCCGCGGCGATTTCCCCATTATTACCGTTTTGCCGCATTTGCCACATAATCCATCATCGGCTGCATAATATGTAGATTTTAACAACAAAACACTGTTTCTAGCGCAAACAGTTCAAAGGTTACTAAAAACGTCGCGACGCATGTTCCACTTTGCAAACTTTGACTGTCACCTTTCTGTAGCTTTTTGTTATATTTGGCTGCTAAACTGCTACTAAAGAGATGCAACCAATGCCCGGAGTTAACAAAGATAAAAAATGTCAAAATAATGAAGTAATATTATCACAAAATGTGCCGCATAATGCCGCGTAATTTTCCTTTTCTTGTCGCACAATTTGCTCAACCCTGTCCTCTCCTGCCCCACAATTCCAGTGCCCCTGCCTATAGCGTGTGCTAACCAGGTGCACACACCTTTCTCAGGTGCCATCTGTGCCGCAGGGGTCTGTGCTACGCCCTGGTACACTTCACCCTGGCACCCTGCTGCCAACCTGGATTCGTGACCCCAATGGGGATAAGTTATTAGTCCTATGGAAAAAAGTCTTTGGGGCCGAGTTGACAAAAACTTATTAAACGGGTCCCCATAAGCGTACCCGTATAAATGGGCGCCGATGTACTCCTTCATGACGTCACAAGTATTCTAGTACTACGCCTGAGAAGCTGCACCGGGCGCCCATTTCCAGGAGTGACACAGGGCATGCCATGTAACATGTGGCCCCTGGCTCCCATTTCCGCTGTATGTAACTGTGGGGAGCTCACATTTAACACACGGGATTGGAGCCTGCCAGGGAAATCCACATTTTTTTTATTTTTTTCTTCCACTTGGATAACATCTTTACCGTGGCGCAAACCCATCGTGGCAGCGTAATTACCCCATCCCCGGAGTACATCACCCTCCATTTCTAGGATGGGAAAGAGTCACGTTTCCGTTCAGAAATAGTCACAAGCCTATACGTTTGCGGACACTTCCAAACTTTTCAGGCTAACTACACCTAGGTCCACCCACCTCCCACCCCATCCTCCGTCTGAGGTTCACCACTGCAGAACCTTCGGAGTACAGAAGTTCAAAGTAGTAAACCCATTACTCCTGCCAGGGATCCCTTTGTAAATTCCTGAATGGCGTAAATGAAGGCTTTTGAGGCCGTAAACACGCTTTCACCTGGACAGTCCCTTTGTGCATCTGTCCCCAGGCCTGCGCCCTCCTAACGAGAGGAGAAGAGGGGACCCCTTCGGACTCGGCGCTTGGATTTCACCCAGGGCCGCAGCCGGCCTGACTTAGAACCAGCTGACGTCAGTGCGTTGATCTCAGAGGGCAATGACCACTTTCAGACCATTTCCGAATAGTTCGGTACAAGAAAACACCCTCAGCAGCTAAACAAAAGCTGCAAACACTCCCTGGACAGTCATCTAGACAGTCACCCAGACAGCAGAGATGAAGACATCCTGATCCCAGCCCATGCACACCAGACTGCCAGGCTGCAAAACCTGCTCGACAAGGCAAACGTATCAAAGGTGTTGTAGGTACACCAGAAACATTGAGTGCATGTCAGGAAAGTACTGCAAAAAAGATGCAAAAATATAGAACACGTCTAATCTACAATACCAAGAAAACAGAAACCCCAAGCTATGAACACAGTGCCCTCAAAAGAGCCCGACACCACGAGGACAGATTCTTGACACCAGCACCTGTGATGATTGACTCATGGGCCCCAAAATCCCTGATGGTTCACACTTGGAGCTCCTACTCCCAAGGATAAGTGTCTGGACTCCAAAACCCTAGCAATTCACTCTTGAACCCTAGACTTCAAGGAGAGAGTCCTGGACAATACCGTCTCAGAGGGCTGAGGATAGACTCTTGACACCAAAACCACTCGACTCCCAACTCCCAAAGGTAGTCTACTGGAGACTAAAATCACCGGTGGTCGACAGATGGATCACAACCCCTCTAATGGGTAACATATGGACTCCAAAACCTCTAGTGATTGACACTTGGTACTCACACCCAAAAGGACAGAATGTCTGGACCCCCCGCAAACTCCTGAGGATCGACTCTTGGGCCCCACACACTAGAGCACTGACTCTTGGACACCACAACTTCTAGAAAAGATTCTTGGACCCCACACACACAGTTTCCAAACTTGGATGTTAAGGATGACACATTATCCTGTAGTTTGTCTACAGGCTGTATAACACCAGCTAGGAAAAGTAAACAAACCTGTAACAATGGCTGCCAGCTGCCAGAAAGACAACGTAAAGGGTCAAAAGGGTGGGGCTGAAGGTAGAGCCTTCTGCAGCCCCACAAGGTAAATGTTTAAAATCAGAGCTGAAAGGAGGACGGAAGATGACTGCTCTCGATTGTTGAGAAAAGAAGGAAACCAATCAAAAGCAGAGCCCCTACTTCAGCACCTTCTAAACCTATGGAGGTGGATGTTGTGGGAAACTATGTCAAAGGCGGCCGACAGATCGAGATGGATCAGTATGGATAAACCATGTCAAAGCGGCTGACAGATCGAGAAGGATCAGAATGGATAAACCATGTCAAAGGCAGCCAACACATCGAGAAGGATCAAAATGGATAAACCATGTCAAAGGCGGCCGACAGATCGAGAAGGATCAGAATGGATAAACCATGTCAAAGGCGGCCGACAGATCGAGAAGGATCAGAATGGATAAACCATGTCAAAGGCAGCTGACAGGTCGAGAAGGATCAGAATAGATAAACCATGTCAAAGGCAACCGACAGATAGAGAAGAATCAGAATGGATAAACCATGTCAAAAGCAGCCGACAGATCGAGAAGGATCAGAATAGATAAACCATGTCAAAGGCGACCAACAGATTGAGAAGGATCAGAATGGATAAATCATGTCAAAGGCGTCCGACAGATCGAGAAGGATCAGTATGGATAAACCATGTTGGTTCAGAATGGCTAAACCATGTCAAAGGCGGCTGACAGATCGAGAAGGATCAGAATGGATAAACCATTTTGGTTCAGAATGGCTAAACTATGTCAAAGGCCACCAACAGACCGAGAAGGATCACAATGGATAAATAATGCTGCATCACAATGGCTAAACCATGTCAAAGGCGTCCGACAGATTGAGAAGGATTAGAATGGATAAACCATGTTGGATAAGAATGGCTAAATCATGTCAAAAGTGGCCGACAGATCAAGAAGGATCAGAATGGCAGAATTTTCTGAGTCCTGATCGTTCATGTAGAACCATGATCAAAACTGATTCTGTACTATAACCAGATCGAAAACCGCCTTGATGGGTATTATACATTTGGAGATCTTCAAGAAATTTCACCAAGAGGGCATTTAAATGAGATCCCAGAATCTCCAGAGCAGGGTGTCATACTGGAAGAGCTGCACATAGGTCTGAGAGCCGCATTGTTGCTGCCGGACAGCAGTGTCAGACTGAAAGAGTTGTGTGTGGGTCTGAGCTCTACATTGTTGCTGCAGTACAGCACCATGTCATACTGAAAGAGCTGCGCATTGGTATCAGTGCTGCATTGTTGCTGCAGCAGAGTGTCAGACTGAAAGAGCTGTGCACAGGTCTGAACAATGCATTGTTTCTGCAGGGCAGCTGTGTCAGACTGGCAGAGCTGTGTATTGGTCTGGGTGCTGCATGTTTGCTGCAGGAGAGTGTCAGAATGAAAGAGCTGTGCATGGGTCTGGGTGCTGCATTGTTGCTGCAGCACAGTAGAGTGTAAGACTGAAAGAGCTGTGTGGGGTCATGAGTGCTGCATTGTTGCTGCAGGACAGCAGTGTCAGACTGAAAGAGCTGTGTGTGGGTCTGAGTGCTGCATTTTTGCTGCAGGGCAACAGTGTGTCAGACTGAAAGAGCTGTGTGTGGGTGTAAGTGCTGCATTTTTGCTGCAGGACAACAGTGTGTCAGACTGAAAGAGCTGTGTATGAATCTTAGTGATGCATTGTTGCTGCAGGACAGCATGGTGCCACACTGAAAGAGCTCTGTGTGGGTCTGATTGCTGCATTGTTGCTGCAGAACAGCAGTGTCAGACTGACAGAGTTGCATGTGGCTTTCAGTACTGCATTGTTGCTGCAGGGCACCAGTGTCAGACTGGCAGAGTTGCATGTGGCTTTCAATACTGCATTGTTGCTGCAGGGCACCAGTGTCAGACTGGCAGAATTGCATGTGTCTTTCAGTGCTGCACTGTTGCTGCCGGACAGCAGTGTCAGACTGAAAGAGTTGTGTGTGGGTCTGAGCTCTACATTGTTGCTGCAGGACAGCACCATGTCATACTGAAAGAGCTGCGCATTGGTATCAGTGCTGCATTGTTGCTGCAGCAGAGTGTCAGACTGAAAGAGCTGTGCACAGGTCTGAACACTGCATTGTTTCTGCAGGGCAGCTGTGTCAGACTGGCAGAGCTGTGTATTGGTCTGGGTGATGCATGTTTGTTGCAGGAGAGTGTCAGAATGAAAGAGCTGTGCATGGGTCTGGGTGCTGCATTGTTGCTGCAGCACAGTAGAGTGTAAGACTGAAAGAGCTGTGTGGGGTCATGAGTGCTGCATTGTTGCTGCAGGACAGCAGTGTCAGACTGAAAGAGCTGTGTGTGGGTCTGAGTGCTGCATTTTTGCTGCAGGGCAACAGTGTGTCAGACTGAAAGAGCTGTGTGTGGGTGTAAGTGCTGCATTTTTGCTGCAGGACAACAGTGTGTCAGACTGAAAGAGCTGTGTATGAATCTTAGTGATGCATTGTTTCTGCAGGACAGCATGGTGCCACACTGAAAGAGCTCTGTGTGGGTCTGATTGCTGCATTGTTGCTGCAGAACAGCAGTGTCAGACTGACAGAGTTGCATGTGGCTTTCAGTACTGCATTGTTGCTGCAGGGCACCAGTGTCAGACTGGCAGAGTTGCATGTGGCTTTCAGTACTGCATTGTTGCTGCAGGGCACCAGTGTCAGACTGGCAGAATTGCATGTGTCTTTCAGTGCTGCACTGTTGCTGCAGGACAGCAGTGTTAGACTGGCAGAGTTACATGTGGCTTTCAGTGCTGCATTGATGCTCCAGGACAGCAGTGTCAGACTGGCAGCGTTGCGTGTGGGTTTCAGTGCTGCATTGATGCTCCAGGACAGCAGTGTCAGACTGGCAGAGTTGCATGTGGCTTTCAGTGCTGAAATGTTGCAACCGGACAGCAGTGTCAGACTGGCAGAATTGCATGTGGCTTTCAGCGCTGCATTGTTGCTACAGGACAGCAGTGTCAGACTGACCGAGTTACGTGTGGCTTTCAGCGCTGCATTGTTGCTACAAGACATCAGTGTCAGACTGGCAGCGTTGCATGTGGTTTTCAGTGCTGCATTGTTGTTGCAGGACAACAGTGTCAGACTGGCAGAGTTGCATGTGGCTTTCAGTGCTGCATTGATACTGCGGACAGCAGTGTCAGACTGGCAGAGATGCATGTGTCTTTCAGTGCTGAAATGTTGCAACCAGACAACAGTGTCAGACTGCCAGAGTTGCGTGTGGCTTTCAGCGCTGCATTGTTGCTACAGGACAGCAGTGTCAGACTGACCAAGTTACGTGTGGCTTTCAGCGCTGCATTGTTGCTACAAGACATCAGTGTCAGACTGACCGAGGTACCTGTGGCTTTCAGTGCTGCATTGTTGCTGCAGAACAGCAGTGTCAGACTGGAAGTGCTGTGTGTGAGTTTCAGTGCTGGAAGAGAAGGTTTTGCTGCAGAGTTGCATTGGCCGTGCTGGGTGGTGAGTCATGCCCAGCAAGCAAAAATCAGCAGCCAAGAAAAAAGTTGTAAAAAAAAGAACTGAAGCAGTTAACAAGGAGCCTGCTGAGCTCTTCAGAATGAGTCCTGCGCCCTCGCCCCCACCTTGGACATAACTCCAAGCCCGGCTGCAGTGCTGCAATGAGGTCTGCATTGTTTGAGGCCACACAGGGAGGACTCTGGGAAATATTGCCTTCCTGCTGAACACGGGGGCACATAGGCCCGTTTATGATGACCTAGCGCCATTCCAATGCCATATTCGCATCATTTTCTAGACGCTACTGTTGTGTTGTAAGTGGAACGATGCAGCGCCGTATTTACAAAGTGGCGCAATGCTTGCCTTGCACTGCTTTGTAACCCTTTGAGCCACATTACGCCTGCGCCAGGCATCATATATGCAAGTGGGGCGTTCTGGCTCTAGGGGGGCCGTAAAAATGGCGCAAAGAAATCTATGAGATTCCTTTGAGCCATTTTTATTAACATTTTTTAACACCTGGTAAGAGCAGGTGTTAAACAGAGGCTCCCATTGATCACAATGGGCCCCAGGGTGCTTTGCAGGATTAGCATCATCATTTTTGACGCTAATCCTGAAAAGCACTGGACAAGCATAAAAAGTGATGATGCTAGTCCCACTAACTCCCGCCATGGTGCGCCGTATTTTAAATATGACACACACATGGTGGTGTTAGGGGGGGCGCTAAGGGGCGCAAGAAAATCGACACTTTTCATAAATCTGCCCCATGGTGTCTGTGGTTCTCCGTGGAGCACAATATGGAGGTGACCAAGTCTACCGTCGCCAAGACTACAGACCTCTTTTGGATTCAAGAGCCACCATCTGAGGGACTTGCTCCAAGGAATATTCCCCAAGGTACGCCCACCCTCGGTTGTATGGTAGGTGTACTATACACTCCACCTACGCAGGGATCATCACTGATTCTAAACCATCATGTGCTTCTAGAGTCTGCCTTAAATGTGCGCCCCAAGATGGCTCCTGTTGTATCTTCTAACTCTTCAATGCTGGACCAAGATAGGAACTGTCCACTCACGCCCGCCGGTCTGCCGCCTACAACCGAGGACACATTGATTGCTGTCTGTGGGGCACTCCAACCTGGGTGCTGTGCAAAACGTATTAGAATTGTGCACTGCTTTATTTATTTAATGTTATCATTCATATTTAACAGAACATTTAAAAACACAAAAGAGCTGCTGGAGATATATTCTCCCCTTACTCAAATGACTTGACCCTAGGATGGCATGTTGACCCATTTGTGCCAAGTCCTCTGGTTTCAGCGTTGTTTACCAGAGAGACCAGCTTATCCCTTACATGACAGACCACCCTGCTCCTTACCGGCAGTGGCGGACGGTAGTTTTAGGAGGGGGGGCGGAAGCACACTCACACTCATTCTTTCACACACGCACGCACGCACATCCAACATTAAAACATGCATGCACGCACCAAACATTCATTTAAAAAGATCACACACACACACACTTACCTTCAGCCTCGGAGGTCCCTGCTGCCTTCTCTCATTGGCTGACCCAGTCCCAGCCTCATCACAGAGTGGGATGGGGTAAGTGAGACCGCTGACCCCACCCCACTCTTTGACGAGGTGTCACTGATTGACACTCGCCCTGGGCTCTTCAGGGCTTAAACCTGAAGCGCCCAGGTCGAAGTCAATGGGTGACACTTCCCTCGTCAGCTGGAGGAGGGCCTCAAGGCACCTTTACCGAGCAGAGGAAGTCACGCCCACAGGAGCTTTGATCTCTTCAGCCCTGCAAAGTTCAGCTCAGGCAGCCAGGAGTCTGCGCAAATCGTGCATGTCTGCTCCTGGCTGCCTGACCTGAACATGAAGAGTGTTTGTCAGGCTGATCTTTGTTCAGCCTGACAGGCACTCTTCATGAGGGGCAAAAGGTGTAGGGGGGTGGCCCCTTGTAGGAGGCTGGACTGGCTTGTACCAAGGGGTACTTGCACCTTGCACCAGGCCCAGTTATCCCTTATTAGTGTATAGGGTGTCTAGCAGCTTAGGCTGATAGATAATGGTAGCTTAGCAGAGCAGCTTAGGCTGAACTAGGAGACGTGTGAAGCTACTACAGTACCACTTAGTGTCATATGCACAATATCATAAGAAAACACAATACACAGTTATACTAAAAATAAAGGTACTTTATTTTTATGACAATATGCCAAAGTATCTTAGAGTGTACCCTCAGTGAGAGGATAGGAAATATACACAAGATATATATACACAATAGCAAAAATATGCAGTATAGTCTTAGAAAACAGTGCAAACAATGTATAGTTACCATAGGATGCAATGGGGAAACATAGGGATAGGGGCAACACAAACCATATACTCCAAAAGTGGAATGCGAACCACGAATGGACCCCAAACCTATGTGACCTTGTAGAGGGTCGCGGGGACTATTAGAAAATAGTGAGAGTTAGAAAAATAACCCTCCCCAAGACCCTGAAAAGTGAGTGCAAAGTGCACTAAAGTTCCCCTAAGGACAAAGTAGTCATGTTAGAGGAATAATGCAGGAAAGACACAAACCAGCAATGCAACAACTGTGGATTTCCAATCTAGGGTACCTGTGGAACAAGGGGACCAAGTCCAAAAGTCACAAGCAAGTCGGAGATGGGCAGATGCCCAGGAAATGCCAGCTGCGGGTGCAAAGAAGCTTCGACTGGACAGAAGAAGCTGAGGTTTCTGCAGGAACGAAAAGGGCTAGAGACTTCCCCTTTTGTGGACGGATCCTGCTCGCCTTGGAGAGTCGTGCAGAAGTGTTTTCCTGCCGGAAGGACGCCAACAAGCCTTGCTAGTTGCAAATCGTGTGTTTGGCGTTTTTGGACGCTGCCGGGGCCCAGGAGGGACCAGGAGGTCGCAAATTGGACCTGAAGAGAGAGGGGACGTCGAGCAAGACAAAGAGCCCTCACTGAAGCAGGTAGTACCCGGAGAAGTGCCAGAAACAGGCACTACAAGGATGCGTGAAACAGTGCTCGCCGAAGTTGCACAAAGGAGTCCCACGTCGCCGGAGACCAACTTAGAAAGTCGTGCAATGCAGGTTAGAGTGCCGTGGACCCAGGCTTGGCTGTGCACAAAGGATTTCCGCCGAAAGTGCACAGGGGCCGGAGTAGCTGCAAAGTCGCGGTTCCCAGCAATGCAGCCCAGCGAGGTGAGGCAAGGACTTACCTCCACCAAACTTGGGCTGAAGAGTCACTGGACTGTGGGGGTCACTTGGACAGAGTCGCTGGATTCGAGGGACCTCGCTCGTCGTGCTGAGAGGAGACCCAAGGGACCGGTAATGCAGCTTTTTGGTGCCTGCGGTTGCAGGGGGAAGATTCCGTCGACCCACGGGAGATTTCTTCGGAGCTTCTGGTGCAGAGAGGAGGCAGGCTACCCCCACAGCATGCACAAGCAGGAAAACAGTCGAGAAGGCGGCAGGATCAGCGTTACAGAGTTGCAGTAGTCGTCTTTGCTACTATGTTGCAGGTTTGCAGGCTTCCAGCGCGGTCAGCAGTCGATTCCTTATCAGAAGGTGAAGAGAGAGATGCAGAGGAACTCGGATGAGCTCTTGCATTCGTTATCTAAAGTTTCCCCAGAGACAGAGACCCTAAATAGCCAGAAAAGAGGGTTTGGCTACTTAGGAGAGAGGATAGGCTACTAACACCTGAAGGAGCCTATCAGCAGGAGTCTCTGACGTCACCTGGTGGCACTGGCCACTCAGAGCAGTCCAGTGTGCCAGCAGCACCTCTGTTTCCAAGATGGCAGAGGTCTGGAGCACACTGGAGGAGCTCTGGACACCTCCCAGGGGAGGTGCAGGTCAGGGGAGTGGTCACTCCCCTTTCCTTTGTCCAGTTTCGCGCCAGAGCAGGGGCTAAGGGGTCCCTGAACCGGTGTAGACTGGCTTATGCAGAATTGGGCACCTCTGTGCCCAACAAAGCATTTCCAGAGGCTGGGGGAGGCTACTCCTCCCCTGCCTTCACACCATTTTCCAAAGGGAGAGGGTGTCACACCCTCTCTCAGAGGAAGTTCTTTGTTCTGCCATCCTGGGCCAGGCCTGGCTGGACCCCAGGAGGGCAGCTGCCTGTCTGAGGGGTTGGCAGCAGCAGCAGCTGCAGTGAAACCCCAGGAAGGGCAGTTTGGCAGTACCAGGGTCTGTGCTACAGACCCCTGGGATCATGGGATTGTGCCAACTATGCCAGGGTGGCATAGAGGGGGCAATTCCATGATCATAGACATGTTACATGGCCATATTCGGAGTTACCATTGTGAAGCTACATATAGGTAGTGACCTATATGTAGTGCACGCGTGTAATGGTGTCCCCGCACTCACAAAGTTCAGGGAATTGGCTCTGAACAATGTGGGGGCACCTTGGCTAGTGCCAGGGTGCCCTCACACTAAGTAACTTTGCACCTAACCTTTACCAGGTAAAGGTCAGACATATAGGTGACTTATAAGTTACTTAAGTGCAGTGTAAAATGGCTGTGAAATAACGTGGACGTTATTTCACTCAGGCTGCAGTGGCAGGCCTGTGTAAGAATTGTCAGAGCTCCCTATGGGTGGCAAAAGAAATGCTGCAGCCCATAGGGATCTCCTGGAACCCCAATACCCTGGGTACCTCAGTACCATATACTACGGAATTATAAGGGTGTTCCAGTAAGCCAATGTAAATTGGTAAAAATGGTCACTAGCCTGTCAGTGACAATTTGGAAAGAAATGAGAGAGCATAACCACTGAGGTTCTGGTTAGCAGAGCCTCAGTGAGACAGTTAGTCACTACACAGGTAACACATTCAGGCACACTTATGAGCACTGGGGCCCTGGGTTACCAGGGTCCCAGTGACACATACAACTAAAACAACATATATACAGTGAAAAATGGGGGTAACATGCCAGGCAAGATGGTACTTTCCAACACAACCCCCCCCTTCAAACGAAGGACAATAAGACTAGCCATGACCTGATGAGTCTTCGTTGTCTAAGTGGAAATATCTGGAGAGTCCATCTGCATTGGAGTGGCTACTCCCAGGTCTATGTTCCACTGTATAGTCCATTCCCTGTAGGGATATGGACCACCTCAACAATTTAGGATTTTCACCTTTCATTTGTTTTAGCCAAAGTAGAGGTTTGTGGTCTGTCTGAACAATGAAGTGAGTGCCAAATAGGTATGGCCTCAACTTCTTCAGAGCCCAGACCACAGCAAAGGCCTCCCTCTCAATGGCAGACCAATGCTTTTCTCTAGGGGTCAACCTTCTACTAATAAAAGCAACAGGTTGATCCTGGCCCTCAGAATTAAGTTGTGATAGGACTGCCCCTACTCCTAATTCAGATGCATCAGTTTGGACATAGAATTTTTTAGAGTAACAAGGGCTTTTCAGGACAGGTGCAGAGCACATGGCCTGCTTCAGCTCCTCAAAAGCTTTCTGACAGTTTGCTGTCCATAATATCTTTTTAGGCATTTTCTTGGATGTGAGGTCATTAAGAGGGGCTGCAATGGAGCCATAGTTCTTAATGAACCTCCTGTAATACCCAGTGAGGCCTAGGAAGGCTCTCACCTGAGTCTGAGTGGTAGGGGGAACCCAATCAATAATAGTTTGGATTTTCCCCTGAAGTGGTGCAATCTGTTCCCCACCAACAAGGTGTCCCAGATAAACCACCTTACCCTGCCCTATCTGGCACTTTGAAGCCTTGATAGTGAGGCCTGCCTTTTGCAGGGCCTCCAAAACTTTCCATAGGTGGACCAGGTGATCATCCCAGCTGGAGCTAAAGACAGCTATATCGTCCAAATATGCTGCACTGAAAGCTTCCAGCCCTTGCAGGACTGTGTTCACCAACCTCTGAAAAGTGGCAGGTGCATTTTTCAAACCAAAAGGCATTACAGTAAACTGGTAATGTCCTCCAATGGTAGAAAATGCAGTCTTAGATTTAGCATCTTCTGATAATTTGATCTGCCAATACCCTGCAGTCAAATCAAAAGTGCTTACATACTTGGCAGATGCCAGTGTATCTATAAGCTCATCTGCCCTGGGTATAGGGTGAGCATCAGTTTTGGTTACCAAGTTGAGACCTCTATAGTCTACACAAAACCGCATTTCCTTCTTTCCATCTTTAGAATTGGGTTTTGGTACCAGTACCACAGGAGAAGCCCATGGACTGTCAGAGTGCTCAACCACTCCTAGTTCCAACATTTTCTGAACTTCTTGCTTTATGCAGTCCCTGACATGGTCAGGCTGCCTATAGATCTTACTTTTGACAGGTAAACTGTCTCCAGTATCTATAGTGTGCTCACACCAAGAAGTGGTGCCTGGCACAGTAGAGAAGAGTTCTGAAAATTGTCCTAGGAGATTTATGCAATTGTCTTTCTGCTCAGCAGTAAGACAATCTGCCAAAACTACACCTTCCACAAGAGCATCTTGTTCTGTGGAAGAGAAGAGATCAGGTAGAGGATCACTGTCTTCCTCCTGTCCCTCATCAGTTGCCATGAGCAGGGTGAGATCAGCCCTGTCATAGTAGGGTTTCAGGCGGTTGACATGGAGCACCCTAAGGGGACTCCTGGCAGTGCCTAAGTCAACTAAATAGGTGACTTCTCCCTTCTTTTCAACAATTGTGTGGGGACCACTCCATTTATCTTGGAGTGCTCTTGGGGCCACAGGCTCCAAGACCCACACTTTCTGCCCTGGTTGGTACTGAACCAAAACAGCCTTCTGATCATGCCATTGCTTCTGGAGCTCTTGGCTGGCCTGAAGGTTTTTACTGGCCTTTTTCATGTACTCAGCCATCCTTGATCTGAGGCCAAGTACATAGTCCACAATATCCTGCTTAGGAGCTTTTAAAGGTTGTTCCCAACCCTCCTTTACAAGTGTGAGTGGACCCCTAACAGGGTGTCCAAAAAGAAGTTCAAAGGGGCTGAAGCCCACTCCTTTCTGGGGTACCTCCCTGTAGGCAAAAAGGAGGCATGGTAGAAGGATGTCCCATCTCCTGCGGAGTTTTTCAGGGAGACCCATAATCATGCCTTTGAGAGTTTTATTAAATCTCTCCACCAGTCCATTTGTTTGTGGATGATAGGGTGTTGTGAACTTGTACGTTACACCACACTCCTTCCACATGGCCTTTAAGTATGCAGACATGAAATTGCTTCCTCTGTCTGATACTACTTCCTTTGGGAAGCCCACCCTGGAAAATATTCCCAGGAGGGCCTTTGCCACTGCAGGTGCTGTAGTGGTCCTTAAAGGAATAGCTTCAGGATATCTTGTGGCATGGTCCACTACCACTAAGATAAACCTATTGCCTGAAGCAGTAGGAGGGTCAAGGGGGCCAACTATGTCAACCCCTACCCTTTCAAAGGGAACCCCAACCACAGGCAGTGGGATAAGGGGTGCCTTTGGAGTGCCACCTGTCTTGCCACTGGCTTGACAGGTTTCACAGGACTTACAAAATTCCTTTGTGTCCTCACACATCCTAGGCCAATGAAACAATGGAACCAATCTGTCCCAAGTTTTCATTTGACCCAGGTGCCCAGCTAGGGGAATGTCATGTGCCAGTGTTAGGAGGAACTTTCTGTACTCCTGAGGAATCACTAATCTCCTGGCAGCTCCAGGTTTAGGATCCCTATGCTCAGTGTACAAGAGGTTGTCCTCCCAGTAAACTCTGTGAGAGTCACTGACATCCCCATTAGCCTGTTTGACAGCTTGCTGTCTGAGACCCTCTAATGTGGGACAGGTTTGCTGTGCCACACTCAGCTCCTCTTTGGCAGGCCCCCCTTCACCCAAAAGCTCGGCAGTGTCTGCTTCCAGCTCCTCTGGTGTAGGTTCTGTACAGGGAGGGAATTCTTCTTCCTCAGAAGTTGAATCCACTGTAGAGGGAGGGGTAGTAGGAAGTGGTTTGCTTCTACTAGCCCTAGCTTTAGGGAGCACTTGGTCCATTGTTCCAGGATCCAAGCTTCCCTGTCCTTTTTGCTTTTTGGCCTGAGCCCTTGTCAAAGCAAAAATATGCCCTGGGATGCCCAGCATTGCTGCATGGGCCTCCAACTCCACATCTGACCCAGCTGATGTCTCCAAATCATTCCCTAATAGACAGTCTACAGGTAAATCTGAAGCTACCACAACTTTCTTTGGACCAGTTACCCCCCCCCAGTTGAGATTTACCACAGCCATGGGGTGGCTTTGTGTTATGTTGTGAGCATCGGTAACTTGGTACTGGTGTCCAAGTATGTGTTGTTCAGGGTGCACCAGTTTCTCAATCACCATTGTGACACTGGCACCTGTGTCCCTGTAGGCCTGGACCTCAACACCATTTATTAGGGTTAGTTGCTTGTACTTCTCCAAGTTATGGGGGCAAGCAACCAAAGTGGCTAAATCAATAGCCCCTTCAGAGACTAAAGTAGCCTCTGTGGTCTCCCTAATCAGACCAACCCCAACTAAATTACCAAAAGTGAGCCCAGCTACTCCCTTGGATTGGCTATTAGTAGGTTTGCTCCCAACACCACTGCTATTAGTAGGGACACTAGGTGTAGCAGTAGGGGTTGTAGTGGTAGGAGCTGTGGTGCCTTTCTTTGGACAACTGGGATCTGTTGTCCAATGGCCTTTTATTTTACATAAATAGCACCATGGTTTCTTTTCCTTGTTCTGATTAAAGGAGGATTTGGACCCACCACCCCCACCAGAGTGTTTTTGTGGGCCTGATGAAGACTCATTTTTAGATTTGTCCCCACCCTCGTCAGAAGACTTACCATCCTTCTTTTTGTTGCCATCCTTGTCACCCCCTGTATGAACTTTTCTGTTCACTCTTGTTCTGACCCATTTGTCTGCCTTCTTTCCCAATTCTTGGGGAGAGGTCAGATCAGAGTCCACCAAGTACTGGTGCAACAAATCAGACACACAATTATTAAGAATATGCTCTCTCAGGATTAAGTTATACAGGCTGTCATAATCAGTAACTTTACTGCCATGTAACCACCCCTCCAAGGCCTTCACTGAATGGTCAATAAAATCAACCCAGTCTTGTGAAGACTCCTTTTTGGTCTCTCTGAACTTTATCCTGTACTGTTCAGTGGTTAAGCCATAACCATCCAGGAGTGCATTCTTAAGAACTTGGAAATTATTAGCATCATTTTCTTTCACAGTAAGGAGCCTATCCCTACCTTTTCCACTAAATGATAGCCATAGGATAGCAGCCCACTGCCTTTGAGGGACATCCTGTACAACACAGGCCCTCTCAAGTGCAGCAAACCACTTGTTAATGTCATCCCCCTCCTTATAAGGGGGAACTATCTTGTGCAGATTCCTGGAATCATGCTCTTTTGCAGGATGACTATGGGGAATACTGCTGCTGCCACCATGGGTTTCTAAACCCAACTTCTGTCTTTCCTTCTCTAATTCAAAAGACTGTCTATCCAAATCCAGCTGTTGCTTTTTAAGCTTCAGTCTGGTTTGTTCCACTCTCAACTTATTGAGTTCCCTCTCTAACATTCTGTCATCAAGGTTGGTGGGAGGGACATTTCTAGAAACAGAGCTATGATGGGAATGGACAGAAGGAGACCTGTCCCTTACAGAAGGCACCCTAACAGCTTGGTTTACAGAAACATTACTACCAGTATGGTGAGAATATATGCTTTTGCTATGATGTGAGACAACACTATTTATTTGGTGTGGCTCATCATCATTACCATCTATGCTAGATTGTCTAGTAATGGGCAGGCTAGGAAGTTTCTTTCCTGAATCTTTTCCTGGGGGAGTCCCTGAATCAGATTGGGAACTATTAGGTACTTTTTCAACAGATGGGGCACCTATGGCCTTATCCTGTTCTCTAAGCATGTTAAGTAACAGTTCCAAGGAAGGATTCTTCCCTACACTCAAACCTCTCTCTATACAGAGACTCCTTGCTCTTTTCCAGCTAAGGTTGTCATATGCAAGTTTGGACAGATCAACACTTTGGCCTGTGCCAGACATTTTTAGAGAGAGTTAAAGTGATAGAAAAAGAGAAAAAAGTTTTCAGAACTTTTTGGAAAGACAGAAAAAAACTTTTTAAACTTTTAAGAACTTTTTGAAAGTTTAGAAGTACTTTTCAGCACTTAGAAAAGAGTGAAAAGAGGAAATGCAAAACTTTTTGGCTATGTGTATATACACTGACCTTGTTTTGTATATTTTTCTCTTATGAAAAGTACAATGACAAGAGTGGTAAGTAGTCTCAAGCACTTATCCCACCACTGCACAACCAATGTAGGAGGCTGGACTGGCTTGTAGTGAGTACCAAGGGGTACTTGCACCTTGCACCAGGCCCAGTTATCCCTTATTAGTGTATAGGGTGTCTAGCAGCTTAGGCTGATAGATAATGGTAGCTTAGCAGAGCAGCTTAGGCTGAACTAGGAGACGTGTGAAGCTACTACAGTACCACTTAGTGTCATATGCACAATATCATAAGAAAACACAATACACAGTTATACTAAAAATAAAGGTACTTTATTTTTATGACAATATGCCAAAGTATCTTAGAGTGTACCCTCAGTGAGAGGATAGGAAATATACACAAGATATATATACACAATAGCAAAAATATGCAGTATAGTCTTAGAAAACAGTGCAAACAATGTATAGTTACCATAGGATGCAATGGGGAAACATAGGGATAGGGGCAACACAAACCATATACTCCAAAAGTGGAATGCGAACCACGAATGGACCCCAAACCTATGTGACCTTGTAGAGGGTCGCGGGGACTATTAGAAAATAGTGAGAGTTAGAAAAATAACCCTCCCCAAGACCCTGAAAAGTGAGTGCAAAGTGCACTAAAGTTCCCCTAAGGACAAAGTAGTCGTGTTAGAGGAATAATGCAGGAAAGACACAAACCAGCAATGCAACAACTGTGGATTTCCAATCTAGGGTACCTGTGGAACAAGGGGACCAAGTCCAAAAGTCACAAGCAAGTCGGAGATGGGCAGATGCCCAGGAAATGCCAGCTGCGGGTGCAAAGAAGCTTCGACTGGACAGAAGAAGCTGAGGTTTCTGCAGGAACGAAAAGGGCTAGAGACTTCCCCTTTGGTGGACGGATTTTTCTTGCCTTGGAGAGTCGTGCAGAAGTGTTTTCCCGCCGAAAGGACGCCAACAAGCCTTGCTAGTTGCAAATCGTGCGTTTGGTGTTTTTGGACGCTGCCGGGGCCCAGGAAGGACCAGGAGGTCGTAAATTGGACCTGAAGAGAGAAGGGACGTCGAGCAAGACAAAGAGCCCTCACTGAAGCAGGTAGCACCCGGAGAAGTGCCAGAAACAGGCACTACAAGGATGCGTGAAACGGTGCTCGCCGAAGTTGCACAAGGGAGTCCCACGTCACCAGAGACCAACTTAGAAAGTCGTGCAATGCAGGTTAGAGTGCCGTGGACCCAGGCTTGGCTGTGCACAAAGGATTTCCGCCGGAAGTGCACAGGGGCCGGAGTAGCTGCAAAGTCGCGGTTCCCAGCAATGCAGACCAGCGAGGTGAGGCAAGGACTTACCTCCACCAAACTTGGGCTGAAGAGTCACTGGTCTGTGGGGGTCACTTGGACAGAGTCGCTGGATTCGAGGGACCTCGCTCGTCGTGCTGAGAGGAGACCCAAGGGACCGGTAATGCAGCTTTTTGGTGCCTGCGGTTGCAGGGGGAAGATTCCGTCGACCCACGGGAGATTTCTTCGGAGCTTCTGGTGCAGAGAGGAGGCAGGCTACCCCCACAGCATGCACAAGCAGGAAAACAGTCGAGAAGGCGGCAGGATCAGCGTTACAGAGTTGCAGTAGTCGTCTTTGCTACTATGTTGCAGGTTTGCAGGCTTCCAGCGCGGTCAGCAGTCGATTCCTTATCAGAAGGTGAAGAGAGAGATGCAGAGGAACTCGGATGAGCTCTTGCATTCGTTATCTAAAGTTTCCCCAGAGACAGAGACCCTAAATAGCCAGAAAAGAGGGTTTGGCTACTTAGGAGAGAGGATAGGCTACTAACACCTGAAGGAGCCTATCAGCAGGAGTCTCTGACGTCACCTGGTGGCACTGGCCACTCAGAGCAGTCCAGTGTGCCAGCAGCACCTCTGTTTCCAAGATGGCAGAGGTCTGGAGCACACTGGAGGAGCTCTGGACACCTCCCAGGGGAGGTGCAGGTCAGGGGAGTGGTCACTCCCCTTTCCTTTGTCCAGTTTCGCGCCAGAGCAGGGGCTAAGGGGTCCCTGAACCGGTGTAGACTGGCTTATGCAGAATTGAGCACCTCTGTGCCCAACAAAGCATTTCCAGAGGCTGGGGGAGGCTACTCCTCCCCTGCCTTCACACCATTTTCCAAAGGGAGAGGGTGTCACACCCTCTCTCAGAGGAAGTTCTTTGTTCTGCCATCCTGGGCCAGGCCTGGCTGGACCCCAGGAGGGCAGCTGCCTGTCTGAGGGGTTGGCAGCAGCAGCAGCTGCAGTGAAACCCCAAGAAGGGCAGTTTGGCAGTACCAGGGTCTGTGCTACAGACCCCTGGGATCATGGGATTGTGCCAACTATGCCAGGGTGGCATAGAGGGGGCAATTCCATGATCATAGACATGTTACATGGCCATATTCGGAGTTACCATTGTGAAGCTACATATAGGTAGTGACCTATATGTAGTGCACGCGTGTAATGGTGTCCCCGCACTCACAAAGTTCAGGGAATTGGCTCTGAACAATGTGGGGGCACCTTGGCTAGTGCCAGGGTGCCCTCACACTAAGTAACTTTGCACCTAACCTTTACCAGGTAAAGGTCAGACATATAGGTGACTTATAAGTTACTTAAGTGCAGTGTAAAATGGCTGTGAAATAACGTGGACGTTATTTCACTCAGGCTGCAGTGGCAGGCCTGTGTAAGAATTGTCAGAGCTCCCTATGGGTGGCAAAAGAAATGCTGCAGCCCATAGGGATCTCCTGGAACCCCAATACCCTGGGTACCTCAGTACCATATACTACGGAATTATAAGGGTGTTCCAGTAAGCCAATGTAAATTGGTAAAAATGGTCACTAGCCTGTCAGTGACAATTTGGAAAGAAATGAGAGAGCATAACCACTGAGGTTCTGGTTAGCAGAGCCTCAGTGAGACAGTTAGTCACTACACAGGTAACACATTCAGGCACACTTATGAGCACTGGGGCCCTGGGTTACCAGGGTCCCAGTGACACATACAACTAAAACAACATATATACAGTGAAAAATGGGGGTAACATGCCAGGCAAGATGGTACTTTCCAACACAACCCCCCCCTTCAAACGAAGGACAATAAGACTAGCCATGACCTGATGAGTCTTCATTGTCTAAGTGGAAATATCTGGAGAGTCCATCTGCATTGGAGTGGCTACTCCCAGGTCTATGTTCCACTGTATAGTCCATTCCCTGTAGGGATATGGACCACCTCAACAATTTAGGATTTTCACCTTTCATTTGTTTTAGCCAAAGTAGAGGTTTGTGGTCTGTCTGAACAATGAAGTGAGTGCCAAATAGGTATGGCCTCAACTTCTTCAGAGCCCAGACCACAGCAAAGGCCTCCCTCTCAATGGCAGACCAACGCTTTTCTCTAGGGGTCAACCTTCTACTAATAAAAGCAACAGGTTGATCCTGGCCCTCAGAATTAAGTTGTGATAGGACTGCCCCTACTCCTAATTCAGATGCATCAGTTTGGACATAGAATTTTTTAGAGTAACAAGGGCTTTTCAGGACAGGTGCAGAGCACATGGCCTGCTTCAGCTCCTCAAAAGCTTTCTGACAGTTTGCTGTCCATAATATCTTTTTAGGCATTTTCTTGGATGTGAGGTCATTAAGAGGGGCTGCAATGGAGCCATAGTTCTTAATGAACCTCCTGTAATACCCAGTGAGGCCTAGGAAGGCTCTCACCTGAGTCTGAGTGGTAGGGGGAACCCAATCAATAATAGTTTGGATTTTCCCCTGAAGTGGTGCAATCTGTTCCCCACCAACAAGGTGTCCCAGATAAACCACCTTACCCTGCCCTATCTGGCACTTTGAAGCCTTGATAGTGAGGCCTGCCTTTTGCAGGGCCTCCAAAACTTTCCATAGGTGGACCAGGTGATCATCCCAGCTGGAGCTAAAGACAGCTATATCGTCCAAATATGCTGCACTGAAAGCTTCCAGCCCTTGCAGGACTGTGTTCACCAACCTCTGAAAAGTGGCAGGTGCATTTTTCAAACCAAAAGGCATTACAGTAAACTGGTAATGTCCTCCAATGGTAGAAAATGCAGTCTTAGATTTAGCATCTTCTGATAATTTGATCTGCCAATACCCTGCAGTCAAATCAAAAGTGCTTACATACTTGGCAGATGCCAGTGTATCTATAAGCTCATCTGCCCTGGGTATAGGGTGAGCATCAGTTTTGGTTACCAAGTTGAGACCTCTATAGTCTACACAAAACCGCATTTCCTTCTTTCCATCTTTAGAATTGGGTTTTGGTACCAGTACCACAGGAGAAGCCCATGGACTGTCAGAGTGCTCAACCACTCCTAGTTCCAACATTTTCTGAACTTCTTGCTTTATGCAGTCCCTGACATGGTCAGGCTGCCTATAGATCTTACTTTTGACAGGTAAACTGTCTCCAGTATCTATAGTGTGCTCACACCAAGAAGTGGTGCCTGGCACAGTAGAGAAGAGTTCTGAAAATTGTCCTAGGAGATTTATGCAATTGTCTTTCTGCTCAGCAGTAAGACAATCTGCCAAAACTACACCTTCCACAAGAGCATCTTGTTCTGTGGAAGAGAAGAGATCAGGTAGAGGATCACTGTCTTCCTCCTGTCCCTCATCAGTTGCCATGAGCAGGGTGAGATCAGCCCTGTCATAGTAGGGTTTCAGGCGGTTGACATGGAGCACCCTAAGGGGACTCCTGGCAGTGCCTAAGTCAACTAAATAGGTGACTTCTCCCTTCTTTTCAACAATTGTGTGGGGACCACTCCATTTATCTTGGAGTGCTCTTGGGGCCACAGGCTCCAAGACCCACACTTTCTGCCCTGGTTGGTACTGAACCAAAACAGCCTTCTGATCATGCCATTGCTTCTGGAGCTCTTGGCTGGCCTGAAGGTTTTTACTGGCCTTTTTCATGTACTCAGCCATCCTTGATCTGAGGCCAAGTACATAGTCCACAATATCCTGCTTAGGAGCTTTTAAAGGTTGTTCCCAACCCTCCTTTACAAGTGTGAGTGGACCCTTAACAGGGTGTCCAAAAAGAAGTTCAAAGGGGCTGAAGCCCACTCCTTTCTGGGGTACCTCCCTGTAGGCAAAAAGGAGGCATGGTAGAAGGATGTCCCATCTCCTGCGGAGTTTTTCAGGGAGACCCATAATCATGCCTTTGAGAGTTTTATTAAATCTCTCCACCAGTCCATTTGTTTGTGGATGATAGGGTGTTGTGAACTTGTACGTTACACCACACTCCTTCCACATGGCCTTTAAGTATGCAGACATGAAATTGCTTCCTCTGTCTGATACTACTTCCTTTGGGAAGCCCACCCTGGAAAATATTCCCAGGAGGGCCTTTGCCACTGCAGGTGCTGTAGTGGTCCTTAAAGGAATAGCTTCAGGATATCTTGTGGCATGGTCCACTACCACTAAGATAAACCTATTGCCTGAAGCAGTAGGAGGGTCAAGGGGGCCAACTATGTCAACCCCTACCCTTTCAAAGGGAACCCCAACCACAGGCAGTGGGATAAGGGGTGCCTTTGGAGTGCCACCTGTCTTGCCACTGGCTTGACAGGTTTCACAGGACTTACAAAATTCCTTTGTGTCCTCACACATCCTAGGCCAATGAAACAATGGAACCAATCTGTCCCAAGTTTTCATTTGACCCAGGTGCCCAGCTAGGGGAATGTCATGTGCCAGTGTTAGGAGGAACTTTCTGTACTCCTGAGGAATCACTAATCTCCTGGCAGCTCCAGGTTTAGGATCCCTATGCTCAGTGTACAAGAGGTTGTCCTCCCAGTAAACTCTGTGAGAGTCACTGACATCCCCATTAGCCTGTTTGACAGCTTGCTGTCTGAGACCCTCTAATGTGGGACAGGTTTGCTGTGCCACACTCAGCTCCTCTTTGGCAGGCCCCCCTTCACCCAAAAGCTCGGCAGTGTCTGCTTCCAGCTCCTCTGGTGTAGGTTCTGTACAGGGAGGGAATTCTTCTTCCTCAGAAGTTGAATCCACTGTAGAGGGAGGGGTAGTAGGAAGTGGTTTGCTTCTACTAGCCCTAGCTTTAGGGAGCACTTGGTCCATTGTTCCAGGATCCAAGCTTCCCTGTCCTTTTTGCTTTTTGGCCTGAGCCCTTGTCAAAGCAAAAATATGCCCTGGGATGCCCAGCATTGCTGCATGGGCCTCCAACTCCACATCTGACCCAGCTGATGTCTCCAAATCATTCCCTAATAGACAGTCTACAGGTAAATCTGAAGCTACCACAACTTTCTTTGGACCAGTTACCCCCCCCCAGTTGAGATTTACCACAGCCATGGGGTGGCTTTGTGTTATGTTGTGAGCATCGGTAACTTGGTACTGGTGTCCAAGTATGTGTTGTTCAGGGTGCACCAGTTTCTCAATCACCATTGTGACACTGGCACCTGTGTCCCTGTAGGCCTGGACCTCAACACCATTTATTAGGGTTAGTTGCTTGTACTTCTCCAAGTTATGGGGGCAAGCAACCAAAGTGGCTAAATCAATAGCCCCTTCAGAGACTAAAGTAGCCTCTGTGGTCTCCCTAATCAGACCAACCCCAACTAAATTACCAAAAGTGAGCCCAGCTACTCCCTTGGATTGGCTATTAGTAGGTTTGCTCCCAACACCACTGCTATTAGTAGGGACACTAGGTGTAGCAGTAGGGGTTGTAGTGGTAGGAGCTGTGGTGCCTTTCTTTGGACAACTGGGATCTGTTGTCCAATGGCCTTTTATTTTACATAAATAGCACCATGGTTTCTTTTCCTTGTTCTGATTAAAGGAGGATTTGGACCCACCACCCCCACCAGAGTGTTTTTGTGGGCCTGATGAAGACTCATTTTTAGATTTGTCCCCACCCTCGTCAGAAGACTTACCATCCTTCTTTTTGTTGCCATCCTTGTCACCCCCTGTATGAACTTTTCTGTTCACTCTTGTTCTGACCCATTTGTCTGCCTTCTTTCCCAATTCTTGGGGAGAGGTCAGATCAGAGTCCACCAAGTACTGGTGCAACAAATCAGACACACAATTATTAAGAATATGCTCTCTCAGGATTAAGTTATACAGGCTGTCATAATCAGTAACTTTACTGCCATGTAACCACCCCTCCAAGGCCTTCACTGAATGGTCAATAAAATCAACCCAGTCTTGTGAAGACTCCTTTTTGGTCTCTCTGAACTTTATCCTGTACTGTTCAGTGGTTAAGCCATAACCATCCAGGAGTGCATTCTTAAGAACTTGGAAATTATTAGCATCATTTTCTTTCACAGTAAGGAGCCTATCCCTACCTTTTCCACTAAATGATAGCCATAGGATAGCAGCCCACTGCCTTTGAGGGACATCCTGTACAACACAGGCCCTCTCAAGTGCAGCAAACCACTTGTTAATGTCATCCCCCTCCTTATAAGGGGGAACTATCTTGTGCAGATTCCTGGAATCATGCTCTTTTGCAGGATGACTATGGGGAATACTGCTGCTGCCACCATGGGTTTCTAAACCCAACTTCTGTCTTTCCTTCTCTAATTCAAAAGACTGTCTATCCAAATCCAGCTGTTGCTTTTTAAGCTTCAGTCTGGTTTGTTCCACTCTCAACTTATTGAGTTCCCTCTCTAACATTCTGTCATCAAGGTTGGTGGGAGGGACATTTCTAGAAACAGAGCTATGATGGGAATGGACAGAAGGAGACCTGTCCCTTACAGAAGGCACCCTAACAGCTTGGTTTACAGAAACATTACTACCAGTATGGTGAGAATATATGCTTTTGCTATGATGTGAGACAACACTATTTATTTGGTGTGGCTCATCATCATTACCATCTATGCTAGATTGTCTAGTAATGGGCAGGCTAGGAAGTTTCTTTCCTGAATCTTTTCCTGGGGGAGTCCCTGAATCAGATTGGGAACTATTAGGTACTTTTTCAACAGATGGGGCACCTATGGCCTTATCCTGTTCTCTAAGCATGTTAAGTAACAGTTCCAAGGAAGGATTCTTCCCTACACTCAAACCTCTCTCTATACAGAGACTCCTTGCTCTTTTCCAGCTAAGGTTGTCATATGCAAGTTTGGACAGATCAACACTTTGGCC
Organism: Pleurodeles waltl; assembly: GCF_031143425.1. NCBI lineage: Eukaryota > Metazoa > Chordata > Amphibia > Caudata > Salamandridae > Pleurodeles > Pleurodeles waltl. The sequence continues at coordinate 1,535,801,300 of NC_090447.1, read as the reverse complement.
TGTGCCAGACATTTTTAGAGAGAGTTAAAGTGATAGAAAAAGAGAAAAAAGTTTTCAGAACTTTTTGGAAAGACAGAAAAAAACTTTTTAAACTTTTAAGAACTTTTTGAAAGTTTAGAAGTACTTTTCAGCACTTAGAAAAGAGTGAAAAGAGGAAATGCAAAACTTTTTGGCTATGTGTATATACACTGACCTTGTTTTGTATATTTTTCTCTTATGAAAAGTACAATGACAAGAGTGGTAAGTAGTCTCAAGCACTTATCCCACCACTGCACAACCAATGTAGGAGGCTGGACTGGCTTGTAGTGAGTACCAAGGGGTACTTGCACCTTGCACCAGGCCCAGTTATCCCTTATTAGTGTATAGGGTGTCTAGCAGCTTAGGCTGATAGATAATGGTAGCTTAGCAGAGCAGCTTAGGCTGAACTAGGAGACGTGTGAAGCTACTACAGTACCACTTAGTGTCATATGCACAATATCATAAGAAAACACAATACACAGTTATACTAAAAATAAAGGTACTTTATTTTTATGACAATATGCCAAAGTATCTTAGAGTGTACCCTCAGTGAGAGGATAGGAAATATACACAAGATATATATACACAATAGCAAAAATATGCAGTATAGTCTTAGAAAACAGTGCAAACAATGTATAGTTACCATAGGATGCAATGGGGAAACATAGGGATAGGGGCAACACAAACCATATACTCCAAAAGTGGAATGCGAACCACGAATGGACCCCAAACCTATGTGACCTTGTAGAGGGTCGCGGGGACTATTAGAAAATAGTGAGAGTTAGAAAAATAACCCTCCCCAAGACCCTGAAAAGTGAGTGCAAAGTGCACTAAAGTTCCCCTAAGGACAAAGTAGTCGTGTTAGAGGAATAATGCAGGAAAGACACAAACCAGCAATGCAACAACTGTGGATTTCCAATCTAGGGTACCTGTGGAACAAGGGGACCAAGTCCAAAAGTCACAAGCAAGTCGGAGATGGGCAGATGCCCAGGAAATGCCAGCTGCGGGTGCAAAGAAGCTTCGACTGGACAGAAGAAGCTGAGGTTTCTGCAGGAACGAAAAGGGCTAGAGACTTCCCCTTTGGTGGACGGATTTTTCTTGCCTTGGAGAGTCGTGCAGAAGTGTTTTCCCGCCGAAAGGACGCCAACAAGCCTTGCTAGTTGCAAATCGTGCGTTTGGTGTTTTTGGACGCTGCCGGGGCCCAGGAAGGACCAGGAGGTCGTAAATTGGACCTGAAGAGAGAAGGGACGTCGAGCAAGACAAAGAGCCCTCACTGAAGCAGGTAGCACCCGGAGAAGTGCCAGAAACAGGCACTACAAGGATGCGTGAAACGGTGCTCGCCGAAGTTGCACAAGGGAGTCCCACGTCACCAGAGACCAACTTAGAAAGTCGTGCAATGCAGGTTAGAGTGCCGTGGACCCAGGCTTGGCTGTGCACAAAGGATTTCCGCCGGAAGTGCACAGGGGCCGGAGTAGCTGCAAAGTCGCGGTTCCCAGCAATGCAGACCAGCGAGGTGAGGCAAGGACTTACCTCCACCAAACTTGGGCTGAAGAGTCACTGGTCTGTGGGGGTCACTTGGACAGAGTCGCTGGATTCGAGGGACCTCGCTCGTCGTGCTGAGAGGAGACCCAAGGGACCGGTAATGCAGCTTTTTGGTGCCTGCGGTTGCAGGGGGAAGATTCCGTCGACCCACGGGAGATTTCTTCGGAGCTTCTGGTGCAGAGAGGAGGCAGGCTACCCCCACAGCATGCACAAGCAGGAAAACAGTCGAGAAGGCGGCAGGATCAGCGTTACAGAGTTGCAGTAGTCGTCTTTGCTACTATGTTGCAGGTTTGCAGGCTTCCAGCGCGGTCAGCAGTCGATTCCTTATCAGAAGGTGAAGAGAGAGATGCAGAGGAACTCGGATGAGCTCTTGCATTCGTTATCTAAAGTTTCCCCAGAGACAGAGACCCTAAATAGCCAGAAAAGAGGGTTTGGCTACTTAGGAGAGAGGATAGGCTACTAACACCTGAAGGAGCCTATCAGCAGGAGTCTCTGACGTCACCTGGTGGCACTGGCCACTCAGAGCAGTCCAGTGTGCCAGCAGCACCTCTGTTTCCAAGATGGCAGAGGTCTGGAGCACACTGGAGGAGCTCTGGACACCTCCCAGGGGAGGTGCAGGTCAGGGGAGTGGTCACTCCCCTTTCCTTTGTCCAGTTTCGCACCAGAGCAGGGGCTAAGGGGTCCCTGAACCGGTGTAGACTGGCTTATGCAGAATTGAGCACCTCTGTGCCCAACAAAGCATTTCCAGAGGCTGGGGGAGGCTACTCCTCCCCTGCCTTCACACCATTTTCCAAAGGGAGAGGGTGTCACACCCTCTCTCAGAGGAAGTTCTTTGTTCTGCCATCCTGGGCCAGGCCTGGCTGGACCCCAGGAGGGCAGCTGCCTGTCTGAGGGGTTGGCAGCAGCAGCAGCTGCAGTGAAACCCCAAGAAGGGCAGTTTGGCAGTACCAGGGTCTGTGCTACAGACCCCTGGGATCATGGGATTGTGCCAACTATGCCAGGATGGCATAGAGAGGGCAATTCCATGATCATAGACATGTTACATGGCCATATTCGGAGTTACCATTGTGAAGCTACATATAGGTAGTGACCTATATGTAGTGCACGCGTGTAATGGTGTCCCCGCACTCACAAAGTTCAGGGAATTGGCTCTGAACAATGTGGGGGCACCTTGGCTAGTGCCAGGGTGCCCTCACACTAAGTAACTTTGCACCTAACCTTTACCAGGTAAAGGTTAGACATATAGGTGACTTATAAGTTACTTAAGTGCAGTGTAAAATGGCTGTGAAATAACGTGGACGTTATTTCACTCAGGCTGCAGTGGCAGGCCTGTGTAAGAATTGTCAGAGCTCCCTATGGGTGGCAAAAGAAATGCTGCAGCCCATAGGGATCTCCTGGAACCCCAATACCCTGGGTACCTCAGTACCATATACTAGGGAATTATAAGGGTGTTCCAGTAAGCCAATGTAAATTGGTAAAAATGGTCACTAGCCTGTCAGTGACAATTTGGAAAGAAATGAGAGAGCATAACCACTGAGGTTCTGGTTAGCAGAGCCTCAGTGAGACAGTTAGTCACTACACAGGTAACACATTCAGGCACACTTATGAGCACTGGGGCCCTGGGTTACCAGGGTCCCAGTGACACATACAACTAAAACAACATATATACAGTGAAAAATGGGGGTAACATGCCAGGCAAGATGGTACTTTCCTACACCCCTCCACCCTAAAGGACGGACCGCGCCTGCTTACCAGACAGACCACCATATTTTATACCGGACTGAACATCATACCCTTTACCAAACAGATCACCCTTTTCCTTACCAGAGAGATCACCCTACACCTTACCAAGCAGACCACCCTACACCTTTTCAGATAAAGAAGTACCCTACAGCATGCCAGAGCTAGATTGAATACCCTATCCCTAACCATATGGAACACCTTACACCTTACCAGGCAGAAGACCCTACTCCTTGCCAGATGAACAATCCTATACCTTACCAAACAGATGACCCTACCCCTTACCAGATGTAACACCCTACATTTTAATATACAGAGGAGAATGATAGACCACCCTACCTATTACCAGAGAGACGATGCTACAGCTTACCAAATAGAGCAACCAGTCCCTAACCAGACAGAATGCCCTACCACTTAATACGAGACGGAACACCTTAAAACTTACCGGCAGAACACCTTCACCTTACCAGCTTGGTAGATGGCACATCCTACCCCTAACCATACTGAACACCTTACACGTTACCAGACAGAAAAACCTTCCCTTTACAAGACGAACCGTCCTACACCTTTCCAAACAGAACAACCTACCCTCGTACCAGAGGGAATGCTCTACCCTTTACCAGATGGAACAACCTATCTCTTACCACAAAGAAGACCCTACTCCTTACCAGACAAACCACCCTTATCTCTTACCAGATGGAAAACTCTACCCCTTACCAGATAGATCACCCTACTAGATGGAATTCCCTACCTCTTATTAGACAGACCGTCCTACCCCCTTACCAAACAGACACCCCTACCCTCTACCAGATGGAACACCCTACATCTTATTATACAGAAGACTTTACCGCTTACCACACACACCAACATACAACATATCCGCTAGACCACTTCCTATAGTGAATCATAATGTATCAGGTTGAGCTATTTTTAGGGCCTACTCACCCCTTCTGGCCAGTTGATAAGGATCAGGTGTTCTGCACAGTCTGAAAGTGAAGGAGCAACAAAGAGGCCTTTAAATCTTGTTCTTGTCACAATTGCTTTGTGTTCAGGGGCAGAGGTCAAAGGTCAGTTAGTCTTAAAACTAATTTTCCTTCTCACTGCAGAGTTCCAGGATTTTGTCAGGATTTTCCTAACACGCAACCTTTAAATAGCTAAGTCAGCTGTACAAATATTTCCTAAATATATTTCAGTAGTTGTGAAAGCCCATTTTTGTACTTCTGCGCAATGAGAATAATATTTTAATAGGATGAAAACAAATCAGAACACTTTACTTGGTTATGTGTAAAGAATAAATATGTTTTCTGAAACCTGAGCTTCACAGATTGTTAATACATTATATAGTTTTATCAGTAAACCTGCAAGTTAGTGGGAAGGTTTTTGGACATTTCTTGGAAATGTTCTGTCTATAAATGACAGTGTGTGACCACATCATGCTTTAGTAATATATTTATTAAAAATGAGTATTTATTAAAAATTAGTGTTTAACCAAACTGAGAAACACTCCTGCCCTGATGGCAAAGCTATTAGTAAACTAAAAGGCAAGTAATGGATCATGTGTTTCCTATATGTGGGTTGGATTATTTTGATACATGGAGCAAACATATAGGCCCTCATTCTGACCTTGGCGGGCGGCGGAGGCCGCCCGCCAAAGTCCCGCCGTCAGGTTACCGTTCCGCGGTCGAAAGACCGCGGCGGTAATTCTGACTTTCCCGCTGGGCTGGCGGGCGGTCGCCTTCAGACCGCCAGCCAGCCCAGCGGGAAAGAGGCTTCCACGATGAAGCCGGCTCGGAATCGAGCCGGCGGAGTGGAAGCTGTGCGACGGGTGCAGTTGCACCCGTCGCGTATTTCACTGTCTGCACAGCAGACAGTGAAATACATGTAGGGGCCCTCTTACGGGGGCCCCTGCAATGCCCATGCCAGTGGCATGGGCACTGCAGGGGCCCCCAGGGGCCCCGCGACCCCCCCTACCGCCATCCGGATCTCGGCGGTCCGACCGCCGGGATCTGGATGGCGGTAGGGGGGGTCGGAATCCCCGCGGCGGTGCAGCAAGCTGCGCCGCCGCGGAGGATTCAATGGGGCGGCGGTACACTGGCGGGACCCCGCCAGTGGTGCTGGTCCGACCGCGGCTTTACCGCCGCGGTCGGAATCCCCATTGGAGCACCGCCGGCCTGTCGGCGGTGCTCCCGCGGTCCTCCGCCCTGGCGGTCAAAGACCGCCAGGGTCAGAATGACCACCATAGTCTATTTAACCAAAAAAGAGGTTTTTTGTACAGAAGAAATGCTGAGCTCACATTTTTGATGGGGCACTCATATGTGACAATGAAGAAAAAAGGAGACTCTGTAAACTAAAATATTTGACTGGGATCACAAAATTTGAGACCTGTTTATGAGTCAAGTACATTGCAGTTGGGTCGAGTAGATTATTCAAGATACTCGACCTGCAGGTCTAGTAACATTTTAATGATTTTTTTCAAGGCATGTTATCAGATAGAGCACCCTACAGCATACTAGATGGCACACCCTACCTCTAACCGTACAGAACAACCTTACACATTACCAGACAGAAGACCCATCACCTTGCCAGACAACCCTACACCTTATGAGATCTGCATAGTTTATTAAATCCGTCAATCTGTGATTATCCAAGAAGACACAATAATTTGCATTGGATACACTGCACATTGGACGGTGTTTGTTTAAACTCTCAGGCAAGCAAAACAATTACAAATGGAATCTCAGTGAACATTCCCAGGTGAGCCCTCAACTAAACCCACATAAACAGGTCTTCCCGGCATCCACAACCGGTTAGCTGTGAAATGTAGAAATAACCGAGATGAACCGCTAGAGCCCCCCATTAATTTATTAGTCCTAGAGCCTGTTCTCGCCTCTGGAAGGAGGAGCATAGTCTAGTCTCAGCTTGTTCCTTCATCAGTCCTGGAATCTGACCCCAGCTCTGAAAGCAGGAGTGGTATAGTCTACTCTCAGCAATTTCCACTCCTCTCTGCTCCTGTATGAGCTTTGCTGAAGTTCGGCAGACAAAGTTAGTGGCAGATGGTGCCGAGCCAACCAGCCAGTCACATCTTGATGAGAACCAATAGCATCCAAGTTCATCTCTCAGCGGAGACAGTAAAGTTCAATCATAACTAGGCATCTCATAGCATGTGTCTTAATGCGTGTGGAGGTGGCAACCACCCCTTAGTGCTTGCAGCGGACGTACACTCTTCATAGTATGTGTCTTAAAGCGTGTGGAGGTGGCAACCACCCCTTAGTCCTTGCAGCGGACATACACTCTTCATAGTATGTGTCTTAAAGCGTGTGGAGGTGGCAACCACCCCTTATTGCAGTGGACGTACACTCTTCATAGTATGTGTCTTAAAGCGTGTGGAGGTGGCAACCACCCCTTAGTCCTTGCAGCGGACATACACTCTTCATAGTATGTGTCTTAAAGCGTGTGGAGGTGGCAACCACCCCTTATTGCAGTGGATGTACACTCTTCATAGTATGGGTCTTAAAGCGTGTGGAGGTGGCAACCACCCCTTAGTGCTTGCAGCGGATGTACACTCTTCATAGTATGTGTCTTACAGCGTGTGGTGGTGGCAACCACCCCTTAGTGCATGCAGCGGATGTACACTCTTCATAGTATGGGTCTTAAAGCGTGTGGAGGTGGCAACCACCCCTTAGTGCTTGCAGCGTATGTACACCCTTCATAGTATGGGTCTTAATGCCTGTGGAGGTGGCAACCACCCCTTAGTGCTTGCAGCGGATGTACACTCTTCATAGTATGGGTCTTAAAGCATGTGGTGATGGCAACCACCCCTTATTGCAGTGGATGTACACTCTTCATAGTATGGGTCTTAAAGCGTGTGGAGGTGGCAACCACCCCTTAGTCCTTGCAGCGGACATACACTCTTCATAGTATGTGTCTTAAAGCGTGTGGAGGTGGCAACCACCCCTTAGTCCTTGCAGCGGACATACACTCTTCATAGTATGTGTCTTAAAGCGTGTGGAGGTGGCAACCACCCCTTATTGCAGTGGATGTACACTCTTCATAGTATGGGTCTTAAAGCATGTGGTGATGGCAACCACCCCTTATTGCAGTGGATGTACACTCTTCATAGTATGGGTCTTAAAGCGTGTGGAGGTGGCAACCACCCCTTAGTGCTTGCAGCGTATGTACACCCTTCATAGCATGTGTCTTAATGCATGTGGAGGTGGCAACCACCCCTTAGTGCTTGCAGCGGACATACACTCTTCATAGTATGGGTCTTAAAGCATGTGGTGATGGCAACCACCCCTTATTGCAGTGGATGTACACTCTTCATAGTATGGGTCTTAAAGCGTGTGGAGGTGGCAACCACCCCTTAGTGCTTGCAGCGGATGTACACTCTTCATAGTATGTGTCTTACAGCGTGTGGTGGTGGCAACCACCCCTTAGTGCATGCAGCGGATGTACACTCTTCATAGTATGGGTCTTAAAGCGTGTGGAGGTGGCAACCACCCCTTAGTGCTTGCAGCGTATGTACACCCTTCATAGTATGGGTCTTAATGCCTGTGGAGGTGACAACCACCCCTTAGTGCTTGCAGCGGATGTACACTCTTCATAGTATGGGTCTTAAAGCATGTGGTGATGGCAACCACCCCTTATTGCAGTGGATGTACACTCTTCATAGTATGGGTCTTAAAGCGTGTGGAGGTGGCAACCATCCCTTAGTGCTTGCAGCGGATGTACACTCTTCATAGTATGTGTCTTACAGCGTGTGGTGGTGGCAACCACCCCTTAGTGCATGCAGCGGATGTACACTCTTCATAGTATGGGTCTTAAAGCGTGTGGAGGTGGCAACCATCCCTTAGTGCTTGCAGCGGATGTACACTCTTCATAGTATGTGTCTTACAGCGTGTGGTGGTGGCAACCACCCCTCAGTGCTTGCAGCGGATGTACACTCTTCATAGTATGCGTCTTAAAGCGTGTGGTGGTGGCAACCACCCCTTACTGTATGCGTCTTAAAGCGTGTGGTGGTGGCAACCACCCCTTAGTACTTGCAGCGGATGTACACTCTTCAAAGTATGCATCTTAATGCATGTGGTGGTGGCAACCACCCCTTAGTGCTTGCAGCGTATGTACACCCTTCATAGTATGGGTCTTAATGCCTGTGGAGGTGGCAACCACCCCTTATTGCAGTGGATGTACACTCTTCATAGTATGGGTCTTAAAGCATGTGGTGATGGCAACCACCCCTTATTGCAGTGGATGTACACTCTTCATAGTATGGGTCTTAAAGCATGTGGTGATGGCAACCACCCCTTATTGCAGTGGATGTACACTCTTCATAGTATGGGTCTTAAAGCGTGTGGAGGTGGCAACCATCCCTTAGTGCTTGCAGCGGATGTACACTCTTCATAGTATGTGTCTTACAGCGTGTGGTGGTGGCAACCACCCCTTAGTGCATGCAGCGGATGTACACTCTTCATAGTATGGGTCTTAAAGCGTGTGGAGGTGGCAACCACCCCTTAGTGCTTGCAGCGTATGTACACCCTTCATAGTATGGGTCTTAATGCCTGTGGAGGTGGCAACCACCCCTTAGTGCTTGCAGCGGACATACACTCTTCATAGTATGGGTCTTAAAGCATGTGGTGATGGCAACCACCCCTTATTGCAGTGGATGTACACTCTTCATAGTATGGGTCTTAAAGCGTGTGGAGGTGGCAACCACCCCTTAGTGCTTGCAGCGGATGTACACTCTTCATAGTATGTGTCTTACAGCGTGTGGTGGTGGCAACCACCCCTTAGTGCATGCAGCGGATGTACACTCTTCATAGTATGGGTCTTAAAGCGTGTGGAGGTGGCAACCACCCCTTAGTGCTTGCAGCGTATGTACACCCTTCATAGTATGGGTCTTAATGCCTGTGGAGGTGGCAACCACCCCTTAGTGCTTGCAGCGGATGTACACTCTTCATAGTATGGGTCTTAAAGCATGTGGTGATGGCAACCACCCCTTATTGCAGTGGATGTACACTCTTCATAGTATGGGTCTTAAAGCGTGTGGAGGTGGCAACCATCCCTTAGTGCTTGCAGCGGATGTACACTCTTCATAGTATGTGTCTTACAGCGTGTGGTGGTGGCAACCACCCCTTAGTGCATGCAGCGGATGTACACTCTTCATAGTATGGGTCTTAAAGCGTGTGGAGGTGGCAACCATCCCTTAGTGCTTGCAGCGGATGTACACTCTTCATAGTATGTGTCTTACAGCGTGTGGTGGTGGCAACCACCCCTCAGTGCTTGCAGCGGATGTACACTCTTCATAGTATGCGTCTTAAAGCGTGTGGTGGTGGCAACCACCCCTTACTGTATGCGTCTTAAAGCGTGTGGTGGTGGCAACCACCCCTTAGTACTTGCAGCGGATGTACACTCTTCAAAGTATGCATCTTAATGCATGTGGTGGTGGCAACCACCCCTTAGTGCTTGCAGCGTATGTACACCCTTCATAGTATGGGTCTTAATGCCTGTGGAGGTGGCAACCACCCCTTATTGCAGTGGATGTACACTCTTCATAGTATGGGTCTTAAAGCATGTGGTGATGGCAACCACCCCTTATTGCAGTGGATGTACACTCTTCATAGTATGGGTCTTAAAGCATGTGGTGATGGCAACCACCCCTTATTGCAGTGGATGTACACTCTTCATAGTATGGGTCTTAAAGCGTGTGGAGGTGGCAACCATCCCTTAGTGCTTGCAGCGGATGTACACTCTTCATAGTATGTGTCTTACAGCGTGTGGTGGTGGCAACCACCCCTTAGTGCATGCAGCGGATGTACACTCTTCATAGTATGGGTCTTAAAGCGTGTGGAGGTGGCAACCACCCCTTAGTGCTTGCAGCGTATGTACACCCTTCATAGTATGGGTCTTAATGCCTGTGGAGGTGGCAACCACCCCTTAGTGCTTGCAGCGGATGTACACTCTTCATAGTATGGGTCTTAAAGCATGTGGTGATGGCAACCACCCCTTATTGCAGTGGATGTACACTCTTCATAGTATGGGTCTTAAAGCGTGTGGAGGTGGCAACCATCCCTTAGTGCTTGCAGCGGATGTACACTCTTCATAGTATGTGTCTTACAGCGTGTGGTGGTGGCAACCACCCCTTAGTGCATGCAGCGGATGTACACTCTTCATAGTATGGGTCTTAAAGCGTGTGGAGGTGGCAACCATCCCTTAGTGCTTGCAGCGGATGTACACTCTTCATAGTATGTGTCTTACAGCGTGTGGTGGTGGCAACCACCCCTCAGTGCTTGCAGCGGATGTACACTCTTCATAGTATGCGTCTTAAAGCGTGTGGTGGTGGCAACCACCCCTTACTGTATGCGTCTTAAAGCGTGTGGTGGTGGCAACCACCCCTTAGTACTTGCAGCGGATGTACACTCTTCAAAGTATGCATCTTAATGCATGTGGTGGTGGCAACCACCCCTTAGTGCTTGCAGCGGATGTACACTCTTCATAGTATGTGTCTTAATGCGTGTCGTGGGGGCAACCACCCCTTAGTGCTTGCAACAGAAGTACACTCTTCATAGTATGTGTCTTAATGCGTGTGGAGGTGGCACCCACCCCTTAGTGCTTGCAGCGGATGTACACTCTTCATAGTATGTGTCTTAATGCGTGTGGTGGTGGCAACCGTCCCTTAGTGCTTGCAGCGGATGTACACTCTCCATAGTATGCGTCTTAATACATGCGGTGGTGGCAACCACCCCTTACTGCTTGCAGCGGATGTACACTCTTCATAGTATGTGTCTTAATGCGTGTGGTGGTGGCAACCATCTCCTAGTCCTCGCAGCGGATGTACACTCTTCATAGTATGTGTCCTAAAGTGTGTGGAGGTATCAACCAACCCTTAGTGCTTGCAGCGGATGTACACTCTTCATAGTATCCATCTTAATGCGTGTGGTGGTGATAACTATCCCTTAGTGCTTGCAGCGGATGTACACTCTTCATAGTATGCGTCTTAATAGGTGTGGTGGTGGCAACCGTCCCTTAGTGCTTGCAGCGGATGTACATTCTTTCAAGATGACCAACACCTGTGTTAGGCTGCTGGGTCTTTGGATCTCTTGAAAGACTGAACTCACAGCACGGTATGGGAGCAGGACACATCCTTTGACAAGGGTGAGTGAAGGTGAGGAACACATGCCTGCTTCTTGCAGGCTACAGGCTGACCTGGTTAATACTTCTCAACCCAGTGCTATAAAAACAAAAAAAATATTTTCTCCACTGTAGAGGTTCTGAATCAAAAACAGAAACACAACTACCTGAACCTACGCCAACATGTGCAGGGAGAGAGAAGAGTGTGTAATGTGTGGACTGGGGAATATGTGTACCAGCACGGCATACAACCTTCTTGCACAAATACACATGCACACATGCAAACATGCGTGGATACCCCGCTGAGCGGAGGCAGGAGCAATCAATCAGTATGTTTATACAACTCTTCTTGTCACCCATGAGGGTATCCAGGCCCTGGAAGGGTCTAGTTGATTAGCCGAATAGCCAGGTCTTCAAGGACTTGCAGAACTCTTGAAGAGATGGGGAGGTCTGGAAATGAAAGGGTAGTTTGTTCCATGTCTTCGAGGGTAGGTAGGAGGAAAAGCAACCTCACATCGGCTATGTCAGATGCAGGGGTAAGGTTTAGAGAAACGAAGCAGACTGGAAGTATCTGGTGGGCTGATGGAAGTTCAGGCGGTTGTTCAAGTAGTGCACATTCTGAATCATCCCTGAGGCCACCAGCTTCCCCTTTAGAAGTCGACACAATCCAGTCTGAGGCTCGTCATCTCCATTCTACGTTGGCAAGAGCTCCAATGTCTCTTCTCCCCTCGCCATTTTCCCCAGCTTCTCTGTTCACGTGTGTCGATTGCCAGCACCTGCAGAGAGATTTGGAAAAAAGTCGAGATTAACAGCAAATCCAGGCAGCGAACTAGAAGCTTGAGAGAAAAACTTGGTCATGAGGAGGTCTTTCCTAAAATATTGCAAGCTCCCAAGCAGTCTGTGAAGAAGGTTGCATTGGACATAGTGGATTTCCTAACAGGAGAAGGAACACTCTATGTTTGATGCCTTAGATTGATTTATTCTTGCATTGGCGTGAAGTAGAGTGTTTAAGTGATATTAGCTGTGGAATTGTTTTATGGTTTCAAGAAGTATTTTCCTGAGAGAAGTCCTAACCCTGATGCTGTCAAACAAGCTACAGTTTGTAGCGTAGAGATGGAGAACTTCTTGAGGGAAAATTGCTATGCACATCAAAAGTGTACTTTATACCACCTGCAGTACAACAAGGCCGTTGAAAGAGTCAACAAAACTTTCAAAGAGAGTACACAGCTTTTGAAAAAATGAGGAAGAGATTGGTAGATTATGGGCTGTCTCCACATCAGTGTGTTAACAAAAACTGCTATTTCAGCTAATTAGGGGAAGGAAAACAGATGCCAAGCTGGTTGTGAGGTGGATGAAGTGCCTAAAAGTTTGGGTGGATTTTATTGTGGACAGTGATCAGAGGTCCAGAGAATATAAACTGCAGAACAAAAGGAAAGAACACTATGATGAACAGAATAAGTGTTAAAAGGGGAGATTGGGGGAAAGTGAAGTCACCCAGCAAAACAGAAGCTTTATCAAAGTTCACAACACCCTTGAGGGTGGTAAAATGTTCTTCAATGAAACAAAAACAGACCATGGGATAATCTGAACCTGGAAGAGTGGCTACATGGAGGGTAGGGTGGGTGGGAGAGAGCTGTGCTGCTGTAAAGAATTGAGCTTTTAAGACTGCTGCAGAAATTGGAAAGATGGGAGGGCTTGTGGTGGGAGGAGTGATCGGAGATAATCTGATGAGGACGTTTGGAGCAGAGCGAGCAGAAACGAGGCGCCCTCACTCCGTCCTACTCTCAAGATCTTCACGCTTTCATTCTCAGTGAAAAAGGTGGGTCTGTGAGATCACTTACCCTGTACATTTGGTTTTAGTTTTTTCTGTATTTTTGCCAGTTCTTTTCTCTTATTAAATTTTATTTTTCCCACTCTTTATGTATGAAATCGTTTTTTTCTTGTTTCCCTGTTGGTTGTAAATACATCTTTTATTTTGTTGTAATGCAGGGTGATCGTTATTATTTGAATTATGATGGATGTTTATAAGCTGTGGTTGAGGTGTCTTAATTAATAAAACAACTTGAGAACCCAGATCGGATGATCTCCTGGTCTTTCTCGGAGTTCACAGAGCGCCCAGTGCATTGTGGGAAAGAGAGGCCACCTATCAGCTCACAGGCACCAGGAGCACTTTCATGTTTTTGTATTTTCATAACCTTCCCACCGGCTCTTTTCTCTTCAAAATAAAGGGAAGTTTCTCTTCTGACAGCCTGGGCACCTTGCAGCCGAAGTCCCCTCCTTTTGTTTACATTCTCACGGGGGGAGGGGTGCTGAACTGTGATCTGTGGCGATCAAAGTACAGGAGCTGGTAGCCCAAGGCAAGCGAACTTCACAGCAGGGCTTCCTTGGGGTGAAGTTCTGCGCATTACAAAACCCTCATGCGCACCAACATATCTGTGCTTTTCCGACCCTGCTCCTCGAGAGTACAACCTGACACCCGGAAACGCACTTAATGCAAGTATTCAAAGTCTGGAGCCAGAACAGTGCATGGTCCTGTTCTCAACTATTTGGTCATCTGCCTCGAATCTGCCTTTGAACATAGGACATAGGGCCCAGCTGATGGGAGAGGCCTCTGAGAGCATTCTAATGGGGTCTTGTGGCATGCTGGAGGGGACTGAGGGCACACCAAGGGTCTCTGACGGCACACAAGGGTCTCCCATGGCACACCAAGGGTCACTGAGGGCACACCAAGGGTCTCTGAGGGCACACCAAGGGTCTCTGACGGCACACAAGGGTCTCTGACGGCACACAAGGGTCTCCCATGGCACACCAAGGGTCACTGAGGGCTCACCAAGGGTCTCGGACGGCACCCCAAGGTTCTCTGAGGGAACACCAAGGGTCTCTGAGGGCACACCAAGGGACTCTGAGGGCACACCAATGGTCACTGAGGGCACACCAAGGGTCTCCGACGGCATCCCAAGGTTCTCTAAGGGCACACCAAGGGACTCTGAGGGCACACCAAGGGACTCTGAGGGCACACCAAGGGTCTCCGAGAGAACCCTAACTGTATCTGAAGGCACACCAAGGGTTACCAATGGAACACTAAGGGTCTCTGAGAGCACACCAAGGGTCACTGAGGGCACACCAAGGGTCTCCGACGGCAGTCCAAGGGTCTCCGACGGCAGTCCAAGGGTCTCTGAAGGCACACCAAGGGTCTCTGAGGGCACACCAAGGGTCTCTGAGAGAACCCTAACTGTATCTGAAGGCACACCAAGGGTTAACAATGGAACACTAAGGGTCTCTGAGAGCACACCAAGGGTCACTGAGGGCACACCAAGGATCTCCGACGGCACTCCAAGGGTCTCCGACGGCAGTCCAAGGGTCTCCGAGGGCACACCAAGGGTCTCTGAGGGCACACTAAGGGTCTCTGAGGGCACACCAAGGAACTCTTAGGACAAACCAAGGGTCTCCGAGGGAACCCTTAGGGTCTCTGAAGGCACACCAGGGTCACCAAGGGAACCCTAAGGGTCTCTGAGAGCAGACCAAGGGTCACTGAGGGTACTCCAAGGGTCCCCGATGGCACTCCAAGGGTCTCCCAGCCCAGCATTCCAGCGGGGTCTCAAGGGGGCTGGCAGTCGGTGATAAGACCGCCAGCATGAACACGGCGGGGATTCCCAAGGGCAAACCATGGGTCCCTGAAGGCACACCACGGGTCTCCGAGGGCACACTAGGGGTCTATGAGAGCACAATGGGAGCCTCCTGGGGCACACCAAAGGTCTCCGGGGGCACACCAAGAGTCTCTGAGGGCACGCCAAGGGTCTCCTAGGGCACACAAAGGATCGATGAGAGCACACCAAGAGTCTCCTGGGCACACCAAGGGTCTCTGGGGCACACAAGAGTCTCCAAAGGCACACCAAGGGTCCCTGAGGGCACACTAAGGGTCTCTGAGGATAAACCAAGGGTCTCTGATGGAACACTAAGGGTCTCTGAGGACACACCAAGGGTCACCAAGGACACATCAAGGGTCTCTGAAGGAACCCTAAAGGTCTCTGAGGGCGCACCAAGGGTCACTCAGGGAACCCTAAGGGTCTCTGGGGGCACACCAAGAGTCTCCAAGGGCACACCAAGGGTCTCTGACGGCACACAAGGGTCTCCGAGGGCACACCAAGGGTCTCTGACGGCACACAAGGGTCTCAGAAGGCATACCAAGGGTCTCCAACGACACCCCAAGGGTCTCTGAGAGAACCCCAAGGGTCTCCGAGGGCACAACAAGGGTCTCCAATGGCACACAAAGGGTCTCCGACGGCACACCAAGGGACTCTGAGGACAAACCAAGGGTCTCCGAGGGAAACCTAAGGGTCTCTGAAGGCACACCAATGGTCACCAAGGGAACCCTAAGGGTCTCTGAGAGCACACCAAGGATCACTGAGGGCAAACCAAGGGTCACTAAGGGCAAACCAAGGGTCACTGAGGGCAAACCAAGGGTCACTGAGGGCACACCAAGGGTCTCCGACGGCATCCCAAGGTTCTCTGAGGGCACACTAAGGGACTCTGAGGGCACACCAAGGGACTCTGAGGGCACACCAAGGGTCTCCGAGAGAACCCTAACTGTATCTGAAGGCACACCAAGGGTTACCAATGGAACACTAAGGGTCTCTGAGAGCACACCAAGGGTCACTGAGGGCACACCAAGGGTCTCCGACGGCACTCCAAGGGTCTCCGAGGGCAGTCCAAGGGTCTCCGAGGGCAGTCCAAGGGTCCCTGAGGGCAGTCCAAGGGTCTCCGAGGGCACACCAAGGGTCTCTGAGGGCACACCAAGGGACTCTGAGGGCACACCAAGGGACTCTGAGAGAACCCTAACTGTATCTGAAGGCACACCAAGGGTCACCAATGGAACACTAAGGGTCTCTGAGAGCACACCAAGGGTCACTGAGGGCACACCAAGGGTCTCCGACGGCACTCCAAGGGTCTCCGAAGGCAGTCCAAGGGTCTCCGAAGGCAGTCCAAGGGTCTCCGAGGGCACACCAAGGGTCTCCGAGGACACACCAAGGGTCTCCGAGGGCACACCAAGGGTCTCCGAGGGCACACCAAGGGTCTCCGAGGGCACACCAAGGAACTCTGAGGGCACACCAAGGAACTCTTAGGACAAACCAAGGGTCTCCGAGGGAACCCTTAGGGTCTCTGAAGGCACACCAGGGTCACCAAGGGAACCCTAAGGGTCTCTGAGAGCACACCAAGGGTCACTGAGGGTACACCAAGGGTCCCCGACGGCACTCCAAGGGTCTCCCAGCCCAGCATTCCCGCAGGGTCTCAAGGGGGCTGGCAGTCTGTGATAAGACCGCCAGCATGAACACGGCGGGGATTCCCAAGGGAACACCATGGGTCCCTGAAGGCACACCACGGGTCTCCGAGGGCACACTAGGGGTCTATGAGAGCACAATGGGAGCCTCCTGGGGCACACCGAAGGTCTCCGGGGGCACACCAAGAGTCTGTGAGGGCACACCAAGGGTCTCCTAGGGCACACCAAGGATCGATGAGAGCACACCAAGAGTCTCCTGGGCACACCAAGGGTCTTCGGGGCACACAAGAGTCTCCAAAGGCACACCAAGGGTCCCTGAGGGCACACTAAGGGTCTCTGAGGATAAACCAAGGGTCTCTGATGGAACATTAAGGGTCTCTGATGGAACACTAAGGGTCTCTGAGGACACACCAAGGGTCACCAAGGACACATCAAGGGACTCTGAAGGAACCCTAAAGGTCTCTGAGGGCGCACCAAGTGTCACTGAGGGAACCCTAAGGGTCTCTGGGGGCACACCAAGAGTCTCCCAGGGCACACCAAGGGTCTCTGACGGCACACAAGGGTCTCCGAGGGCACACCAAGGGTCTCTGACGGCACACAAGGGTCACAGAGGGCGCACCAAGGGTCTCCAACGACACCCCAAGGGTCTCTGAGAGAACCCCAAGGGTCTCCGAGGGCACAACAAGGGTCTCCAATGGCACACAAAGGGTCTCCGACGGCACACCAAGGGACTCTGAGGACAAACCAAGGGTCTCCGAGGGAAACCTAAGGGTCTCTGAAGGCACACCAGTGGTCACCAAGGGAACCCTTAGGGTCTCTGAGAGCACACCAAGGATCAATGAGGGCAAACCAAGGGTCACTGAGGGCAAACCAAGGGTCACTGAGGACAAACCAAGGGTCTCCGTCACTCCAAGGGTCTTCCAGCCCAGCATTCCAGCAGGGTCTCAAGGGGGCTGGCAGTCTGTGATAAGACTGCCAGCATCAACACGGTGGGGACTCCCAAGGGCACACCATGGGTCTCTGAAGGCACACCACGGGTCTCCGAGGGCACACTAAGGGTCTATGAGAGCACAATGAGAGTCTCCTGGGGCACACCAAAGGTCTCCGGGGGCACACCAAGAGTCTCTGAGGGCACACAAAGGGTCTCATAGGGCACACCAAGGGTCGATGAGAGCACACCAAGAATCTCCTGGGCACACCAAGGGTCTCCAATGGCACACCAAGGGTCCCTGAGGGCACACTAAGGATCTCTGAGGATAAACCAAGGGTCTCCGAGGGCACACTAAGGGTCACCGAGGACACATCAAGGGTCTCTGAGAGAACCCTAAAGGTTTCTGAGGGCGCACCAAGGGTCACCAAGAGAACCCTAAAGGTCCCTGGGGGCACAACAAGTCTCCAAGGGCACACCAAGGGTCTCTGACGGCACACAAGGGTCTCCGAGGGCACACCAAGGGTCTCTGACGGCACACATGGGTCTCTGAACGCACACAAGGGTCACCGAGGGCACACCAAGGGTCTCTGAGGGAACCCCAAGGGTCTCCGAGGGCACAACAAGGGTCTCCGATGGCACACAAAGGGTCTCCGATGGCACACAAAGGGTCTCCGATGGCACACAAAGGGTCTCCGACGGCACACCAATGGGCTCTGAGGACAAACCAAGGGTCTCTGAGGGAACCCTAAGGGTCTCTGAGGGCACACCAAGGGTCCCGGACGGCACTCCAAGGGTCTCCCAGCCCAGCATTCCAGCGGGGTCTCAAGGGGGCTGGCAGTCTGTGATAAGACCGCCAGCATGAACACGGCGGGGATTCCCAAGGGCAAACCATTGATCTCTGAAGGCACACCACGGGTCTCCGAGGGCACACTAGGGGTCTATGAGAGCACAATGAGAGCCTCCTGGGGCACACCAAGGGTCTCCGGGGGCACACCAAGAGTCTCTGAGGGCACACCAAGGGTCTCCGAGGGCACACCAAGGGTCTATGAGAGCACACCAAGAGTCTCCTGGGCACACCAAGGGTCTCCGGGGCACACAAAGTGTCCCTGAGGGCACACTAAGGGTCTCTGAGGATAAACCAAGGGTCTCTGATGGAACACTAAGGGTCTCTGAGGGCACACCAAGGGTCACCAAGGACACATTAAGGGTGTCTGAGGGAACCCTAAAGGTCTCTGAGGGCGCACCAAGGGTCACTGAGGGAACCCTAAGGGACTCTGGGGGCACACCAAGAGTCTCTAAGGGCACACCAAGGGTCTCTGACGGCACACAAGGGTCACAGAGGGCACACCAAGGTTCCCCAACGACACCCCAAGGGTCTCTGAGGGAACCCCAAGGGTCTCCGAGGGCACACAAGGGTCTCTGAGGACAAACAAAGGGTCTCCAAAGGAACCCTAAGGGTCTCTGAAGGCACACTAAGGGTCACCAAGGGAACCCTAAGGGTCTCTGAGAGCACACCAAGGGTCACTGAGGGCACGCCAAGGGTCTCCGACGGTACTCCAAGGGTCTCCGAGAGCACACAAGGGGTCTATGAGGAAACACCAAGGATCTCCGAGGGCACACCAACGGTCTCTGAGGACACACAAAGGGTCACTGAGGGCACACCAAAGGTCTCTGAGGGCACACCAAGGGTCTTCAATGGCACTCCAAGGGTCTCTGAGTGCCCAACAAGGGTCTCTGATGGCACACCAGGAGTCTCCGAGTGCACACCATGGGTCTCCGACGGCACACTAAGGGTCTCCGAATGCACACTAAGGGTCTCCGAATGCACACCAAGGGTCTCCGAATGCACACCAAGGGTCTCCTGGGCACACCAAGTGTCTCCAGGGGCTCACTAGGGTCTCCAAGGGCACACCAAGGGTCCCTGAGGGAACACCAAGTGTCTCCAGGGGCACACCAGGGTCTTAAGGGTACACAAAGGGTCCCCTAGGGCACACTAAGGGTCTCTGACGATAAGCCAAGGGTCTCTGATGGAACACTGAGGGTCTCTGAGGGCACACAAAGGATCACCGAGGACACATCAAGGGTCTCTGAGGGAACCCTAAAGGTCTCTGAGGGCACACCAAGGGTCACCGAGGGAACCCTAGGGGTCCCTGAGAGCACACCAAGGTCACTGTGGACACACCAAGGGTCTCCCGCGGCACTCCAAGGGTCTCTGAGGGCGCACCAAGGGTCGCTGAGGGCACACCAAGGGTCTATGGGGGCGCACCAAGGGTCTATGGGGGCGTACCAAGGGTCTCTGAGGGCACACCAAGGGTCTATTGGGGCACACCAAAGGTCTCTGAGGGCACACCAAGGGTCTCTGAGGGCACACCAAGGGTCTCTGAGAACACACTAAGAGTCTCTGAGGGCACACCAAGGGTCTATGGGGGCGCACCAAGGGTCTCCCGCGGCACTCCAAGGGTCTCTGGGGGCGCACCAAGGGTCTCCCGCGGCACTCCAAGGGTCTCTGAGTGCCCAACAAGGGTCTCTGATGGCACACCAGGAGTCTCCGAGTGCACACCATGGGTCTCCGACGGCACACTAAGGGTCTCCGAATGCACACTAAGGGTCTCCGAATGCACACCAAGGGTCTCTGAATGCACACCAAGGGTCTCCTGGGCACACCAAGTGTCTCCAGGGGCTCACTAGGGTCTCCAAGGGCACACCAAGGGTCCCTGAGGGAACACCAAGTGTCTCCAGGGGCACACCAGGGTCTTAAGGGTACACAAAGGGTCCCCTAGGGCACACTAAGGGTCTCTGACGATAAGCCAAGGGTCTCTGATGGAACACTGAGGGTCTCTGAGGGCACACAAAGGATCACCGAGGACACATCAAGGGTCTCTGAGGGAACCCTAAAGGTCTCTGAGGGCACACCAAGGGTCACCGAGGGAACCCTAGGGGTCCCTGAGAGCACACCAAGGTCACTGTGGACACACCAAGGGTCTCCCGCGGCACTCCAAGGGTCTCTGAGGGCGCACCAAGGGTCGCTGAGGGCACACCAAGGGTCTATGGGGGCGCACCAAGGGTCTATGGGGGCGTACCAAGGGTCTCTGAGGGCACACCAAGGGTCTATTGGGGCACACCAAAGGTCTCTGAGGGCACACCAAGGGTCTCTGAGGGCACACCAAGGGTCTCTGAGAACACACTAAGAGTCTCTGAGGGCACACCAAGGGTCTATGGGGGCGCACCAAGGGTCTCCCGCGGCACTCCAAGGGTCTCTGGGGGCGCACCAAGGGTCTCCCGCGGCACTCCAAGGGTCTCTGAGTGCCCAACAAGGGTCTCTGATGGCACACCAGGAGTCTCCGAGTGCACACCATGGGTCTCCGACGGCACACTAAGGGTCTCCGAATGCACACTAAGGGTCTCCGAATGCACACCAAGGGTCTCTGAATGCACACCAAGGGTCTCCTGGGCACACCAAGTGTCTCCAGGGGCTCACTAGGGTCTCCAAGGGCACACCAAGGGTCCCTGAGGGAACACCAAGTGTCTCCAGGGGCACACCAGGGTCTTAAGGGTACACAAAGGGTCCCCTAGGGCACACTAAGGGTCTCTGACGATAAGCCAAGGGTCTCTGATGGAACACTGAGGGTCTCTGAGGGCACACAAAGGATCACCGAGGACACATCAAGGGTCTCTGAGGGAACCCTAAAGGTCTCTGAGGGCACACCAAGGGTCACCGAGGGAACCCTAGGGGTCCCTGAGAGCACACCAAGGTCACTGTGGACACACCAAGGGTCTCCCGCGGCACTCCAAGGGTCTCTGAGGGCGCACCAAGGGTCGCTGAGGGCACACCAAGGGTCTATGGGGGCGCACCAAGGGTCTATGGGGGCGTACCAAGGGTCTCTGAGGGCACACCAAGGGTCTATTGGGGCACACCAAAGGTCTCTGAGGGCACACCAAGGGTCTCTGAGGGCACACCAAGGGTCTCTGAGAACACACTAAGAGTCTCTGAGGGCACACCAAGGGTCTATGGGGGCGCACCAAGGGTCTCCCGCGGCACTCCAAGGGTCTCTGAGGGCGCACCAAGGGTCGCTGAGGGCACACCAAGGGTCTATGGGGGCGCACCAAGGGTCTATGGGGGCGCACCAAGGGTCTATGGGGGCGTACCAAGGGTCTCTGAGGGCACACCAAGGGTCTATTGGGGCACACCAAAGGTCTCTGAGGGCACACCAAGGGTCTCTGAGGGCACACCAAGGGTCTCTGAGAACACACTAAGAGTCTCTGAGGGCACACAAAGGGTCTCTCAGGCCACACCAAGGATCTCCAAGGGCACACCAGGGGTCTCTAAGGGCTCACCAAGAGTGTCTGAGGACACACCCAGGGTCTCTGAGGGCACACCAAGGATCTCCAAGGGCACACCAGGGGTCTCTGAGGGCTCACCAAGAGTTTCTGAGGGCACACCAAGGGTCTCTGAGGCACACCAAAGGTCTGTGAGGGCCCACCAAGGGTCTCCGAGGGTACACAAAGGGTCTCTGGTGACATTTTCATGGGCTCTTGTGGCATGCTGAATGTGTCTGGGGGCACACCTAGGGACTTTCAGGGCTCACCAATGGTCTTCGAGGGTGTCTCAGGGCACACCAAGAGTCTCTGAGGGCACACAAAGGGTCTACGAGAGCACACCAAGGGTCTCCCGAGGGTACACCAGCCAGCTCTCAGGGCACACCAAGGGCCTATGAGGGAACACCGAGGGTCTCCAAGGACCAAGAGTCTGTGAGGGCACACCAAAGGTCTATGGGGGCACGCAAAGGGTCTCTGAGTGCACAACAAGGGTCTCCAATGATACACCAAAGGTCTGCGAGAGCACACCAAGGGTCTTTGAGGGCACACCAAAGTTCTCTTAGGGCCCATTAAGGGTTTCTCAGGCCCACCAAGGGTCGCTCAGGGCAAAACAAAGGTCTCTGAGGGCACACCATGGGTCTCTGAGGGCACACCAAGGGTCTCTGAGGGCACACCAAGGGTCTCTCAGGGCACACTAAGAGTCTCCAAGGGCACACTAAGGGTCTCCGAGGGCAAACCAAGGGTCTCCGAGGGCACACCAAGCGTCTCTGAGGGTTCCCCAAGCGTCTCTGAGGGTACACCAAGTCTCTGAGGGCACACCAAGGGTCACCGAGGGAACCCTAGGGGTCCCTGAGCGCACACCAAGGTCACTGTGGGCACACCAAGGGTCTCCCGCGGCACTCCAAGGGTCTCTGAGGGCTCACCAAGGGTCGCTGAGGGCACACCAAGGGTCTATGGGGGCGCACCAAGGGTCTATGGGGGCGCACCAAGGGTCTATGGGGGCGTACCAAGGGTCTCTGAGGGCACACCAAGGGTCTATTGGGGCACACCAAAGGTCTCTGAGGGCACACCAAGGGTCTATGGGGGCGCACCAAGGGTCTCCCGCGGCACTCCAAGGGTCTCTGAGGGCGCACCAAGGGTCGCTGAGGGCACACCAAGGGTCTATGGGGGCGCACCAAGGGTCTATGGGGGCGCACCAAGGGTCTATGGGGGCGTACCAAGGGTCTCTGAGGGCACACCAAGGGTCTATTGGGGCACACCAAAGGTCTCTGAGGGCACACCAAGGGTCTCTGAGGGCACACCAAGGGTCTCTGAGAACACACTAAGAGTCTCTGAGGGCACACAAAGGGTCTCTCAGGCCACACCAAGGATCTCCAAGGGCACACCAGGGGTCTCTAAGGGCTCACCAAGAGTGTCTGAGGACACACCCAGGGTCTCTGAGGGCACACCAAGGATCTCCAAGGGCACACCAGGGGTCTCTGAGGGCTCACCAAGAGTTTCTGAGGGCACACCAAGGGTCTCTGAGGCACACCAAAGGTCTGTGAGGGCCCACCAAGGGTCTCCGAGGGTACACAAAGGGTCTCTGGTGACATTTTCATGGGCTCTTGTGGCATGCTGAATGTGTCTGGGGGCACACCTAGGGACTTTCAGGGCTCACCAATGGTCTTCGAGGGTGTCTCAGGGCACACCAAGAGTCTCTGAGGGCACACAAAGGGTCTACGAGAGCACACCAAGGGTCTCCCGAGGGTACACCAGCCAGCTCTCAGGGCACACCAAGGGCCTATG
The DNA here is from genome assembly GCF_031143425.1 of Pleurodeles waltl. NCBI lineage: Eukaryota > Metazoa > Chordata > Amphibia > Caudata > Salamandridae > Pleurodeles > Pleurodeles waltl. The sequence continues at coordinate 1,535,777,562 of NC_090447.1, read as the reverse complement.
AGGGAACACCGAGGGTCTCCAAGGACCAAGAGTCTGTGAGGGCACACCAAAGGTCTATGGGGGCACGCAAAGGGTCTCTGAGTGCACAACAAGGGTCTCCAATGATACACCAAAGGTCTGCGAGAGCACACCAAGGGTCTTTGAGGGCACACCAAAGTTCTCTTAGGGCCCATTAAGGGTTTCTCAGGCCCACCAAGGGTCGCTCAGGGCAAAACAAAGGTCTCTGAGGGCACACCATGGGTCTCTGAGGGCACACCAAGGGTCTCTGAGGGCACACCAAGGGTCTCTCAGGGCACACTAAGAGTCTCCAAGGGCACACTAAGGGTCTCCGAGGGCAAACCAAGGGTCTCCGAGGGCACACCAAGCGTCTCTGAGGGTTCCCCAAGCGTCTCTGAGGGTACACCAAGTCTCTGAGGGCACACCAAGGGTCACCGAGGGAACCCTAGGGGTCCCTGAGCGCACACCAAGGTCACTGTGGGCACACCAAGGGTCTCCCGCGGCACTCCAAGGGTCTCTGAGGGCTCACCAAGGGTCGCTGAGGGCACACCAAGGGTCTATGGGGGCGCACCAAGGGTCTATGGGGGCGCACCAAGGGTCTATGGGGGCGTACCAAGGGTCTCTGAGGGCACACCAAGGGTCTATTGGGGCACACCAAAGGTCTCTGAGGGCACACCAAGGGTCTCTGAGGGCACACCAAGGGTCTCTGAGAACACACTAAGAGTCTCTGAGGGCACACCAAAGGTCTATGGGGGCGCACCAAGGGTCTCCCGCGGCACTCCAAGGGTCTCTGAGGGCGCACCAAGGGTCGCTGAGGGCACACCAAGGGTCTATGGGGGCGCACCAAGGGTCTATGGGGGCGTACCAAGGGTCTCTGAGGGCACACCAAGGGTCTATTGGGGCACACCAAAGGTCTCTGAGGGCACACCAAGGGTCTCTGAGGGCACACCAAGGGTCTCTGAGAACACACTAAGAGTCTCTGAGGGCACACAAAGGGTCTCTCAGGCCACACCAAGGATCTCCAAGGGCACACCAGGGGTCTCTAAGGGCTCACCAAGAGTGTCTGAGGACACACCCAGGGTCTCTGAGGGCACACCAAGGATCTCCAAGGGCACACCAGGGGTCTCTGAGGGCTCACCAAGAGTTTCTGAGGGCACACCAAGGGTCTCTGAGGCACACCAAAGGTCTGTGAGGGCCCACCAAGGGTCTCCGAGGGTACACAAAGGGTCTCTGGTGACATTTTCATGGGCTCTTGTGGCATGCTGAATGTGTCTGGGGGCACACCTAGGGACTTTCAGGGCTCACCAATGGTCTTCGAGGGTGTCTCAGGGCACACCAAGAGTCTCTGAGGGCACACAAAGGGTCTACGAGAGCACACCAAGGGTCTCCCGAGGGTACACCAGCCAGCTCTCAGGGCACACCAAGGGCCTATGAGGGAACACCGAGGGTCTCCAAGGACCAAGAGTCTGTGAGGGCACACCAAAGGTCTATGGGGGCACGCAAAGGGTCTCTGAGTGCACAACAAGGGTCTCCAATGATACACCAAAGGTCTGCGAGAGCACACCAAGGGTCTTTGAGGGCACACCAAAGTTCTCTTAGGGCCCATTAAGGGTTTCTCAGGCCCACCAAGGGTCGCTCAGGGCAAAACAAAGGTCTCTGAGGGCACACCATGGGTCTCTGAGGGCACACCAAGGGTCTCTGAGGGCACACCAAGGGTCTCTCAGGGCACACTAAGAGTCTCCAAGGGCAAACCAAGGGTCTCCGAGGGCACACCAAGGGTCTCCGAGGGCACACCAAGCGTCTCTGAGGGTACACCAAGCGTCTCTGAGGGTACACCAAGTCTCTGAGGGCACACCAAGGGTCACCGAGGGAACCCTAGGGGTCCCTGAGCGCACACCAAGGTCACTGTGGGCACACCAAGGGTCTCCCGCGGCACTCCAAGGGTCTCTGAGGGCTCACCAAGGGTCGCTGAGGGCACACCAAGGGTCTATGGGGGCGCACCAAGGGTCTATGGGGGCGCACCAAGGGTCTCTGAGGGCACACCAAGGGTCTATTGGGGCACACCAAAGGTCTCTGAGGGCACACCAAGGGTCTCTGAGGGCACACAAAGGGTCTCTGAGGACACACTAAGAGTCTCTGAGGGCACACCAAAGGTCTCTGAGGGCACACCAAGGGTCTCTGAGGACACACTAAGAGTCTCTGAGGGCACACCAAGGGTCTCCAAGAGCACACCAAAGGTTTCTGAGGATACACCATGGGTCTTCGAGGGCACAGCAAAGGTCTTTGAGGGCACACAAAGGGTCTCTGAGGACACACTAAGAGTCTCTGAGGGCACACCAAGGGTCTCTGAGGGCACACCAAAGGTCTCTGAGGGCACACCAAGGGTCTCTGAGGGCACACAAAAGGTCTCTGAGGGCACACCAAAGGTCTCTGAGGGCACACAAAGGGTCTCTGAGGACACACTAAGAGTCTCCAAGAGCACACCAAGGGTCTCTGAGGACACACTAAGAGTCTCTGAGGGCACACGAAGGGTCTCTGAGGGCACACCAAAGGTCTCTGAGGGCACACCAAGGGTCTCTGAGGGCACACCAAGGGTCTCTGAGGGCACACCAAGGGTCTCCAAGAGCACACCAAAGGTTTCTGAGGGCACACCAAGGGTCTCTGAGGGCACACCAAGGGTCTCTGAGGGCACACCAAGGGTCTCTGAGGGCACACCAAAGGTCTCTGAGGGCACACCAAAGGTCTCTGAGGGCACACAAAGGGTCTCTGAGGACACACTAAGAGTCTCCAAGAGCAAACCAAGGGTCTCTGGGGACACACTAAGAGTCTCTGAGGGCACACCAAGGGTCTCTGAGGGCACACCAAAGGTCTCTGAGGGCACACCAAAGGTCTCTGAGGGCACACCAAGGGTCTCTGAGGGCACACCAAGGGTCTCTGAGGGCACACCAAGGGTCTCTGAGGACACACTAAGAGTCTCTGAGGGCACACCAAGGGTCTCTGAGGACACACCAAAGGTCTCTGAGGGCACACCAAGGGTCTCTGAGGGCACACCAAGGGTCTCTGAGGGCACACCAAGGGTCTCCAAGAGCACACCAAAGGTTTCTGAGGATACACCATGGGTCTTCGAGGGCACAGCAAAGGTCTCTGAGGGCACACAAAGGGTCTCTGAGGACACACTAAGAGTCTCTGAGGGCACACCAAGGGTCTCTGAGGGCACACCAAAGGTCTCTGAGGGCACACCAAAGGTCTCTGAGGGCACACCAAAGGTCTCTGAGGGCACACCAAGGGTCTCTGAGGACACACTAAAAGTCTCTGAGGGCACACCAAGGGTCTCCAAGAGCACACCAAAGGTCTCTGAGGGCACACCAAGGGTTTCTGAGGGTACACCAAGAGTCTCCTGGGCACACCAAGGGTCTCTGAGGGCACACAAAGGGTCTCTGAGGACACACTAAGAGTCTCCAAGAGCACACCAAGGGTCTCTGAGGACACACCAAGGGTCTCTGAGGGCACACCAAGGGTCTCTGAGGGCACACCAAAGGTCTCTGAGGGCACACCAAGGGTCTCTGAGGGCACACTAAGGGTCTCCAAGAGCACACCAAAGGTTTCTGAGGGTACACCAAGGGTCTCTGAGGGCACACCAAGGGTCTCTGAGGGCATACCAAAGGTCTCTGAGGGCACACCAAGGGTTTCTGAGGGTACACCAAGGGTCTTCGAGGGCACACCAAGGGTCTCTGAGGGCACACCAAGGGTCTCCGAGAGCACACCAAAGGTCTCTGAGGGCACACAAAGGGTCTCTGTGGACACACTAAGAGTCTCTGAGGGCACACCAAGGGTCTCCAAGAGCACACCAAAGGTTTCTGAGGGTACACCAAGGGTCTCTGAGGGCACACCAAGGGTCTCTGAGGGCACACCAAGGGTCTCCAAGAGCACACCAAGGGTCTCCAAGAGCACACCAAGGGTCTCTGAGGGCACACCAAGGGTCTCCAAGAGCACACCAAAGGTTTCTGAGGGTATACCAAGGGTCTTCGAGGGCACACCAAGGGTCTCTGAGGGCACACCAAGGGTCTCTGAGGGCACACCAAGGGTCTCTGAGGGCACACCAAGGGTCTCTGAGGGCACACGAAAGGTCTCTGAGGGCACACCAAGGGTCTCTGAGGGCACACCAAGGGTCTCCAAGAGCACACCAAGGGTTTCTGAGGGTACACCAAGGGTCTTCGAGGGCACACCAAGGGTCTCTGAGGGCACACCAAGGGTCTCCAAGAGCACACCAAAGGTTTCTGAGGGTACACCAAGGGTCTCTGAGGGCACACCAAGGGTCTCTGAGGGCACACCAAGGGTCTCCAAGAGCACACCAAGGGTCTCCAAGAGCACACCAAGGGTCTCCAAGAGCACACCAAGGGTCTCTGAGGGCACACCAAGGGTCTCCAAGAGCACACCAAAGGTTTCTGAGGGTACACCAAGGGTCTTCGAGGGCACACCAAGGGTCTCTGAGGGCACACTAAGGGTCTCTGAGGGCACACCAAGGGTCTCTGAGGGCACACCAAGGGTCTCTGAGGGCACACCAAGGGTCTCCAAGAGCACACCAAAGGTCTCTGAGGGCACACCAAGGGTCTTCGAGGGCACACCAAGGGTCTCTGAGGGCACACCAAGGGTCTCTGAGGGCACACCAAGGGTCTCCGAGGGCACACCAAGGGTCTCTGAGGGCACACCAAGGGTCTTCGAGGGCACACCAAGGGTCTCTGAGGGCACACCAAGGGTCTCTGAGGGCACACCAAGGGTCTCTGAGGGCACACCAAAGGTCTCTGAGGGCACACCAAGGGTCTCTGAGGGCACACCAAGGGTCTTTGAGGGCACACCAAGGGTCTCCAAGAGCACACCAAGGGTTTCTGAGGGTACACCAAGGGTCTTCGAGGGCACACCAAGGGTCTCTGAGGGCACACCAAGGGTCTCCAAGAGCACACCAAAGGTTTCTGAGGGTACACCAAGGGTCTCTGAGGGCACACCAAGGGTCTCTGAGGGCACACCAAGGGTCTCCAAGAGCACACCAAAGGTTTCTGAGGGTACACCAAGGGTCTCTGAGGGCACACCAAGGGTCTCTGAGGGTACACCAAGGGTCTCTGAGGGTACACCAAGGGTCTTCGAGGGCACACCGGGTTTGTTTAAGTACCAGACGGTAGTGTCTTACGGCAGCTGAGGGACAACAGGGGGTGTCTTCTAGCAGGAGTGGTACAAATACATCAAACCTTCACCTGTTAGGACACCAGCATGCCTGGGTCACCCCTAAGGGAGGGTGTGCACTAGTACTTCACCCCTGTGTGAGGTGGGTCATGCTGGAGGTGTAGAGGTGCTCCACGGCGTGTCTTCTAATGCAGGCTCCGATTGGGCAGCGGGGAGGAAGTGAGTGTCCCCAACCCTGCAGGCTGTGACACTACGGAATGCAGCCGGTGGAGGTCAGCAGCGATGTACGGTAGAGTAGGGCAGTCTGATGTACCGCAGCCAGTACCGTGACCCTTGGGCGGGGATCTGGGCGAGGGTAGGAATCCACAGCGAGTACCACTGACCCTTGACAGGGATCCACAGCGAGTACCACTGACCCCTGAGCAGGGATCCACAGCGAGTACCACTGACTCCTGAGCAGTGATCCACCGTGAGTACCACTGAGCCCTGGACTGGCATCCGTGGCAAGTACCACTGACCTTGGGCATGGATCCATAGTGGGGACCACTGACCCCTGAGCAGGGATCCACAGCAAGTACCACTGACCCTGGGCAGAGATCCATAGTGGGTACCACTAACCCCTGAGCAGGGATCCACAGCGAGTACCACTGACCCTTGAACAGGGATCCACAGCGAGTACCTCTGACCCTTGACAGGGATCCACAGCGAGTACCACTGACCCCTGAGCAGGGATCCACAGCGAGTACCACTGACCCCTGAGCAGGGATCCACAGCAAGACCACTGACCTCTGAGCAGGGATCCACAGCGAGTACCACTGACCCCTGAGCAGGGATCCATAGCAAGTACCACTCACACTTGACAGGGATCGACAGCGAGTACCACTGACCCTTGACAGGGATCCACAGCGAGTACCACTGACCCCTGAGCAGGGATCCATAGCAAGTACCACTGACCCCTGAGCAGGGATCCACAGCAAGTACCACTGACACTTGACAGGGATCCACAGCGAGTACCACTGACCCTTGACAGGGATCCACAGGGAGTACCACTGACCCCTATACAGGGATCCACAGCAAGTACCACTGACCCCTGAGCAGGGATCCACAGCGAGCACCACTGACCTCTGAGCACGAATCCACAGTGAATACCACTGACCCTTGACAGGGATCCACAGCGAGTACCACTGACCCCTGAGCAGGGATCCACAGCGAGTACCACTGACCCCTGAACAGGGATCCACAGCAAGACCACTGACCTCTGAGCAGGGATCCACAGCGAGTACCACTGACTCCTGAGCAGGGATCCATAGCAAGTACCACTGACCCCTGAGCAGGGATCCACGGCAAGACCACTGACCTCTGAGCAGGGATCCACAGCGAGTACCACTGACACTTGACAGAGATCCACAGCGAGTACCACTAACACTGGGCAGGGATCTACAGTGAGTACCACTGACCCCTGAGCAGGGATCCACAGCGAGTACCACTGACACTTGACAGAGATCCACAGCGAGTACCACTAACACTGGGCAGGGATCTACAGTGAGTACCACTGACCCCTGAGCAGGGATCCACAGCGAGTACCACTGACCTCTGAGCACGGATCCACAGTGAATACCACTGACCCTTGACAGGGATCTACAGCGAGTACCACTGACCCCTGAGCAGGGATCCACAGCGAGTACCACTGTCCCCTGAACAGGGATCCACAGCAAGACCACTGACCTCTGAGCAGGGATCCACAGCGGGTACCACTGACCCCTGAGCAGGGATCCATAGCAAGTACCACTGACCCCTGAGCAGGGATCCACAGCAAGTACCACTGACACTTGACAGGGATCCACAGCGAGTACCACTTACCCTTGACAGGGATCCACAGCGAGTACCACTGACCCCTGAACAGGGATCCACAGCAAGTACCACTGACCCCTGAGCCGGGATCCACAGCGAGTACCACTGACCCCTGAGCAGGGATCCACAGCGAGTACCACTGACACTTGACAGAGATCCACAGCGAGTACCACTAACACTGGGCAGGGATCCACAGTGAGTACCACTGACCCCTGAGCAGGGATCCACAGCGAGTACCACTGACCTCTGAGCACGGATCCACAGTGAATACCACTGACGCTTAACAGGGATCCACAGCGAGTACCACTGACCCCTTAACAGGGATCCACAGCAAGACCACTGACCTCTGAGCAGGGATCCACAGCGAGTACCACTGACCCCTGAGCAGGGATCCATAGCAAGTACCACTGACCCCGGAGCAGGGATCCACAGCAAGTACCACTGACACTTGACAGAGATCCACAGTGAGTACCACTGACACTGGGCAGGGATCCACAGTGAGTACCACTGACCCCTGAGCAGGGATCCACAGCGAGTACCACTGACCTCTGAGCAAGGATCCACAGTGACTACCACTGACCCTTGATAGGGATCCACAGCGAGTACCAATGACCCCTGAACAGGGATCCTCAGCGAGTACCACTGACCTCTGAGCAGGGATCCACAGTGAGTACCACTGACCGTTTATAGAGATCCACAGCGAGTACTACTGACCCCTGAGCAGAGATCCCCAGCAAGTACCACTGACCCCTGATCAGGGATCTACAGTGAGTACCACTGACCTCTGAGCAGGGATCCACAGTGAGTACCACTGACTCTTGACAGGGATCCACAGCGAGTACCACTGACACTGGGCAGGGATCCACAGCAAGAAGCATTAACTCTGGGTGAGGCATCTGTGGCGAGTTCCACTGCCCCCCTCTGCCCCCACCATGATCCCTGGGATATGATCTGCAACAAGTACCACTGACCCTGGGCGGGCATCTGCGGTGAGTGCCACTGACCCCTGGGTGGGCATCTATGGCGAGTTCTACTGACAGCCTGCACTCCCACCCCCGGGAGACCCTCGGGATGTGATCCACGGCAAGTACCACTGACCATTGGGCAGGAGATCTGCGGCGAGTACCACTGATCTGATCCACGGACCCCCTGTGCTAAGCCCAGTGAGTCAAGTTTCCGCCTTCTTTACAGATGAGCTGCCGGGCACTTGCTACCTCCTGTGGTAACATACAGAATAGCCAAAGTGTTTGGAATTTATTCGGGTGAATTAATTATCACCCATTCAAATTTATGATGAGTAACATAATTCTGGTCAGTCCTTAATTTGAGCCGGAGGCTGCCGGTGGGGGCCATGGCACTTATTTTTGGGCACCAGCACTTATTTTCCCCCATCAAACTTTCACCCGGAACAAGGGAGAGAAAAACACAAAAAGCAGAAAGACAGAGGAAGACAAAGGTGGAAAACCCGTCATAAAGGGGGAACGCAGGAAGCTGCAAGAGTGAGATAAAGGGGCAGGGAGTGTCTGGTAGTGGGTTGAGGAGGCCTGAGGTGAACTGAAGCCTACTCAGTTTTGTATTCGGCTCGCTGACTCGTAGCTGCGTCGGCCGTATCCGTCTGGGCAGAGCTTTGGGCCCCGGCACTCATTCATTTACAAATTAGGCACCGATTCGGTCCTTTCTGCACATAAATCCGAATGTTCCAGTAAATACCAAGCGTGTGTCACCTGTAAAGTCCTGGCAGGTTTGAGCTGCAGATATTTAACACAGGATGTTATAGTTACCTGGTGTGGTAAACAGGCACCACAATTGCAGTCCCTGCAACAAATGTTTTTGAAGGGTCGCAGTCAGGCCGAAAAAACAATCCAATGGTTGGGGTGGGGGGGGGGGGCATTACTTTTCCAGTAAACTAAGTGGTGCCCAGAAAATAAGGTAAAGGCTCACTGGGCTGGAGAATGGACTCATAAGCTACATTCTTGTGCAACTTTTGCATAGTCCTATGGAAAATGTTGCCACTTGTGCATAGAAATGCTTTACAAAAGGTGAACTTGCAGAAACATATTCTGTCTGTATCCAGCCCAGCGGGGTTCAAACTGAGAGCACAAGAAGGGGAAGAGAACAGCTATGCTCTCGTGGATGGAAACTGATAGAAATAAAACTCTGTTGGGATTACTCAATGACAATTTGACAAAGGTTTTTACAGCTTCTATTTTGTCACTGAGATCATCATAGAAATTTATTGAACAGATTGTTTCTGCTGAAAGAACAGTTTGTGTGCAGTTTTATTGCAAGTTCAAGATGATGACGCTCAGGAATAGTCAATCTTTTTAACTCATGAACCTTATGACTGGGAGAGGAATTATTCTGTCACTAAGAGAACATCTTGCGATGGAGCCACCTGGTTCTGAGTGGATGCATTTATTATCACTAGAAGCTCATTTTCCATTTGAACTTTAAATAAATCATCAATAATTACAAATGTTATGTCAGCATCATTCTCTTAACAGGGACCAACCACAATCTGTGAATATTCCTTCACTTACCCTCCAGGAGCTGGTAAGGTCACCGTGAAGGTCTTACCTCGAAGCCACACCCAAGGCGTTCTATGAATGACCTACCTGGGGAAGATCTGAGTGACCTGCCTGGAACATACCAGTTGAGAAGCGCAGAGGGGTGTTTAGAGTCCTCATGATAAAGGGCTAGAAAGACCAGGGAAATTGCTTCAAAGGAGATCCTCTTCCTAAGGGAGTCAGTGTGGAGAAGGAATGCCCTCTCTGAGGGACACTCATTTAGGGGTGCTGAGAAGGCGGCGAGCAGCCACATTTGTACCACTTGCAACCTATTCAGCGAGGAGGCTTTACTGTTCAGGTAAAGGGCATGCAGCGGTCCAGTCTGGAGGAGATTAAAGGAATGACCACCGAGTGACGCAGTCCAAGTGGAATAAATGGAAAAGCCTCTGAGTCCTGAGTATGTGGAGGGGTGTACTCGTAGTCCATTAACCGGTTACTCAAAATTCAGAGAGGTGTCAAAGCTAACCCGAGATTTTTAGTCGCTTTCACAGGGGCAGGTAAAGGGCCACATTCCTCTGGTCACCACCTGTTGGTCGATATAGATTCTTGAGAACCGAACGCCAAGACCTCCGTTTTATCAGTATTAAGTTTTAGACAATTTTCTTCCATCCAGATGTTTATCCTGGTCATGCAAATTTTAAACCTGTTAGCTAGAGAGGCCACATTATCAGAGATGGATACAATGATCTGTGTGTCGTCAGCATATGAAAGAGTACAACAGTTTGAGAAGCGGGGTGACATACAGATAAAAAAAAGAGTGGGGGTAAGCGGGGACCCCTGAGGAACCCTGCATCGAAGACTAAGAGCCGAATTTAAGAAAAGTGGGGCTGCACCCAGAGCAGCGCCCCTTTTCATGCGCCCCCCTGCACCCCTATAACCTCACGATGTGTGCGCCGTACTGATGATACGGCGCACCGTGGCACTATTAGGAACAATAGCGCCAAAATGTTTGACGCTACTGGGGCGCTTTACTCCACTAGCATAAAAATGTTTACACTAGTGGAGCAAAGTGCAAGGAGGCCCATTGATTCCAACGGGTGCGTCCTTTTAACGCACGCTTTCAGCAGGCGTTAAAAATGACGCCAAGATTGGCACAATGAAATCCTGTAGATGTCATTGTGCCATTTTTGCGGGCCTCCTTGCACCCGAACGTCCTCTTTGCATACATTATGCATGGCTCATGCACAATGTGGCACAAAGGGTTGTAAAGTGCGCAATGTATGCATTGCACCACTTTGTGAATGTGGCGTGGGGAAAAAGCCACCCTAGCACCACTTTAGCATAAAAAAATGACAATAAGGCAGCGCTAAAGTGGCACAAGGGGGTCTTAAATCTTAGCTTTAGAGCCACCACAACTGACAATTTGCACCTGGTTGGTAAGGAAGGAATGGCAAAGATCAAGGGCCTTCCTGGTAGCACCAGCCTGATGACGTTGGTGCACCGGGCTTCGAGTGAGACGTGCCAGCACGGGGACAGCCGCCTCGCCCTGACCATCCAGGCACAGGATGCTATCAGTGGTGGAGGCGAGTGCTGTCTCTGTGCTATGACCACTTCTAAAGCCATTCCGAGAAGGATCAGGAATGCCACCTGTGGCAATGAGCTTCACTGGTTCCTGGTTAAGATACTTGTCCCATATGCTGGCAGGTGTGGGCAGACGTGACATAGGGCAGAAGGTTTTCATGGCATCAGGGTCAACATTAGCTTTTTTGCAAAGTAGAATAACAGTAGCTTCCTTCCACACTTTTTGGAAAAAATACCTGAACCTAGGACATGATTGAGCCTCCCCGTGGAGTCCTGGAAATGCAATCAGGAGCCAACTGCAGGGTTTTAGTGGACAAGGGTCCACAGGGAGGCCAGCCTGAGATTCATTAGGAGGTCCTCGGTGGTCTGTACAGAAGTAAGGGGAAAACGGACAATGTAGAAGGCCCGGGTGAGAAGGCAATTGCTTCCATCAAAACATGCGTTTGACAGAAGAGGGGAATTCAGAATAGACGCTAACAATGTCGCCTCAGGAGTAAATGGCATGTTTGCTGCAGAACTCTTGTTAAGGGTCAGTGAGTCCTGGAATTAGTGGCTGAGACAGCTCCTTAACTACCCTGAGAGGTCCCTTAGAAGAGCCACCTCCTACTCTTACTTTTCTGAATAGAAGGCAGAGTTAGCAGGGAGGATGGCAAGTTTATATTGATGCATAAGAGCTTTGTGCCCCTCCCTTGTCAATGGTGTCACATTCCAATTGCCACTTGCCTAGGACCAGTCCGCTGCAGCTTTTTTAGATCGCCTGTAAACCAGGGCGCGGAGGGTTTGGATCTGGTGCAGCGCTTGGTTGTCAGAGGAGTGACAATGTCAAGAGTGACCCCCATCCAATTCTAAAAACCTTCAGCTGAGAGATCAGGACAATATCAAGAGTGACCCCTATCCAATTCCGAAAGCCTTCAGCTGAGAGATCAGGACAATGTCAAGGGAAGCCCATATCCAATTCTGAAAGCCTTCAGCTGAGAGATCAGGACAATGTCAAGGGAGGCCCCCTATCCAATTCCGAAAGCCTTCAGCTGAGAGATCAGGACAATGTCAAGGGAGGCCCCCTATCCAATTCTGAAAGCCGTCAGCTGAGAGATCAGGACAATGTCAAGGGAGGCCCCTATCCAATTCTGAAAGCCGTCAGCTGAGAGATCAGGACAATGTCAAGGGAGGCCCCCTATCCAATTCTGAAAGCCTTCAGCTGAGAGATCAGGACAATGTCAAAGGAAGCCCATATCCAATTCTGAAAGCCTTCAGCTGAGAGATCAGGTGGAGTGCCTGCAGTAATATGAGCCTGGTTATGTGCCTGTTCAAAGCCATCAGAAGTGATTTTTCTCCAATTAACTTTGGCTTAGAAGATACCAAACCCCTCACCTTAGGCAGCAGTGACAGGCAGCTAACTTTAAAAGTGACAACATTATTAAAGGAAGCTGGCCTGGCGTGAGGTGAGCACCTATGGCATTATCTCCTTGTGCCAGGTAGCCCCTCTTAGTGAAGTGTTGGCAGTATCCAGGAAGTCAGGCTCTCTAGAGGTAGCTGTGGATGAGCAGCCGAGGCTTATCTAGGAGACATGCAAAGCTCACGCAATACCACTTTAGTCACACAGCACTTACACACATGAAAGAAAATACTCAGTGTTACAGAAATAAAGGTACTTTATTATAGTTACACAAGCACTAAAATACTAAATAGAAAATACCCCAACTGGAGGTGAGTAATCACACTATTATGTACATATTAGAAGTCAGGAATTTGGATAAAAGGCAATAGAAAACAGTGAAAGCAATAGCAAGTACTGACGGCCCCGGGGGGACCAAACCATATACTAAGAAAGTGGAATGGAAAGTCAGGCCCCCACCCAGGGAAGTGGAATCAATAGAAGGGAGCTGGAGGAATTAGAAATCCCAAAAGGTAAGTACCAGGGTGCCGCCCAGCGACCAGGAGAGCAGAGGTAAATACCTCCTTTTTCCCCAAACCCACAGGAGAACTCTGGAAAAGGACTTTGCAAGACCCAGACAAGACTGGAGCAAGCCAAAGGTGGATCCTGACAGAAGAGGTCCTGCAAAGGGAGGGGACAAAGTCCAGTTCCAGTTGGAGTGTCCGGCTGTGGCAGGAGCCACTACCCACCCTCCTGGGAATGCAGGACCAGGTCGACGGTGGATGAAGAAAGTCAACAGTGCAGCACAGGAGCAAAAGAGTAGTTCCGGAAGTGATGCAAGTGATGTCCCATGTCGGTGGTCATGATGCAGTCAGTCAGTCGTGTTGGAAAACCACCAACAAGCCTTGGCAAATTCAAGAGTCAGAGAAGAAGGTTTTGCAAGGCTGAAGAGGACCAGTAAAAACCCAGGGGACTCAACCCAAGGAGGGGAGTCCAAGGTGATCCTCAGCAGCTGGGAGAGGCACAAGAAGAGGAGGCAGCACCCATAGGTGACCTACGGGCAGCAGGCATATGAGTCGCAGCGAGGCCCACTCAGCACAATTGAAGAGTGCTCCACTTCGCTGGAGAAGTAGACAAGAGACTGTGCTTTACAGAAATGAATGCTGAGGGCTTGGGCTACACGGAGCCAGAAAATCACTTGGAGGAGGAACAAACAAGGCTTGGTAGCTGCAAGAATCACGGTTCACAGGGGCACTGTCCTGCAAGGAAAGGCAAGGGCTTACCGTCTCCCAAGTTGGAGAGCTGGTATAGAAGACAAAGGGAACCAGTGCAGACCACCACCTATGATGCAGGATCCACACAGCTCTGGAGAAGAGAAGATCCACGCAGCCGGTCATCATTGCAGTTGGTGCCTGCGGATGCAGGGGAGTGACTCCTTCACTCCAAGGGAGATGCCTTCTTACTTCTTGTGCAGGCTAAAGACTCATCACCCCCAGAGGATGCACACCTGGGGAAATGTTGCAGTTGCTGGAAGGAGAAGGAGAAACAATGTTACAAAGCAGAGTCACTACTGCAGTTGCAGATTGTCGGTTCCTGGAAGGTCCAGTTGTAGTCCCAGTGGCCAGAAGATGAAGAAAAAAATGCAGAGGAGTCCTGCTGGAATCCTGCAAGTGACATCTGAGGACCCACCCTAGAGGGAGACACTAAATAGCCCAGGAAGGGGGATTGGTCACCTAGCAGGGTGCCAACCTATCAGGAGGGGGCTGTGCCATCAAATGCCTGGCCTGGCCACTCAGACGCTCCCAGGGGCCTCTGCCCACCTTGGATTCAAGATGGCAGAATCAAGTGGCCATCTGGAGGAGCTCTGGGCACCACCCCTCCATTGTCCAGTTTTGCGCCAGAGCAGGGACCTGGTGTCCTTGGACTGGTGCAAGAAGGGCACCAAATGTGCCCTTCAAAGCACACCGGTAGCTTGGGGATGCTGCCCCTCCCAAGCCAAGTAACACCTATTTCCAAAGGGAGAGGGTGTTGCCTCCCTCTCCAAAAGGAAATCCTTTGTCCGCTTCCTCTGCTTGAGCTGTTCAGAAGTGCAGAAACCTGTCTAAGGGGTGGCAGCAGTGCGGACTGCCTGGAAAACCCTGAAAGACTGGTAGGCGCAATGCTGGGGTCCTCTAAGGAACCCCCAGAGTGCAAAACACACTGACAGCAGGCAAAAGGTGCTGGAACCAGGCCAAAAAGAGGGCAGTTTCCTACAATTGTGATCCACCAAACTAAGCGAGATGGCTTCATTGAATGTCAAGGCACACAAATGAGAAAAAATGCCATCTAGAGTGTGCCCGCTATGTGAGTGGGGACTTTTACCACTTGAGAGAAGGTACAGTTCAACATAAAGTTATTGAGGCTAAAGAGCCCCCATTAGGTGTGTCTTCTAAATGAAGATTGACATTTGTAAGAACGGCAAACGTTTGCTGGGCCAACAAGGGCTCACGCACTTGAAACCAAGCTTCAAGGAACTCATAACGTGGGCCTGGAGGGTGCAAAACTAGAAGACCAGTGAATACGGGGTTGTCAGAAAGTTTCAGTCTAAAAGAGGTCACCCCTGTGACTTCTGAAGCGTGGAGCACGACAGTTTCTGAAGTGCAATTAAATGAGTCCCTAATAATGATTGCCAGGCTGCCCTTTCTCTGGCCAAGGTGATCTTGCAGTGATGTGGCACAGCCTGCGCAAATTGTGGCTACCGAATCGGGGCCCGAACCTTCCAATGCCCAAGTCTCAGTGGCAAAAAGGCAGTCAAGATGGAGAGAGGTGAGGAGCTTGTGAATTTCACTGTTATGTTTGCTGAGGGAACTCCTCGCCAATGGATGCTTCGTTTCTTTTCCCTTCACCTGGAACATTCATCTGGATTTTCACATAATTAAGCCTCATGTTTGTGCAGGGGACATGCTAGTGGGGAGCTGGTGGGGAAAGGGAGTGGTGATAACTTGATCCTGCTCACAGAAGACGAGTACATATTTGGCCAATTGTGGACCAGATCACGGCTGGTGTTTGAGGACCTGCTGAACTGATGTCTAAGAACCACCCATTGGGCCTTATTTACGAGGAAATGGCACAGCGCGGTGCCGAAAGCAATTTTGCTGCGCCAAGGTGCGTCATTTCCAAAACACAGAGAAGCACCATATTTACCAGAACACAGCGCATCCCTGTGTTTCTGCCAGCTCTAAATCAGCTGCCTACCACCAACGCAGCCACACTTGTGCCACAGTGCAAGGATGCGTGCGTTGGGGAGGTGATTGTTTATGTGCAGGAAGGGCCACCTTCCTTCACAAAAACAATCATTAATGGTGATTTGCTCCTTCGATGTGTGCTGCAGGATTCCTCAGGTTTACGTTTTCTGTCAAAAAGCAATGGGTTATGCGTGGTTATGCCCACAGCAACACCCATTGCATGCCCCTTTGCCACAGAAAACTGCGTTGGGGTGGCCCATATTTACAAGGCCAAGTAAAGCCTTGAAAAGTGGCGTAAAGCCGCCTTGGAAATATGGAGCAGGGCACAGTGTCACTGGAGTGTCCGGAGCGACAAGGAGCTTGTAAATGAGCTCCATGGTGTCTAAAGACTGGATGACACTCTTAGGAGAAGCTGGATATGTCTGGAGAAGAGGACTGTAGCCCGGCTGAGGGTCTCTGAGGATAAACAAGGGCCTGCTCGAGGATTTTGATCGCCCACTGAGGATCACTAAGGGTTGGGTGGTGGAGGGTGAGGACAAGCGGAGGCTGATTAAAGACTCCTGCTCACGTAATTTGGGGGAACAAATCCTACCACAAGAGCACATTTGGCGAGTGAGAGCAGCTGCTTGCGCTCGCTAGTTGTATCCGCAGGGGTGCATTTGTGCACTAAGAAATAGAGCTAAATGCAGAATCACTCTTCTTGCATAATCCTGCATAATCTCGCAGAATTCTTAGGTAATTCCAAGTGATTACACTACACTTAATTGCACAAGTTATGCCCGCTCTATTAATAAAATGATGCATCAACTAAGTCCTTTGTTGCAGAGTCACGAAGTGCCTTTCACAGGGCCCAATCACTACTGGGTCTTGTCATTTCCACCAGGTCCTGTGTGGTGTTACGTCATATTCCTGGATTACGACAATGATGCTTGTAAAAGAGAACGGACGAGAGCTCTGTGCGTCATTTTGAGGATGATAACACAATATCCTTGCATGATGTTACTGTCTGCCATTCACAGAAACAGTTAGGATGGCTTTAGTGTGCAGCCATCAGCTTACCTGGCTTCAGGTCTACTGTCAGAGCCAGCCAGGGCAGAAGAGGTTCAGACAGCCAAACCTTTCCAATGGTAGCCCCCACCTTTGCTTCAAGTCACTGGAGACCATGGCACAAGTGCCTCAGCAAAGTGGGTGCTTTGTGTGCTTATGTAATGTATCGTTCCAGATCATCATTAACCTCAAGGACAACCCGTGACTTCCTGCATTCATTGGGGATCTCTAGTCATTCATTGGTTTTGGAGATCGCCTCGCTGATATATTGGTTGCAAACCTCTTCAGAAGAGTGCAGTGTTTTAGTGGCATAAGGAAGACCCCACTGTGTATGCACAAAGTAGCAGGACTTCTACTTATGCACATAAGAGCAAGACCACTGCTTATGCGTGTAGGAGCAAGACCTCTGCTTGTACATTAAGGAGCAAGACCACTGCTTATATGCGTAGGAGCAAGACCTGTGCCTGTACATTCAGGAGCAAGACCACTGCTTATGCACACAGAAGCAAGACCACTTCTTATATGCGTAGGAGCAAGACCTCTGCTTGTACATTCAGGAGCAAGACCACTGCTTATATGCGTAGGAGCAAGACCTGTGCCTGTACATTCAGGAGCAAGACCACTGCTTATGCACACAGAAGCAAGACCACTGCTTATACATTGAGGAGCAAGACCTCTGCTTACATGCGTAGGAGCAAGACCTCTGCTTGTACATTCAGGAGAAAGACCACTGCTTATGCGCAAGACCTGTGCCTGTACATTCAGGAGCAAGACCACTGCTTATGCACACAGAACCAGGACCACTGCTCATATGCGTGGAAGCAAGACCTCTGCTTGTACATTCAGGAGCAAGACCACTGCTTGTGCGCCTAGGAGTAAGACCTCTGCTTGTACATTCAGGAGCAAGACCACTGCTTATGCGCATAGGAGCAAGACCTCTGCTTGTACATTCAGGAGCAAGACCACTGCTTATGGACACAGAAGCAAGACCACTGCTTAAATGCACAGGAGCAAGACCTCTGCTTGTACATTCAGGAGCAAGACCACTGCTTATGCACACAGAAGCAGGACCACTGCTTATATGCGTAGGAGCAAGGCCTCTGCTTGTACATTCAGGAGCAAGACCACTGTTTATGCACACAGAAGCAAGACCACTGCTTATGCACGTAGGAGCAAGGCCACTGCTTGTACTTTCAGAAACAAGACCACTGCTTATGCACACAGAAGCAGGACCACTGCTTATATGCTTAGGAGCAAGACCTCTGCATGTACATTCAGGAGCAAGACCACTGCTTATGCGCGTAGGAGCGTTGCCTCTGCTTGTACATTCAGGAGCAAGACCATTGCTTATGCACACAGAAGCAAGACCACTGCTTATATGCGTAGGAGCAAGACCACTGCTTATGCACACAGAAGCAAGACCACTGATTATATGCGTAGGAGAAAGACCACTGATTATATGCGTAGGAGAAAGACCACTGCTTATGCACGTAGGAGCAAGACCTCTGCTTGTACATTCAGGAGCAAGACCACTGCTTATGCACACAGAAGCAAGACCACTGCTTATATGCATAGAAGCAAGACCTCTGCTTGTACATTCAGGAGCAGGACCACTGCTTATGTGCGCAGGAGCAAGGCCTCTGCTTGTACATTCAGGAGCAAGACCACTGCTTATATGCATAGAAGCAAGGCCTCTGCTTGTACATTCAGGAGCAAGTCCACTGCTTATGCACACAGAAGCAGGACCACTGCTTATATGCGTAGGAGCAAGGCCTCTGCTTGTACATTCAGGAGCAAGACAACTGCTTATGCACACAGAAGCAGGACCACTGCTTATTTGCGTAGGAGCAAGACCTCTGCATGTACATTCAGGAGCAAGACCACTACTTATGCACATAGGAGCAAGACCTCTGCTTGTACATTCAGGAGCAAGACCACTGCTTAAGCACACAGAAGCAGGACCGCTGGTTATATGCATAGGAGCAAGACCTCTGCTTGTACACACAGAAGCAAGATGATTGCTTATGTGCTTATGCACACAGAAGCAAGACC
The DNA here is from genome assembly GCF_031143425.1 of Pleurodeles waltl. NCBI lineage: Eukaryota > Metazoa > Chordata > Amphibia > Caudata > Salamandridae > Pleurodeles > Pleurodeles waltl. Next base: position 1,535,758,750 of record NC_090447.1, on the reverse strand, counting down.
ACTGCTTATATGCGTAGGAGCAAGACCTCTGCTTATATGCATAGGAGCAAGACCTCTGCTTATACATTCAGGAGCAAGACCACTGCTTATGCGCATAGGAGCAAGACCTCTGCTTGTACATTCAGGAGCAAGACCACTGCTTATGCACACAGAACCAGGACCACTGCTTATATGCGTAGGAGCAAGACGTCTGCTTGTACATTCAGGAGCAAGACCACTGCTTATGCACGTAGGAGCAAGACCTCTGCCTGTACATTTAAGATAAAGACCACTGCTTATGCGCTTAGGAACAAGACCTCTACTTGTACATTTAGGATAAAGACCACTGCTTATGCGCGTAGGAGCAAGACCTCTGTTTGTACATTTAGGAGCAAGACCACTGCTTATGCACACAGAAGCAAGACCACTGCTTATGCACATAGGAGCAAGACCTCTGCTTGTACATTCAGGAGCAAGACCACTGCTTAAGCACACAGAAGCAGGACCGCTGCTTATATGCATAGGAGCAAGACCTCTGCTTGTACACACAGAAGCAAGATGATTGCTTATGTGCTTATGCACACAGAAGCAAGACCACTGCTTATATGCGTAGGAGCAAGACCTCTGCTTATATGCATAGGAGCAAGACCTCTGCTTGTACATTCAGGAGCAAGACCACTGCTTATGCGCATAGGAGCAAGACCTCTGCTTGTACATTCAGGAGCAAGACCACTGCTTATGCACACAGAACCAGGACCACTGCTTATATGCGTAGGAGCAAGACGTCTGCTTGTACATTCAGGAGCAAGACCACTGCTTATGCACGTAGGAGCAAGACCTCTGCCTGTACATTTAGGATAAAGACCACTGCTTATGCGCGTAGGAACAAGACCTCTGCTTGTACATTTAGGATAAAGACCACTGCTTATGCGCGTAGGAGCAAAACTTCTTTTTGTACATTCAGGAGCAAGACCACTGCTTATGCACACAGAAGCAAGACCACTGCTTATGCACATAGGAACAAGACCTCTGCTTGTACATTCAGGAGCAAGACCACTGCTTATGCACACAGAACCAGGACCACTGCTTATATGCGTAGGAGCAAGACCTCTGCTTGTACATTCAGGAGCAAGACCACTGCTTATGCGCGTAGGAGCAAGACCTCTGCCTGTACATTCAGGAGCAAGACCACTGCTTATGCACACAGAAGCAAGACCACTGCTTATGCACATAGGAGCAAGACCTCTGCTTGTACATTCAGGAGCAAGACCACTGCTTGTGCGCCTAGGAGTAAGACCTCTGCTTGTACATTCAGGAGCAAGACCACTGCTTATGCGCATAGGAGCAAGACCTCTGCTTGTACATTCAGGAGCAAGACCACTGCTTATGCACACAGAAGCAGGACCTCTGCTTATGCACACAGAAGAAAGACCACTGCCTTTGCACGTAGGAGCAAGACCTCTGCTTATGCACACAGCAGCAAGACCGCTGCTTATGTGCAAATGAGCTAGACCCGGCTTATGCACATAGGAGCGAGACCACTGCTTATGCATGTAGGAACAAGGCCACTACTTTTGTACACAGGTGCAAGACCACTTCTTAGGCATGTAGGTGCGAGACCACTGCTAACGCACATAGGAGCAAGACCACTGCTTATGCAGAAAGGAGTGTGACCACTGCTTATGCACGTAGTAGCAAGATCACTGCTTATGCAGACAGGAACAAGAGCACTGCTTATGCACCCGGGAGCAAGAGCACTGCTTATGCACACATGGGTAAGACCACTGCTTATGCACAGAGGGGCAAGATCACTGCTTATGCAGACAGAACAAGAGCACTGTTTATGCAGACAGAACAAGAGCACTGCTTATGCACCCGAGAGCAAGAGCACTGCTTATGCACCCGGGAGCAGGAGCACTGCTTATGCACCCGGGAGCAGGAGCACTGCTTATGCACCCGGGAGCAGGAGCACTGCTTATGCTCATGGGAGCGAGACCACTGACCAGTGTGTACCCAGGAACGACTGGGTGTAGTAAACGCCGCACAACATAGAATTCTGGCTCGCATACAACGAGGGGTTTGCATAGGGATGGAGAATTAGCGGACCCACTTGTAAGCAGGGTCTAACTGCATCTCGGGGAGTTCTCATTCACTGTTGTCGCTTCCTGAAAATATCTGCGGGGATGAATTAATCAGATTTAAAAGCCGGTTTGCAGCAGCACCAACCCAGGACATCTTTGGAAGCGGGATCTCTGCAAGTCCTCTCACTGCAGGGGGGGCCCGTCCTGACAGGGGCCACCTTCTGTTTAATTCCCACAGGCCTGTCACCACTTGGCATCATTTAAGCCCCCTGACACTGAGTTATTAGTGCGGGAACTGCACACGTAGGGGCTTCTTTAATTATGGGAGGGCCGCACCCGCCTCACCAGAGCTGAAGAGGGGTGTACCCTGCGGCCTCGGCGGACCACGGCCCACCTTCTGCCGGAGATGTCTGCGCCTTCAGAGGTGCAGCCCCCTGGCAGCCCCCTGGCAGCCCCCTGGTAGCCCCCACTGCTGCCCCAGTCCCCTGGCAGCCCCCCTGGCAGCCCCCCACTGCTGCCCCAGTGCCCTGGCAGCCCCCACTGCTGCCCCAGTCCCCTGGCAGCCCCCCTGGCAGCCCCCCACTGCTGCCCCAGTCCCTGGCAGTCCCCTGGCAGCCCCCACTGCTGCTCCAGCCCCCTGGCAGCCCCCACTGCTAAACGTGCCTGCAGCGCCGGGAGGTTTCTCTAGGTTTGTGGGGGTCATTTATTCTTTGGGGTCTTTATTCTTCTGTTCAGGACAACCCGAGATCCCGTGTCAGCTCCAGACAGGGACACTGGGATGTCGGAAGGTGCTCAGGTGCTTTGGCCGATGCCCCAGGGCCAGTTGTTCGGTCACATGTACCCCCCCCCCACCCCGGCTCTGAATCTGGAGGCAGCAACATGGCGGTTCCCATCCCTAAAGGGGCCGGGTGGCCCCGAGCGTGGCTGACAGGGGGGTCCCCCGTCTCCTCCAGCTGAGTTGATAAACCTTTAGGAGTTCTGCCATCATTCGTGGGCTTTACAGGGCCTGGTTCAGAGAGAAGAGGAAACTGTCTATGAACTTTCAACTTTACCCCCCTCCCTTCGCGAACCAGGTGATCGCTACCCCTACAAGAATATTGTATGTGAATGGGAAACATCCCACCCGGAAGAATGCAAAGGCACTTACTGGTTTCTCTCCATCGGCAAACTAAGAGAGGATTGGATCAATATCTTGATTTGTCAGATAAAAGCCGGATACTTTTTTTCTCTAATGAATAACACATAAAAAGCCTCTCCCTAGGTATCTGGAGAGCTTTGTGTCTTAAGGAGGGACCTCAGGCCCTGCTGACGGTCTGCTTGTTACAAACATTCAAATACATGGAGGAGAGCCCCCCACTCTCATCCCGTCCCCCCCGCTCTCATTCATGAATCGCGCCTTGACGTGGCTCCACCTGGTTGGTATCACCCTGGGGGTCCTTGCAGACCTGGCATGACCATTCTTACAACATCTCCACCCTCATCACCTGCAGCCACATCTCAGTACCCCCTGGGCATCAGTGTCCCCCACATCTAACAGAAATCACCTCCAACCTTAAGTCATCCAGTTGAAGAGTTCCCTGGTTCTCCACCTCTGGATGAGAGGGTCTCTGTGCGAGGACAATCCTCCGTATTTCTTCTCCTTGAAACTAATTTAACTTATAATTATCTCTTCAGTGACTCGTGGGCTTAGGCACTTAATAAGTCATCACATATATACTCTGTCATTCATCCATGCACTCATTCATCCATAAACCCGCCCACTGGCTCATTCTTACATTCACCCACTTACATGACCGCAATAAAACATACTTAAAACCAACAATATATACAAGGTGTATTATTATTTTAAAGGTCCAGTGTGGCTCCCTGACTCAGAAACACGTTGGCCATCTCGGAATGGTAAAACAATGATAAACGATAGGCAATACCATTCCATGATGGCCTCTGGTTTACAGGCAGTGGATACATGGAAGGCAATGCACTGAATTCACTGCAAGGCAAGAGAGAGAAAAAAAGAGAGAGAGAGAGAGAGAGAGAGAGAGAGAGAGAGAGAGAGAGAGAGAGAGAGAGAGAGAGAGAGAGAGAGAGAGAGAGAGAGAGAGAGAGAGAGAGAGAGAGAGAGAGAGAAAAAGAGAGAAAGACAGAGAAAGACGCAGTCAGAGAAAGAAAGACAGAGAAGAAGAGACAGAAAGAAAGAGAGAGGGGAGAGAGGGAGAGAGAAAAAGAGAGAAGAAGAGAGAAAGGGAAAGAGAGAGGGGCAGTGAGAGGGCGAGAGAATGAGAGAAAGATAGAGAGAACGAGAGAGACAGAGAGAGAGGGAGAAAGAAGAGAAACCGAGAGAAAGACACAGACAGAGAAAGAAAGAGAAAAACAGAGAGAGAGGGAGAGAGAAGAGAGAGACAGAAATACAGAGAAAGACGCAGACAAAGAAAGAGAGAGAAGGACAGACAGAAAGAAAGAGAGGGGGAGAGAGAAAATGAGAGAAAGGGAGAGAGAGGGACGTTGAGAGAGCGAGAGAATGGGAGAGAGATAGAGAGAACGAGATAGAGACAGAGAGAGAGAAGGAAGGAGGGAAAGAGAGAGAGAAGGCGAGAGAGGGAGAGAGACAGAGAAAAACAGAGAGAAGGAGAGAGGGAGTGAGAGAGAGGGATCACTTTTTTAATGAATATTTTCATTAAATCCTGGCAGACAACTAAGCCTATTAGAGCTTTAGAAGAGATTCAAGCTAAAACGATGACAGTGCATCTCTACCCCAGGAGTCTGTCAGAGTGGGCAATCAATACAACATCCTTGCTGACGGTGCAACTCTGCGTCACATCCGGCATGCACAGGCCGTCACACGGAGATGGGAGGGTGCAGGTCTGCGCCCACAGCCCACGAGCTCCGCACTACTTTACAGGCCACAAAGTGCAGTTTGTGGATTGGGTGGGAAAGTGCCGGCGAAGGAAGACAGACACCAGGCCCACCTACCGGAAGTACAGAAAACAGCAGCTTTCTAGCCAGCTGGACTCTGTGGGCAAACCCCTACCCCCCTCTGCAAGCTCTTAACAGAGGTAAGACTATGTGAGTCCCACCCAAACCCTGCTCCCCATGAGGCCCCCCAAACCCTGCCCTCCCTCTGCAGGCTCTTAACAGAGGTAAGACCATGTGAGGCCACCCAAACCCTGGTCCCCATGAGGCCCCCCAAACCCTGCTCCCCACTGCAAGCTCTTAGAGGTAAGACTATGTGAGGCCACCCAAACCCTGCCCTCCCTCTTCAAGCTCTTAACAGAGGTAAGACTATGTGAGTCCCACCCAAACCCTGCTCCCCATGAGGCCCCCCAAACCCTGCCCTCCCTCTTCAAGCTCTTAACAGAGGTAAGACTATGTGAGTCCCACCCAAACCCTGCTCCCCCTGAGGCCCCCCAAACCCTACCCTCCCTCTGCAGGCTCTTAACAGAGGTAAGACCATGTGAGGCCACCCAAACCCTGCCCTCCCTCTGCAAGCTCTTAACAGAGGTAAGACCAATGTGAGTCCCACCCAAACCCTGGTCCCCATGAGGCCCCCCAAACCCTGCTCCCCACTGCAAGCTCTTAGAGGTAAGACTATGTGAGGCCACCCAAACCCTGCCCTCCCTCTTCAAGCTCTTAACAGAGGTAAGACTATGTGAGTCCCACCCAAACCCTGCTCCCCATGAGGCCCCCCAAACCCTGCCCTCCCTCTGCAGGCTCTTAACAGAGGTAAGACCATGTGTCACCCCCAAACACTACTCCTCTCTGCAAGCTCTTAACAGAGGTAAGACCACGTGTCACCCCCAAACCCTGCTCCCCACGTGCACTTATCCACCCACGAGCAGAAGTAAAATTACAGATCAGCACAATGTTCAGGTTCTCAAGAAACGGGGCACAAGAGACACAAAAGCTGACAGTGAAGAACCCAACAACCTGACTCACCGCAGAGCTGGAAAGCCCCTCAGAGGGGGTGTAAATGAGCAGGGCCGCCTCTTTACACACCCCGCATTAGGGGGACACAACCAGCCCTGAAGAGGATGAAAGAGCTGGAACCAACCCGGAATCAAGACAATTAAACAAAAAGCGAACCCTGGGCCAGACAGAGCAGCTAATAGAGAGAAATCGCTTCTCAGCTCAGACGCGAGGGGCGGCGGGAGGTATTTAACTCTTGTGTGGGAATTTGTGAAACCATTGTGCGGCTGCGCTTCGAGGAGCTATAATGAAGGTGACGAATATGGCGCTCTCGTGCACTTTCCTCATGAATGTTGTTGTTTTTTAATCACCCCATTTTTACCCCTTGTATTCGGTGGAGGGGGAGGATCTCACTCAGTGGAGCATGGAAAAGTAGATTCAGTCTCAGACCCCCCCCCCCCGGCCCCCTCCCACCTGGCTCCCCCTCACCAGACTTACTTTTTGCCCCAGTCCATGGTCTAAAGTCACTGACAAAGATGGCGGGGGGGGGGAGGGGCTCCTGATGAAAGGTGACAATTTAAGGACACAGGTGTGGCGATGACGTCACATTCCGGGGAGCTGCCGCCATCTCAGGTTGGTTTCTGGTATTCAGGTTACCTGTGCGCCTGGAGGACGGGACGCGCCTCTCAGGAGCTCACGGACTCTTGAACGCTGTCCCGCGTGGTTTGTTGGTTTCCCTTTGCTGCAGCCTGTCCCCCACCCCAGCTTGCCTCCTCGGCCTTGTTCCTTCTGCCCCTTTTCAGGACAGTCTGAGCCTCAAAGATTTCCAATGAGTAGGTTTGACCTACTCCGGTCTTACTCCTGGGTGTCAGGAGTACTAGAAGATTTAGGGCCGATGTACGAAGTTGTTTTCAGCTCGCAAAGGGCCCGATTCACAGAATCGAGACCAGTGGGTAACAAAGGCACCCACGGCACCCGCGAGGCGGGGGCGCCTCAGAGGGCCCCCTCAGCACACTAGACTGTGCACCAGGCCCCCGACTGGGTCCGGGGGGGGGCGGGGGCTTCCAGGGACTTTGCAGGGATGGGAGTGGGGAGCTCAAGTTTCATTACACCACCGCTGGGGAAAAGTCACCCAAGACCAACTAACCAGCACCCTCGTCAAAAACCCACCACCCGTCGCAACCGACCCGAGCGATGCCGCCATCAACCTCCACCAATGGATCCTCGACTGCGCCAACACCTTAGCCCCACTCAAGAAACCCACCGCCAACCAAGGAAAGAAAAAACCAGCCTGGTTCACAGACGAACTGACCGCCTCCAAAAGCCTCTGCCAGAAGCTCAAGAAAAAATGGATCTTAGAGCGCACACCCGACAACCTCGCCTCCCTCAAAGACGCCAACCGTGAACACCACCAACGGATCCGCGTCGCCAAGCGCGCCCACTTCACCGAACGCATCAACAACAACGCCCACGACTGCAAAGAACTCTTCGGCATCGTGAAGGAACTCTCAAATCCCAACGCCAACTCCAACGACATCCCGCCCTCCCAGAAACTCTGCGACGACCTCTCCACCTTCTTCCACCAGAAAATCACAACCATCCACGACAGCTTCAACACCGCTCCGCCGCCAGGCCCCACCCCTGACATCTCCGCCCACGCCTGCCACCTCACCACCTGGACCCACGTGGACGATGCCGAAACCATAACAACCATGAACACCATCCACTCAGGCTCCCCCACGGACCCATGCCCACATCATGTGTTCAACAAAGCCAACGCCACCATCGCCCCCAAACTCCGCGAGATCATCAACCTCTCCTTCAACTCCGCCACCTTCCTGGACAGCTGGAAACACGCAGAAATCCAACCCCTCCTCAAAAAACCCAAGGCTGACCCCAACGATCTCAAAAACTTCCGACCGATCTCTCTCCTCCCTTTTCCAGCAAAAGTCATCGAAAAGATCGTCAACACACAGCTCGCCCACTTCCTCGAAGACAACTCCATCCTAGACTCCTCGCAATCCGGATTCAGACGAAACCACAGCACCGAGACTGCACTCCTCGCCGCCACAGATGACATCAGACATCAAATGGACAATGGCGAAACCTCGGCCCTCATCCTCCCCGACCTATCAGCCGCTTTTGACACAGTCTGCCACCGCACCCTACTGACCCGCCTCCATGAAGCCAGCATCCAAGATAAAGCACTCAACTGGATCTCATCCTTCCTCTCCGACAGAACTCAGAGAGTCCGACTCTCCCCTTTCCGCTCCAAAGCCACCAACCTCATCTGCGGCGTCCCCCAAGGCTCCTCCCTCAGCCCTACGTTGTTCAACGTCTACATGGCCCCCCTCGCTAAACTGGCCCGCCAACACCACCTCAGCATCATCTCCTACGCCGACGACACCCAGCTCGTCCTCTCCCTGACCAAAGACCCACTCACCGCCAAAACCAACCTCCACGAGGGACTAAAATCCATCGCCGAGTGGATGAACAACAGCCGCCTGAAACTCAACTCCGACAAGACGGAAGTCCTCATCCTCGGGCGCACCCCCTCGGCCTGGAACGACTCCTGGTGGCCCACTGACCTCGGACCCCCACCCACCCCAGCCAGCCACGCAAGAAACCTCGGCTTCATCCTGGACTCCGCCCTCACCATGTCCAAACAGGTCATCGCCGTCTCCTCTTCCTGCTTCAACACCCTTCGAATGCTCCGCAGAATCTTCAAGTGGATCCCAACAGGAACCAGAAAGACGGTGACCCAAGCCCTCGTCAGCAGCAGACTTGACTACGGCAACGCACTCTACACAGGCATCCCAACTAAAGACATCAAAAGACTCCAGCGTATCCAAAATGCATCCGCCCGCCTGATCCTCGACATACCCCGCCGATGTCACATCTCCCCTCACCTGAAGGACCTCCACTGGCTCCCTGTGGACAAGAGGATCACCTTTAAACTCCTCACCCACGCTCACAAGGCTCTTCACAACAACGGACCTACCTACCTCAACTCCAGACCCCAGCAGGCCACCATCCCTGTAATATTTGGGTCTAGGTACCCATATGTGCAGTGATCTATAGTAAAACTTTAGTTACCTATAGAAACTTGCCTTCACTATATTTTCACCCTCGATATTTTTGACACAAAGGGGGTCATTCTGACCTCAGCGGTAAAAGGCGCTTACCGCCGGTCAGAAGACCGCCATAATACTGCCGCGGCCGCGGTAAGCCGCCACGGTCATTCTGACCCACAACTGCCAAACCTCCAAAAATCCGACCTCCACTGCAGTCCGCCACATCAGCGGCCAGCGATAAACTGGAGATGACCAAACCTCCACCGCCACGCCAACAGAAATACGCCCATGCCATTACGACCCACAAATCCACGCGGCGGTCATTCAAACGCGGTATTCCATTGGCGGTACACACCGCCGCGGTCAGAATACACACCCAGCACCAAAACACAGCCACATTGGACAATTTGAAATACACACACCTGATACACATACATGCACCACTCCCACACATCCAACCAACTATAAAACACACACCCACATCACCCACAAACCCCTACAACCATAAATCAGAGACAAAGGACAGAGAGAGACACCATAGAATAGAGCGCAACATCACACAGAGGCACACTACACCATCACCCACACCACATCTACGCACAAAGCACCACACACCAACACACTCATCACCACATACACCACCCCACACCTCATCCACACCACCCCATGGCATCCCAAAGACACCCACGGTTTTCGGACCAAGAACTCAGGGTCATGGTGGAGGAGATAATAAGGGTAGAACCCCAGCTCTTCGGCACACAGGTGCAGCACACCACTATAGCCAGGAAGGCGGAGCTATGGCAACGTATCGTAGACAGGGTCAACGCTGTGGGACAGCATCCCAGAAATCGGGAGGACATCCGCAAACGCTGGAACGACCTACGGGGGAAGGTGCGCTCGATGGTGTCAAGGCACAACATCGCTGTGCAGAAGACTGGCGGCGGACCCCCACCCACCCCACCCGAATTCACAGCATGGGAGCAAGAGGTCTTGAACATCCTGCATCCTGAGGGCCTCGCTGGAGTAGCCGGAGGAATGGACTCTGGTAAGTCGAATCTCAACTACTACATCCCCCCCACCCCACCAGCATGCCAACCCACACCCCCACCCTCACCCCCAATCCCCCATCACACATCCTCCCTGATAATGTCTCACCAGCACAACCCACCCAACCCAACACCAACCCCTGAATGCCAACACAAACCATGGACACCCATCACCTAAGCATGGCCACTGCACATACCCATCCCCCCCACAAACCACACTCACAAATCCTCCCAACAAGGGAATGGCACCACTGGGGGACAAGGGCACACACAAATCGCACGCCATGGCACACACACAACCAATAACCATACTCTTTCACGCCTGCAGGACCCGAACGCCAACACACCGGTCAGGAGGGTCCAGAAATGTCCATCCCACCCACCGAACAGGCCCCCAGTGATGACAGCAGCTCTGTCGACCTGGAACCTGATGACCAGCCCGGACCATCGGGGACCTCTGGGCAGTGGGTTCCCCACACACAGACACAGGCCACAGCAGACCCAACCCCCTCTGGGAACACCAGCACAGCTCCCACCCAGCGGGCCCATGCCTCTGTCTCTAGGACAGGTCAATCAGCGGTGTGTCCGCCACTACAGGGCACCCAGGCTGACCCACCACCCCAACAACAACAGGGACCTGGGGGCAGTGGTAGTGGGCACACCGTCCAGGGGACAGAGGCCCGGGGAAACAGGGCAACTCGGAGGGCTGCTGTGCGACAGGGGGGGGAGGAGAGGCCCAGGGAACCCACTCTCCAAGAGGCCCTCACCACCATCATGGGAGCGTACCACCACTACCAAGAGACGATGGCGACGGTACTGGCCAGGTTCCAGGAGATCCAGGCACAGCAGGAGGAACGCTACATGGGGTTCAGAGATGAACTCAGGAACATCAGGTCCGCAATGGGGACCATCGTCCTGGCCCTCAACCGGATAGAAAACACATTGCGGGACCATGTGGCACCACACAGGGCCCCTGTCACTAGCCTGGACCAGGAACAGCCTACCACCTCCGCCGGCGCTAGTGGACAGGAGGCCCCCACACAACGACAGGCCACCAGAACCCCACCTCCTGCTGAAGAACAACCACCCCGCAAGAGGAGCCTGAGATCACAAAAGAGGACAGAGTAGGATGCCAAGACCCCCGCCAGCATGAGATACCCCCTGAAGTCATCCCACTGTCCCACATTGCCACCCTGTCCAACCTTGAACTGCCACTGCTCCATCCTTCCACAGGCATATGGACAATGCACCTGTGAAACTGAGAACTGGACTCTGCCATGGACATTCCTCCACCCCCACCCATCACCGTTTTACTATCATGTACCAATATCTAGCACTAAAAATAAATCACTCATTGCACTGAAATCAAACTGGAGTCAGCCTGTATTCTTAACAAATGTATTACACATTATGGTTCAATAATGTTCTGTCAATTTGTGATGACAACATACCGATGTCAATACGCTGTAGTTCATGGGCAAACCAAGCAGAAGTCACGCACTGAGTCATACAGCACTGAAAAGGGAAGGGAAAATCTAAAATCAGTTAAAAAGAACTTGGGGGAAATACAGAAAGTATAGATGCAGGAGGCTTTAAATAAATGTAAAATGGCGTGGGTGATTCTTACCTGTGTGCTACAGAAAATACTGTTGTATCACTCTGTCCCTATTGTCTGTGTCGTCCTCTTCGTCTTCCTCCTCTTCACTCTCCGCAGGCTCCACAGCTGCTACAACACCACCATCTGGACCATCCTCCTGCAGGAAAGGCACCTGGCGTCGCAAAGCCAGGTTGTGAAGCATACAGCAGGCCACGATGATATGGCACATCTTCTTTGGTGAGTACATGAGGGATCCACCTGTCATATGCAGGCACCTAAACCTGGCCTTCAGGAGGCCGAAGGTCCTTTCTATGATCCTCCTAGTTCGCCCATGGGCCTCATTGTACCGTTCCTCTGCCCTGGTCCGGGGATTCCTCACTGGGGTCAGTAGCCAAGGCAGGTTGGGGTAACCAGAGTCACCTATTAGCCACACACGTTGTCTCTGTAGCTGTTCCATCACATAAGGGATGCTGCTATTTCGCATGACATACGCGTCATGCACTGACCCAGGGAACTTGGCATTTACATGGGAGATGTACTGGTCAGCCAAACAGACCACCTGCACATTCATAGATAGGTAATTTTTCCTGTTTCTGTACACCTGCTCATCGTCTTTTGGGGGTACTAAAGCCACATGGGTCCCATCAATTGCACCAATGATGTTGGGGATATGTCCAAGGGCATAGAAATCACCCTTCACTGTAGCCAAATCACCCTCCTCTGGGAAAACAATGTAGCTCCGCATGTGTTTCATCAGGGCAGACAACACTCTGGACAAGATCTTTGAAAACATAGGCTGAGACATTCCAGATGACATGGCCACTGTTGTCTGGAATGAGCCAAATGCCAAAAAATGGAGGACTGACAGAACCTGCATTAGAGGGGGAATTCCTGTGGGTTGGCGGATGGGGGACATCAGGGCTGGCTCCAGCTGGGCACACAGTTCATGTATAGTGGCTCGGTCAAGTCGGTATCGTAGTATAATATGGCGTTCTTTCATTGTCGACCGGTCCACCAGCGGTCGGTACACGCGAGGATTCATCCTTCTCCTCGCAAGTCCCAGCGGACGGTGCCTAGGAAGGACAACATGGAGTATGGAGTCAAGCAACTCACAGGTACGTTCACCACAGCTTGCACAGCACACGATTATGTATGTATTGAAATGCGTGTATGTGTGGCAATGCAAGGCCTAGGCCTGTGTGACGCAGTAGAAATTAAGCCATGTGGGCCCTTGAAATGGCGGCTGCCTGACCTGTGAAGTGGGACAATGGGATCTAAGGAAAATGCGCTGGCGTGGCAGACCGTGGCGGTAGGCGGTCGAAGACCGCTGTGCGAAGCTGGATTGGATAACATTGAACCCAATGGGTTTCAGGGAGCCAATGACGATGTGCGCCGGCGGTCGCGGTACGCACCGCCGCTGTACGCACCGCCGCGGTACGCACTGCCGCGGACGTGACCGCCATTTTCTATCTGCTTAATCACTTGAGACCTGATCATCCACAGGAGAGGACCTATACTGCAAGTGCTGCTGTGACCTCGGTCTGGAAGAGACAATGGCTGCTGCGACTGGGGAAAGGGCCCCTGCCTTCACTTCTGAAGAGTTGGAGAAACTAGTGGATGGGGTCCTCCCCCAGTATGCGCTACTGTACGGTCCTCCAGACCAACAGGTAAGTACACAGGGTGCACGTTGGATGATGCATGTGTTGAGTGATTTGGATATAAGAAGTTTGGGGGGGGGTGAGAATGACGAGTGCAAGGCACGACAGATGAGAGCATGTGCCACATGGCAAGGGTGGGGAGGGGGGGCCAATCACATCTAACATGCAGAAAAATTATGATATTTCCTTTCCCACCCTGTACATGTCAAATAGGTCAGCGCCCATCAGAAAGTCGACATTTGGCGTGCCATCGCCAAGGAAGTCCGGACCGTGGGGGTCTACAACAGACTGGGCACCCACTGCCGCAAGAGGTGGGAGGACATCCGCCGCGGAACCAGGAAGACCGCCGAGTCACTGCTGGAGATGGCCTCCCAACCTAGGAGGGGTGCCAGTCGTACCCTGACCCCCCTGATGTCCCGGATCCTGGCGGTGGCCTACCCTGATTTGGATGGGCGCGTGAGGACATCACAGCAGACACAAGGGGGTGAGTACCAGCTAATTCTGCTATTTTTACGCGCAGTGGAGGTGCCTGGGTGGGGGAGGAGGGCTGTGGGTGACATTAGGCCAGGGCGCTTTCTGTAGTGTAGTCCTCTCCTTTAGCCATGGCCCTGTGCATCACCCATGTGCGCATTTGTTGTCCCTAGACCTGTAGGCCTAGTCACAAGTACTGAGTAGTGTACCCTGATAGCGCGGCTTAGTGCATGAGGCTCCTGTGTCTGTCCTCTCCGCCAACGGTGTTGACAATGCATGCACTCAACTTTTATTTTTCTTCTCCCCCCACCCTTTTTCTTTATCTACTTTTCCATGTGTGAATTAGCATCATCAGGCGGAGGAGATTTGGCACCGGAGCAGGAGGGAGCTGCGACTCACAATGCCCCGGTGGGCCATGGTACAGACACCGAGGCCACCAGTGATACAGAGGGCGAGGGGAGCTTCACAACGGGGACCCGTGGTGATACCAGCGACACCGACACGTCCTCGGATGGGAGCTCCCTAGCGGTGGTGGCAAAATCCCTGCCTCCCGCCTCTACAGGTACAGCCGCCACCCAGCGCACCAGCTCCGCCCTCCCAGCAGCCCCTCAGCCTACGCTCCGTGCCCGCTCTCCCAAGAAGGCGGGCATCTCCTTCGCCCCAGGCACCTCAGGCCCTGCCCCTGTTACCCCTGCTGCCCTCAGTGAGGAGGTCATTGACCTCCTACAGACCATCATTGTTGGGCAGTCTACCCTTTTGAATGCCATCCAGGGTGTGGAGAGGGAGGTGCATCGTAGCAATGCATACCTGGAGGGCATTCATTCGGGTCAGGCTGCCCATCAACGATCGTTCAATTCTCTGGCCTCAGCACTGACGGCAGCCATTATCCCTGTCTCCAGTCTCCCTCTTCTAACTGCCTCCACCCTGTCTCTGTCTCCTGTTCCTCAGCCTATCCCATCCACACCATCAGACCAGCCTGCACACACCTCAACACCCAAGGGCAACTCACACAGACATAAGCACCACAAAACACACAAACACTCACCCAAGCAACACACAGATGCAGACATGCCAACAGTCACTACCACCTCTGTGTCCCCCTCCTCCTCGTCTACCTCCTCCCTCCCTGTGACGTCTACACTCACACCTGCATGCACACCACCAACAGCCAGTACACCCATCACCTGCACACCCTCCAGTACAGTCCGCACACGTGCAGTCACCACCCCCACTGCCATTTACACGTCCCCTGTGTCCTCTCCCACTGTGTCTGTCACCCCCCCTTCCAAGACACACAAACGCAGGCCGGCACCCAAACAACAGCCATCCACCTCACGACAGCCTACGTCACAATCACCTGCACCCAAAGACAGCACACCTGCCTCTCCTACAACCACATCCTCTTCCTCCACTCCCATCACCACTACTCCCACCCTTTACCTTGGTCCCAAAAAAGTTTACCTCTCCAATCTCAATCTCTTTTCCTCCCCTGACCCACCCCCTCCATCTGCTAAGAGTCCCAAGAGCACCTCGGCCACCACCAGCCCAGCTTCTAGTGTCACTGTAGTGCATGGGTTCTGGAGTCCACCCTTTGGCAGCAGTGACACATCTGTCAGCAGCAAGGGGACTGCCAGCCCCCCCACCCCCCCTGGCAAGAGGACCCGGAAACTCAAGGGCCGCCGTGAGAAGACTGACACAGCTGCCCCCAAGGACCAAGGTTCGGCTACTTCACCTGCCACAACATCCAGGGGAGGCAGGGCCCAGAGAGCCTCATCTAAGGAGCGAAAGGGCAGCAGGGCGGAGAAGTCAGCCAGCAGGAGTGCGGAGCAGGAGGGCCCCACAAGCCCAATCCCGGGTGTAAGTGAGGACACACAAGGGGCCAGGACTCCGTCACCGAAGGGTCCAGCAACTGCACGGTCGGAGGGCGACTGAGCAGGGAGGCCAGGTCTGGCTCCCTTGGATTACTGGAGAAGCACTGCTGAACATGGCCCCGCTGTGCAGAAGAGCACCGCTGAACAGGGCCCGCCGTGCAGAAGAGCACCGCTGAACAGGGCCCGCCGTGCAGAAGAGCGGGGCCTGTGCAGAAGAGCACTGCTGAACAGGGCCCCGCCGTGCAGAAGAGCACAGCTGAACAGGGCCCGCCGTGCAGAAGAGCACCGCTGAACAGGGCCCGCCGTGCAGAAGAGCACCGCTGAACAGGGCCCGCCGTGCAGAAGAACACCGCTGAACAGGGCCCCGCCGTGCAGAAGAGCACCGCTGAACAGGGCCCCGCCGTGCAGAAGAGCACCGCTGAACAGGGCCCCGCCGTGCAGAAGAGCACCGCTGAACAGGGCCCCGCCGTGCAGAAGAGCACCGCTGAACAGGGCCCCGCCGTGCAGAAGAGCACCGCTGAACAGGGCCCGCCGTGCAGAAGAGCACCGCTGAACAGGGCCCCGCCGTCTCAAGCACCGCTCCGCTGGGCCCTTCATCTCAAGCACCGCTCCGCTGGGCCCTTCATCTCAAGCACCGCTCCGCTGGACCCTTCATCTCAAGCACCGCTGAACAGGGCACCGCCGTCTCAAGCACCGCTCCGCTGGGCCCTTCCTCTCAAGCACCGCTCCGCTGGGCCCTTCCTCTCAAGCACCGCTCCGCTGGGCCCTTCATCTCAAGCACCGCTGAACAGGGCACCGCCCTGCTGGGCCCTTCATCTCAAGCACCGCTCCGCTGGGCCCTTCCTCTCAAGCACCGCTCCGCTGGGCCCTTCATCTCAAGCACCGCTCCGCTGGGCCCTTCATCTCAAGCACCGCTGAACAGGGCACCGCCGTCTCAAGCACCGCTCCGCTGGGCCCTTCATCTCAAGCACCGCTCCGCTGGGCCCTTCATCTCAAGCACCGCTGAACAGGGCCCCGCCGTCTCAAGCACCGCTCCGCTGGGCCCTTCATCTCAAGCACCGCTCCGCTGGGCCCTTCCTCTCAAGCACCGCTCCGCTGGGCCCTTCATCTCAAGCACCGCTCCGCTGGGCCCTTCATCTCAAGCACCGCTGAACAGGGCACCGCCGTCTCAAGCACCGTTCCGCTGGGCCCTTCATCTCAAGCACCGCTCCGCTGGGCCCTTCATCTCAAGCACCGCTCCGCTGGGCCCTTCATCTCAAGCACCGCTGAACAGGGCACCGCCGTCTCAAGCACCGCTGGCCCAATGACAGTGCCGAGTCTGTGTCGACCTACTGTTCACGGTTCACTGTGCCCACCATGCCTCCTCCATGACCAGTGGTCTCTGTAATCCACCTGATGGACTGTGGCTTTGCACTCCCCAGGATGGCACAGTGGGCAAGCCACCCACTGTAGAGACTTGTGAGACTGTGGCTTTGCACTCCCCAGGATGGCACAGTGGGCAAGCCACCCACTGTAGAGACTTGAGAGACTGTGGCTTTGCACTCCCCAGGATGGCACAGTGGGCAACCCAGCCACTGTAGAGACTTGTGAGACTGTGGCTTTGCACTCCCCAGGATGGCACAGTGGGCAACCCACCCACTGTAGAGACTTGAGAGACTGTGGCTTTGCACTCCCCAGGATGGCACAGTGGGCAACCCACCCACTGTAGAGACTTGAGAGACTGTGGCTTTGCACTCCCCAGGATGGCGTCGTGGACTCATGTGGCTGTGGTGCCCCCCCTTCCCTTCCCCCTGAGGTGCCTGTAGTTTTATCATCAGATGCCCCTGCAGTGTTCTCTCCAACGGACTCAGGTCTCCTGTGTGGGCTTTGCCCTTGTGTTGATACACTTTGGCCCACGGACACTTGGAAATTCGTTAAATGTGCAGGACTAATTGCCTCGGTTTATCGATTGCACAAAATATTTAATTTATTTTTTCATATTTATATTGCTATTTGACCATGACTTCTCAGAGGCTATTTTTTACATAAATTTTGTTTCTCACTTTAATAATGTCTTTTCATTATTCCGGGGGGTTTGGGTGGTGTCACTGTGACTTGTTGCTCTGCATTGGTGTGTAGATAGTTTGGGGGGGGTGGGTGTCGCATATGTGTGTGACCGTAACCTTTCGTCCTCCCCCCTCCCCTGTGTCGTAGGTGCAGTACTCACCGTTGGTGTCCGCGCCGGCGTTCGAAATCGTGGTAGATGAGCAGGTAGACGAGAGCAGGTAGGATGTTTAATTCGGGTTCCATGCTGTCCTCCTTCCTCGTGGAGTGCGTAGAGGTGAGCGTTTTCCCGTTCGTAGTCTGTTTCCGCCGTGTTTTTATCGGCGGGGCTCCCGCCCCGGAAAAGGTGGCGGATTGGTGGGTCGTGATAGGGTGGGCGGTACATTGTCTGCCGCCTGGCTGTTGGCGGTGACCGCCGCGCTGTTTGTTTGTGCCGCCGTGGCGGTCGGAGTGTTAAAGTGGCGGCCTGTGTTGGCGGTTCCCGCCAGGGTCAGAATTCCATTTTTTGGACCGCCGGCCTGTTGGCGGTTTGGCCGCCGCTTTTTCACCGACCGCCAGGGTTAGAATCACCCCCAAAATTCAGTTTTACGATATTTGTGTTTCTGATATTTTGTCTATATAGCGCCTTGACACCTGAAGCTGTACTATTTGAACTGATTAAAATATGTTTACAACCACAGTATACTAAAAGGCAATGTCAATTTTATTATACTTCAAAATTAAGTTCAAACTATGAGCAATTGTAAACCCACTGCCATCTACTGAGTGTAACGTGCTAGTGTTTCGTGGTCATTCTAACATAGAGTCCTGAATGTGGCCATCAGGGGCCATATACCCTTGTATCCTGGCACTCATGAAGTGAAACTTTGGTGGCATTGCACTAGTTTGCTCAGGAACTGCTTTCTTTTTTGATGGTGGTGAACACCATCCACTGATTCTCAAGGTATCGGCCAGGCACCTGCTCTTGATTAGAAATGCCAAGGAGCAGAACATCCACTTCCAAGGCGAAGACGCACCCAAGCAGGGCCAAATCCCTACACAATAGTCGGACAAAGTTTTGGAGACATACAGCGAGACGCTGAGGACACAAGTACTCCATTGGCTCAAAATCCTTTAAGGCGGGGTTCAGTGGGTCAGGAAGTGCCCGACCAGGGGCTGGCAGGGTAGTTGGCCAATGGAGTTACCGGCCAACAGGTCGCCATCTCGCCTTGGACTCTCAACCAGCCCTGAGCTGTTCCTTCAGGTCGAGCCAGCAGCGATGAGACTTGAGACACCAAATACATTTTTGTTGGACTAGAGAGAAAACTTGTATGAGGTCTGTTTTGAACACTTCCCAATAAACTAGAGAGTCTGCATAGGAACTAGAAGAGACTTCACCATGCTGCTTAGGAACGCATGGGATTTAGAGTTTTGCAACCCCCCTGAGCATCCTTGCATCCCTCAGAAGAAAGGAGACACTGATTAACCAATAGTCCATGTATGGGAAACCATGGATGCTCTGTGGGTGTAACATAACCACGAAGGAGCCCAGAGCTTTGTGCCGACTGTGGGGTGGTCACCGGGCTGAGTGGCAGAACCTGGACCTGGAAGTGACTTCTCCTAATGCAGAATCAAAGGGACCTCTGGGGAGCCGGAGGAGCTGGAACATGCAGTCAGCATCCATAAACTCAGCAAAGCCAAAATGTCCTCAGGCAAGATCACGGTCAGAATGAACTGGAAGTCGCCATTACTACAGCGTCGGCTTAAGGATGTTGGGGGGCCCTGGGCCAAATATTTTGGGTCCCCGTTTTGAAACAGCTTTGAATTATGATCCAATTTCAGGTTTTTGTGCAGGAAGCAGCCCCTTTCTGCATAAAAACAACCCTGCGTGCCACGCAGGCACCCTTGCACCCTGCATTGGCGCTGGGCACTTGATTGTGCACCAGTGCAGTGGGAACGGACAGGAATGCGCTGTACGCCATAGATACAGCGCATTCCCGCCTTTCCCAGTGACGCAGCGCACCAAGGTGACTTGCTGAGCTACCTTGCCATAAATATGGGCCTGCATTTCTTCAATTCATCAAGACTGACCCTTCCTGCAGTGTGAAGGGACAGTCGCCTCTGCTTACAAACTACATTCTGTCCCAGCCGTGTCGTCTCATCTCTGAGCCCCGGCTTCGCCATCCTCCCCTGCCTGGCCTGACTCTGTAGCTACAAGGGCTCCTGCTACTGTTTCAAAGAGCTTGTGTGAGTTTCACGATGGACAGCCTTGGACCCCAACCTCTGCCCCGTCACACTTCCATCCTGAGGTGCAACACCCCCCCTAGGAGAAAGGGGTGAGCACCACTAGGAGCCCACGAGGAGGTATTTCCCTTAAGGATGGGCTCCTCTTCTGTAAAATAATAGTCCTTTGGGCCACTAATTGGGTGGGTCTGAGCTGAAGAGCATTTGCAGTCAAATTAGCCACTTGCCAAATCTCTTTAGTCGAAACCCACCCTACATAGGTCGAAATAAAGATATCAAATCATTGTGCACTCTCTGGAATTAATGCTTCCTTACTGCCACTTAATGCAGAAGGAAATGGGGCCTCGCGCCTGGAGAGCTGGCACTATGTAAGCAGGAGAGCCTGAACCAGGCTGGTCTTGGGCAGCCACACAAAAGCTCAGTTGTCACAAACACAGTCATTCCCAGTTTAATGTGTGATACCCCTTGGCTTAGATAACATGCCAGGAAAAAATCGCTCTTACATCTCAGCTTGGGTGAAAATCGGATAAGTAATTGGGTTTGTATATTTAGAAATAGTCACATTGCAGTCACTGAGTCCCATCAAAATTCTGCTGTTTGCTTCTTTGCAAACCAGTCCTTGGGCGACAGAGGCGAGAGGAAGAGCAGGGAGAGAAAGCCCTTGATCAAGAAAAGATACAGCCAGATCCTCAAGAGTGACACAAGGGGCATAGTTGCCTCATTGAGGAATAAAGTGCCCAGGCACATGTAGGTCAGTACATTGTTACTCCAATTCCATGGGGACTGTGGTCATGGGAACACCCTGCTCGAGCGTGTGGGCACCTGAGAGCTCCACCAACAGGAAGACTCGTCCAGGTCCTGCTTATATTGATCCAGAATCCGCAGGAGGTTATTGTCTTTGTGGACAGTGAATCCGTTGTTTATAGTATTCTAAAGTCAGATCTTTAGACCAGTGCAAAGCAGTAAAGCCGGAGACACTGGAGGAGTTGATGAGAGGACCATGGTCTTCCCATGATTACATCATTTGAGCTTAAGTTGGTGCTTTGGTTAGGAATGGTTCTTGTTGACCCTCAGACTAAGGGTAGGGTATGAGGCTATTTAAGTTCGGTCTCTGCACAAGTCCTATTTATATTTTTATTTGTAAGCATTCATTAAATCGTTCTACCACCAGGAGGACTCAGGGTGATAGTCACTACGGAAATGTTGCTGGATCTTTGGACCTTGGCACAGTTCATGTACTACTGATAACACACAATTGGTTCCTTTATCACTTCCTTTCTGCAGTGGGATACAGATCAGTCTATTAGCCAGGGTGATAGCGTCAGCCCCAACACAGAAGTTGGCTTTTACCCATGTTGATAACATACAGACCAAACCAATACATAAGAAAAACATTGCTGCATTTGAATGAAACAATTTCACTTGCAGAAAAAGAACCATATCAACCAAGATGGACAGCTCGGATAGATTTGATGCTCTTACCAACACTGTTGGCTAGACAAGTGGCACATGTATGGCACTCGTACTGGACACTGAGAGAAAATATGGTGCAAACCTGTGAGGGCTGCACCATGACACAAACCAGCTAACCTGGATAAAAGTACCCTTGGAGACACCATTTTACCCTCCTTGACTCGTCACAACCTATCTGGTGTCAAAAATATCTCTTCTTTCTCTGGCATTTGCTGACGTAATATGGCAAGACCTTGTAGGTTAGTCATAAGAGCTGCAGAAGTGTGGGATGAATGCAGAGGGTATCAGAATTGGAAGACAGGCTACCATTTTAGCACCGAGAGCATTACCACCAGACACCTAGGCGTGGGTGAATTGGTGGGTGGCATGCAGGCTTTTCTCCGCATCCTTTAGCATGCATGACCATTGCCACTCAGTCTTTACCACATAGCGAAGTACCCCAGAGGTACAGATATTTAACTTTACCAGGCATCCTTTACCACACTCGTAAGTTGTTTTTTTAATAAAAAAATGTATGTTATTAAAAAAAGGCTTAGGTGTAGGTAGAGCTACAATGCTGTATAGAGCTGTATTGCTGATTTTAGGGTATAAAGGTGGTTGGTGATTAAGGGAGATAAGGGTGATTTTAGAGTATAGGTAAGGTGATTTTCAGTTGCGGCCGGCGACTGGGCAAAGTGGCGGGGTGGGGCAGAGGGAGTAAAACAAAAATATATATATATTAAAAAAATTAAGCTTACCTGGTCGCTGCCGCCGCACTCCCGGCACAGGCTCCCAGCCTGCCCTGCGCCAATCATGACGCTGCTCAGAGAACCGTTATGATTGGCTGGAGCGCCCTGGCCGGGCACTCCAACACAGACTGGGAGCCTGGGTCGACTCTCTCCAACTCAGCAACACAGTGCCGGGTTGGAGAGAGCCCTTGATCACGTGTGTTTGGCTGGCCTGAGACAGCCGGCCAAACTTACATGCACACTGAGGGAAGTGCTCTGTTCACTCCCCTCACTGCTCGTCACCCACATGGCCCCGCCCCTTTAAAAATAAAACGATAATAAACACAGTTTATTAACGTTTTCTTTCTAAAGGTTTGCAGCTGCTGCTGGTGGGGGGACAACGCTTCTCTGCCATAGTGGAGGAGCTGCCCCAGTGACTTTACAGTTTACGGTGGCTAGAGATAGAGGGGGTAAGGGTGATTTTACGGTTTATAGCGGTTAGAGATAGAGGGGGTAAGGATGATTTTACAGTTTACGGTGGTTAGAGAGGGGGGTAAGGGTGATTTTACGGTTTACGGTGGTTAGAGATAGAGGGGGTAAGGATGATTTTACAGTATACGGTGGTTAGAGATATAGGGGCTAAGGGTGATTTTACAGTTCATGGTGGCTAGAAATAGAGGGGGTAAGGATTATTTTACAGTTTACGTGGTTAGAGATAGAGGGGGTAAGGGTGATTTTACGGTTTACAGCGGTTAGAGATAGAGGGGGTAAGGATGATTTTACACTTTACGGTGGTTAGAGAGGGGGGTAAGGGTGATTTTACAGTGGTTAGAGATAGAGGGAGTAAGGGTGATTTTACAGTGTGGTTTGCAGTTCCACCACCAAAAAGGGTTTTTTCGGGGGGG
This sequence comes from Pleurodeles waltl, assembly GCF_031143425.1. Taxonomy (NCBI): domain Eukaryota; kingdom Metazoa; phylum Chordata; class Amphibia; order Caudata; family Salamandridae; genus Pleurodeles; species Pleurodeles waltl. Next base: position 1,535,735,719 of record NC_090447.1, on the reverse strand, counting down.
TTAACCCTCAAACATCACCACAAACAGGGGGGTTGAGGGGTTACCCAAGTACACAAAAATACAGATAGATAGATAGATAGATAGATAGATAGATAGATAGATAGATAGATAGATAGATAGATAGATAGATAGATAGATAGATAGATAGATAGATAGATAGATAGATAGATAAGAGAACACTACTAAAATGCCTGGTAAAGACGTGTGTTATAAAGTAATGCGCAGTATTGCATCACAGTCAACGCATTGCAATAGCCACGTGATAAAGGCATGCGTGGTTGAGACAACAAGGTCACTTTTGATATTCTTGATGAGTAGCATTTTTACCAATCACTACCTCACCTGGGAGTTGGTGAGCGTAAACTACCCCATTCACATAGGAGTCGGTCTCTAAAGGAGCATCCTTGAGCGACCCCAAAGGCACATCTTGAATCATTGAATATGGAGATTCTTCACCAGCGCTTGAGCAGAATCTACCTGCCGTAAGCATCGGCTTTCGGCTATTTCGTTTACGGTGCACGTTGACCATTCCGCGACTGGCTTTCCTTCATCATTTTTAAGGAATGAACCATCAACACAACACAGCATCGCAGTCAGGCAGAGGTACATCATTGAGATCTGTTTGAGGTTTTGTCTGATGGGCAGTGGTGGGTCACAGTTGGGTGATTCCCCTTGTAGGGTTCAGAGAGGATGGGAGAAGCACAGAGCATCATAAAATACTCATTCAGGAAGCAGATAGGAACAATGCTTCATGTCTCGACAGCTTGGGTATTGGAAGTTTCTCCATCCTTATGGTTCAGAAGGGAATCATAGGATCAATCAATCAGGGAATTTGTAAAGCGCACTACTCACCCCTGAGGGTCTCAAGGCGCTGAGGGGGTGGGGGGCTGCTACTGCTCGAACAGCCAAGTCTGAAGGTAAGGAGGTCCTTGGTCTGACGCAGGTGGGTGGGAAGAGTGTTCCACGTCTTAGCGGCGCGGTGCAAGAATGATCTGCCACCGGTGGTTGTTCTGCGGATGCATGTGACAGTTGCGAGGGAAAGGTCAGCAGAGCAAATCTGTTGGGTCAGGGTGTAGAAGGAGAGCCGTCTGTTGAGGTATTGTGGTCCAGTGTTGTGTAGTGCTTTGTGAGTGCGGGTGTGGAGTTTGAAGATGATTCTCTTGTTGACGGGGAGCCAATGCAGGTCTCTCAGGTAGGCTGTGATGTGGTAGTGGTGGGGGATGTCCAGGATGAGGTGTGCAGACGTGGTCTGGATGTGTTGGACGAGGTGCGGCAGCACTGAGAGGCGAACCAAGGAGGATTCTTTCAGACACTTCAACAAGACGGGCAGCTGCGGCCACATCACACCTGCACAGGGGCAGCCCAGCCGCCGCAGCATCAAGAGCTTATGAATAATTGGTTTCTTTTTATCACTGGAGATGAACCACCCAGACACACTCAGAGGCGGAGCCACCCCTTTCATGACAGCACAAAGTAAAAGGCTTTCTATGATCTGGCAAACCCAATGCAGGGACAGAGGACAAAATATCTCTCAAAGAAACAAACGCCTTTTCTACCTCCTTGGACCACGGCAAAGGTTCTTGAGGATCCTTTTTCACGAGATTCTGCATTTTCAGAACATTTTTTAGCAGAACCCAAATTTCTTTGCTCACGGTATCTTTACAGACCTGAATCCTTTGAGATACAGTAACAGGACATTAACTTAGCTTGGGTGCAATCAGCAGAGAGGTGCCTTTCTCCTGCAGAGATGTCCTAAGCCAAAGATTGAATATGTCCTGCAAGCTTTGTGCCCACATGTTGGTACTTCAGTGAGCAGGTACAGTGAAGCATCTTTGAACTGGTGCACAGATTCAGGGATTGATTTAGACTTTGGTGGAGGGGGTTACTCCATCACAAACATGACGGGTATCCCGCCCACCGTATTATGATCCCATTATATCCTAAGGAACTTGTACTAAGGAGGGCGGAATATCTGTCCTGTCTGTGACGGAAAAACCCCTCCGCACAACTTTAAATCAGGCCCTTAGACGTGGTGTATCCTTGAGGAAGCCGAGTCTCCCATATATGAGACCAGCCGAGTGACAAGGCTAAAAGAAACCAGCTCACAGCAAACATATCAATGCGAAAAAAAACAGAAGGCAAATCAACACAGTAAACATCTTGCTGTGGATGGGGGTGCACAAATGAATAGTGTCAGGGTTCAGTACAGTGGAAATACTGGCCAATATACAGCATGAATGGCCCACAGATCCTGTACACAACAATGTGCTTCTTTACCTGACGTTTGTTGAGTGTAAGAAGACAATAGATTGTGGTTGGCACGTGTCTCCTGCTTCAGACAGCAGTACACACATCACAGTGTTAATATCATAGTCCTTCCAAATTGCTGTGGCAAGAATACAATGTACTGCATTGTATTGCAATATTGTTTTATGTTTCACTTGTTCCATCATTATTGTTCGAAGGATGATGAAACAATGGATTGTAAAATGTTGCCATGGTGTCCCAACTCCTTGTAGTGTGTGGCATTCATGTGAAGCAAGATTACATAATTATTAAGTTATAAACATCTATAAAAACAAAACAGAAATACACCATCAATCACTAACTAATCATTAACAATCACCTGTATAAACATAAAACTAACATAAGAAATAGGCTTCAAAACTCAATAACAGCCAAAAGGTGAAGTGGGACACAACTTTAGCCAAGTGGCCAAATTCCAAGTGGTAGAACAGATTTTAAAAAAACAGAGATTCCGAAAAAAACACAAGATATAGACAATAAAAAAATCCTTTTACAAATAAAAACATTATGCATCAAAAGCATTGGTTAGTGTGCAACCCAAAGGGCTCAATACCAGCGATGAATTGTGCTGATTATTGAGTTCCATGTTTTCATGTGGACATTTACATTTTGACGTTCTCGCTTTTATAGCTGATTTCACACGCTACCTATAGATCGTGGACACATTTTTCACCATCCTCTTTGTCCTCGGCCATGAGTTCCTCCACATGGCCAGGATCCTACCTGCCACCACATCAGCCCACTGGGCTGCGACCTGAAAGATGAATGAACCTGTGCAAAAATGTCAGACATTTTTTTAAAAAGAAATATCAGAATTAATAGTAGAAGAAGATATAGTTTCACTCAACACGGCTGAAACAGCATTTTCATTTTCAATTGGAGCATCCACAAAAGACAGCACCACTGGTGCAAATCACAACACAGTTCAGTTTACACCCACGGTCTCCCCATCATGTAGCCGGAGGGGTTCGGCTTAGGAGGAAGGCAAGTTAGTATATAGTCTGACCGAAGGAAGCAGATACAGAAGTGGAAACGGTGTGGGGAACAGGTTGTCTTTGATGCCAACTACATGAATTACTTTGCCTGCGAGAGAAAATGAAGCAAACTGAGACTTTCAGAGAGGATCGTCTAATGCCAATACCAATAATGTATGAAGTGAGGTTTCTGTCCGTAACACATTTTGTGCAGGGCCTTTTGTGATCTAGTGGAATCAAGGCATTTAATTGGCAGTCGGCACCTCTCAGCCTGTCCTAACATTGTTTATACCAGTTCAGAGGAGACAGAGGTAGAGGAGTATTGTTTGGCAGCTAGTGCAGCTCGTCAGAGCCCTGAGGATGATTTGTCCATACTGACTACAACTGAAATATGAGGTGTTAGCAGAAGGTGTGAACTCTCCCTGATCCACCCCTTGACCTCCCCCAGCTCTTCCCACTTTCGTGTCTTCCTCTGGTCCTTCCTCTGATCTCTGTTGGAAGGATTGCATTTGGTAATGCCGTGAATGTGTTTCAGTGCAGTCTTTTGTTCTTTCTTGGACAGCTCAACTGTGATTACCTTTGGAAGGGAACCTAGACACATACTTAGTTTTCCAGCCCTGCATGTCATGCTCACACCTTTCGGGATAACCCTTGAACGAACAGTGCTCCTACTGGCGTTTGAGCAGCGTGAGCAGCCTCTACAACACCAGAATGATGGTCGAAAATATACTTCAGTCTATCCAAAAACTGGTGTGTAACTCACTCTTATTTCATCATTAGCTGTTACCTTTATCCTGTCAGTTCTAGTAGGGTGACCCCCACCATTGCCTTCAATAAAGCATCCGTATCAGTGGCAAATGCAGCACTTGTGGTGAGCTGCGGCCAATCCTCTCCAAGCACAGCACACATCCATTGGTTTACGTCAGCCCAGTTAGGGCTGTCGCATTCAAAATTGTGTTTCTTCACGTCTCAAACTTTAGGGGATTCTCTAAAATTTTGGGAAACTGTGTTATGATAATTGTCACGCTCTTTCTAGTGCAGTAGCCCCCTTGAAGAACAACACACACGGAGCTCGGAATTAGCATCTTTACTCTTCAGTGTACAACATGTAACCAACTCACAATATCCCCAGAGCCATAAGGACCACACCCTGACACCTCTCATATCCATTACTTTAAATTTAATTCATAATTCCGCCCCTAAGTGTGGGGTCCTAACCAGGAGCGGCTCGCGGGGCTTTGAAGGAGCAGCGCGTGCGGGGAGGGGGGGAATTAATGTAATAAATAAAAAAAATACATTTACATTCACTTGCCGCGCCACCACCACGCCGCTCCTCCGCTGCAGCTGCAGGCACCGGCTCCCAGCCTGCCTTGCAGCCAGTCCTGACGCTGCTCAGAGCAATGTTAGGATAGGCTGGGAGCGCCCAGACACGGTGCTCCCGCGCAGACTGGGAGCCTGCGCCTGTTCTCTCTAGCCCAGCAACACAGTGCCGGGTTGGAGAGAGCACAGTGTGCATTTCTGTTTGTCCGGCCCCTGACAGACGGCCAAACATACATGTGCTCTTAGGGGGAGTTCATCCCCGTCACAGCCCGTGGCCCGCCCCTTTTACTATAAAACGATAATAAACATAGTTGCTGCTGTTGCTGGTGGGGGGGTGACGCTCATCCGCCCTAGCAGAGGATTCGTACCTGGCCCGAACATGTACAGTTCTAAGACACTACATCATGCAGAATGTCAGGTGGGGACCACTAAGCATGTGGTGACTTTACCAACCTCTCCAGGGCCTAGATACTGTCTTAAGGATGAGACTGTCTGTGTCTACACTGGAATCATCCGTGTCATTGATGCTGGGGGACTGGGTCCATCTACTAGGTCGAGAAACAACCTCGGGGCACCTAGCCCTTTGTTAGCAGTCACACTCTTTCCTGGGTAATGGTGAAACTGTGCACCCGACTGCTCTGAGAACCTGTGTCAGAATGGTGAGGTACTGACCCCAACCACGTTAGAGGTGGTAACTGGGTGTTGTAGTGTCAGCCTCCCTTACAGTCTTTGCACTTGCCTCTCAGGTGTCATTGGATCCTCCACTTTGTGGGGGCTGCTTTTGCTGCCCCCACAATGCTTGTCGTGCCTGCTTGCACCCTCGCTACCTGCGTGGCCACTCTTTGTGCCCATTGGGGTGTCATTCCGCTGGGGCTATTCCACCAACAGGAGCTCCAGCAGGTGTCCCTCCGGCTCCACCAGCCGGGATGGAATAACTCAAAATATCCAGGAGATGCTACAATCTCTCCCCCTGGATCTCACTGGTAATGTGGGTGAACATCTACAGGAGACGTGATGCTGTTGAGGGGACGCGTCTGGATCCCATCCCTTGTGTGACTCCCCTTGGGTGTCCCTTATACTCCTCATTTGAGATTGTTTAGCCAATTGAAGGCTTCCTCGGCTTTCTCGTGACAGTTCTGGGAAGTTCACCATCGTTCTAGGGAGATTACGGGCCTGATTTAGAATTCAGCGGATGGGTTACTCCATCACAAAGGAGACGGGCGTCCTGGTCGTGGAAATCTAACTCTCGTTATCCTCTATGAGGTTCAGATTTCGGCAGATGGGATATCCGTCACCATTGTGATGGGTAACCCGTCCGGCGGGCTCTAAATCAGGCCCTGTGTCTTTAGAATCTTTACTCTTCTTTAGAGATTATTTATGTGCTAAGATCCCAGATATTTTCTTCAGGGAAGCATTGGGTTCCATCATCCTCAGTGCACTTGGCTCATTCCATATTAACATCACAAATTGCGAACATGGCTATTCGAGACTGCAGGTCCTCAATGTCCTTTTTGCAGGAATTACCCTTTTGGTGAGGACCCAAATATGCCCTAAAGTCACACACAGGGTCCAAACATTACAAGGAATTGTAAGGTATTGTAGTGTGGTCAGTTTTACGTATCCTTTGCGCATTAGCTTCAGGCTTTAGGCCTTTGTGCATTTTGCCCTGGATGTATTTTATTCCTTTGCTCGCAGCTTAGAGCCTCCGTGCACTTTGCTCTAAATGCTTTTTATTCGGCTTCGTAGTGTTATTTTTCAAATAGCCAGTTCTACGGTCTTGTTTTATATTTCATATCACACTGTTTAGATTACTTCAGCACTGGAGTTCTCCATAACACATTCCTGTTCACTCTGTGCTTCAGTCAAGGATACAGTCTGGTACATTGCCGATAGACGTGGTAGGAGTTTAGTCTTTGGCATTCCTGCGTAGGGACATTTTGTGATCACGCTGACATGTTAGTTATAAAAACACTTCCTTGTCCCAATACACGCAAGAGGGAGATTCCGACCAGGGAACCACAACTAGACGCTGACTGCCTCGTTGCAGATGCTGAACCAGATCACAGGCCTTTGCTCAGGTATGAGGGCTGATGTCTCCCGAGGGATTCAGAAAGGCAAGTTAGAAGCTTAACATGCTGTGCTCGAAATAGAACTAGCAGAGGGAGAGTAGAAACTATTAAACACCATGATAGCGTTGTTCTTATGTTTTACTCTCCTGGTGACTATTTCAATCCTACTGTGTTGTATGGTTCTGGTTATTGCGGCTCACGCCTTAATATCTAAAATGCAGTCGTTTTATTAAAACATTATATAAAACTTATACTGCCTTTGTCATTTGTATATGAGATCATACTGTAAATGAGAGAGTTGGTTTGGATCTGAGTGACCACGACTTCCCTGAGAAGTTCCAAAGATGTCATGCACTCGGCTGCCCAATCATCTCTTCCCTTTGGGAGAAATGAGGCACTGCTAGTTAGCCGGAGCAAACCTGGATTTAGGGTGACAGAGGTCCTTCCAAATGGGTCAGACTCAGTCCCCCACACCATGAACGATCCTGCTGCCTAGAAATCCAGTAGTCTCATTTAGGATAATGAGAGCCCGCGCGACATGGCGCTGCCAACAATTGGTCTGGCTCTAATTTTTGGGTCCGGCTGACTCTCTCGGTCTCATATATATTTTGACTCCTCGTTCCATAAGCGGAGACGTCCGTGGGGCTGAGGGTTTCCGCCGCCACGGGATAGGTGAATCCTATTACTTAGTGGTCGGCTGTTCAAGCTTGAACTTTGAAAGGAAAAACCCCGTTATTGGTGTGCCTTCTCTGCCCAGGTGCTGTTTTTCTCTAGATGGCGAATCCTCTAGTGGTGCACGTAGCGCTTAATATGCGCCAACCGCTCACGGGACATCTGTTAGCACATGGACTGACGGTCCAGTGGGGGTCCGGTCACTTTTGTGGTGGATGCCCATGCAGCCTATAGAACTGCACTTTTTTATTCTTGGGTCGTATTTCCAGCAGTTGATGGGGGTACAAACACTTTTCACGAATACACTGTTGCGAATGTCCCTGGACAGTACAGGGCTTATGCATACTTAGAGATACCTCTCTCTTATCAAGAACACCATAATTGGCTTGATGGCGCCCTCCCACACACAGTAGCACAAGTAAGGTTAGGTCCACTGAGTAATGATGGTCCGACCTGGCCTCTATTGGCTACTTACACACCATATCCTGCGGTTGCTACATTGGCAGTGGCTGACGTGCGTCGTTTATATATAGATTTAGCAACTACATACAGAAGACTGGTTCAGTTTGTAATGCAGGCATTAAGTACTAATGCAGCGCGTGCTGCTCCGGCGAACCCACAGGCAGTGGTTCCAGGTATCAATCCGGCCACTGTACTCTCAGTTATGGGTAAGGTGCCGGCTAAACGTGAGGAAACTCCATTTTGGCTGGCGCAAAAAATTAATACGCTGGAAGCAGTATTTCCCCATACGGGACCTCAGGATAAACATAGAATATCGACGATGTGTTTGCCCTATGGAATGGTTCCTCCGGTGGACCTTTGTAATACCTGGGGCACAGTGTTTGCCGCGCTCTACACTACAGCACATGGTACACCAACATTAGCTAATTTGCCGGAAGTGCTTAAACAAATTCAAGATGAATATGGGGCTGCCCCGCCTTATATTTAGGCATGCAGTTGATGGGCAATTTTGCCGCAGTTTCTTCTATTATTTTGAGTAATCTCAAGGGAGAGGCAGTAGCACTAGCAGTGCGAATGCGTCTTCGGGACATTCCGCAGATTAATCAAGAACGGGAACTCCCGAGAATAATAGCAGAAACACATTCCAGTATTGGTCGCGATAGCCTAGGGGCTAGACCACAAAAACCCCAATTACAGGGTAAAAATAATAAAGAAAATGCTAAACAACAGCAACCTGAGGGTAATAAGAAGCGCTGGGAAAAGAAATAGCAAAAACCTAAACCGAATGAGGGACAGTCTCCGCAGCCGGAGACCCCGCAGAATAGGTATAATCTCAGGAATAGGGATAATTTGAAAACGCCTGATAGATATCAATATACTGATACACGCCAATCTCGTTCCTTTCAGGACTCCTCGGACAAGAGAAGTGAGAGAGCTGGGCGGTCAGAGCGGAGAACTGAGTACGTGAAACCGAGACAGGAATCACAACGCTCAACGGAGGTTTCTATTAAACAGGAAGAGAAACCACTCCAACAAAAGCAACAATTTAAAAAGAAGAAGGTGGCAGCAGTCTCAGTTAGACATGCCACTCAAGAAGAGAGTTCTCTTGACGAACAAGACATGGGCGTTGGCACTGTTAGACAGCGCGGCAGAGGTCACAATAGTTCGCCGGAGTCTTCTAGAGCATCTGGAGGTGAAAGCAACTGATGACTTCATACAAGTCGAAACGGCAGATATGCGTGTCTCTGATCCTGATAGAGTATATGAGATAACTTTGCAATTAGAAGGGGACATTGACCGCATTGTACACACCATCTTTTGGGACCATGTGGTAAAATCATATGACGTTCTGCTGGCCGAACAAGATTGGCCACCTGACTTTGTTCGCGACTGTCCGGTTGGGGAGGAGGTTATTACACCTTCATTCTCACCACTTGTTCCGAGAGAACTAGCGGAGTCCTATAGTAAATCATGGGCTCTGGCACAGGCCCCCGCCCTACATAGAAATAACGTGGGGTGGGATAGACAATCACCATATCATGTAATTCCAATAAAGGGCGAACCTCAGCCGCAGTATCCTATCAAATTTGAGGCTAGGGCATCGGTTAGAAAAATTCTTATGCAATTGGAGTACCAGGGTGTTATTGAGCCCTGTGTCTCGCCGATGAATAATCCCTTATTTCCAGTTGCTAAACCGGACCATTCATATAGGATAGTGGTGGATTACAGACACTTAAATGGACATACACGCACATATGCAATACAGAATTCACACAGCGCAGCGCTTATGAATAATATAGTGCGTAAAAAATACAAAACAACATTAGATATCTCGAATGGATTTTTCTGCCAGAATATAGCTCCCGAGAGTCGGGACTATACCAGTTTTAGTGCGTTTGGCTCTCAAAAAAAGTTTTGTCGTTTGCCTCAGGGGTATAAGAATAGCCCAGGACTATTTTCGGCTCGTGTAACTGAAATTCTGCACGAGATGGACTCTGAGGTGTTATCATATGTTGATGATATATATATGACAGATGATGAGATTCTGCAACATCTAAGGCGGGTAGCACGCATTGTTGTGGGATTTGCTGAAATTGGCTATAAGTTTAATTTTAAGAAATCAAAGATTGCCTTCCTCAGCGTCATTTTCCTGGGATATGAGTTGTCGAGTGAGGGCAAGAGCTTGCGCCACATTTTTGGGAGAAATGTGCTCAATTGCAGCCTCCTAATACGGTTCGGAAGCTCCAGTCATTGTTGGGATTTCAGAATTTTGGCAGAACTTACATTCCTGATTATGCTACGCGTATAAAACCCTTATACGAGTTGATTCGACCAAATTTTTCGAGTAGATTTTGGACGATTGAGCATACACATATACTATGAGATTTGCAAACTGATCTCTTAGCAGTTAAACATTTACACACACGGGACAATAAAACGCATTTAGTCATCAGGGTGATACCTGGGGCTGTTGGGTTTACATATGTCACCTTTAATGAAGGTGAGACCTTCCCGATAGCATACAAGTCCCACTTGTATTCTACTGCAGAACAACAATTTGCTCAAACTGAGAAAATACTCACTGCGGTACAGATGGCTGTGATTAAAGAAAGGCCTCTTGCCCAGGGCCAACGCATTGTTGTCGTTTCCCCGATTCCGGCCTTAGAGGCTGTTACAAAAGCGAGTGTTCCTAATTCGAAAGCTTTACACCGGCGATGGATACAGTGGGCTACGTCTTTGACAGCCACTGATGTAGATTACATATTTGACCCTAAACTGCAGACTCAAGAATTTCTTCAATATGAAATGGAGTACCCAGTTCCCGCTGGCACATTGCCTATTGACCAATATCAGGTGGTCATGTACACCGATGGCTCTGCGCAACCAGCGGTTGGGACTAAACAGCAGTATTCTGCTGCATGTGCGGTGGTGAGCGGCACTATGGAGGGGGAAGTGTTCTGCCCCCGACATACTTATACACAAACCTTGGGAGATTGTACGACACAGCTGGCTGAGCTCAAAGCTCTATTGTTAGCATTGGAACACGCCGAACCGGCAACTCTAACCTTGCTGGTCTGTGACTCCTACTACTGTGTTCAGTCTTTCAATGAATATCTACACTACTGGAGGTTGAATGGGTTCAGAGATTCTAAAGGCAACACCATTGAACACAAATTGCTGTGGGGTAAAGTTGCGGATCTGAAAGAAACACTTCCTAAAGTCCATGTTGTACATACACTTGGGCACCAGCGCGTTGGAATACACGTTGCTGGGAACACTTTGGCTGATGAAGCCGCGAAGTCGGCAGTGGCTGTTGCCACTGTGGCCGCAGTGACTAGTTCGAGTTCCAAACCAGACACAGAGATTTCGGCTGCCATAAAGGCTACGGCTGATGGCACGCCATTTCCTAAAGGATTCCCTTCTAAATATAGTTACTGCTTGGGTGGTACGCTAAATGCTGTTGTTAAAATTCCAGGCATTGGTGTATATGAAATGCCAAATAAAATTGAGAGACCTCGATTAATTTCTGCAGCACATGAGGGGGCGGCATCTGCACATGCTGGTGTGGCTGCCACGATTTCACTATTACAGGCTCGTTACTGGTGGCTTGGTCTCTATAAGGAGACAAAGCAGTATGTCCTTTGTAGTGACGTCTGTCAACAAATTAAAGCTTCGACAGCTAGACGCCTGCAGCAGACGCCCCTTCTGATTTCAAATAAACCTTTACAGTGTGTGTACTTGGATCATTGTGGTCCACTGACGCCAGATAGTGCATACAAATATATTTTGGTTGCTGTAGATCCGTGCTCCAGATTTGTGTGGGTCTGGCCACAGCGCTCGGCTGACTCTCGGACTGTTATTAAAGATTTGCGCATCTTTGTCGATACATTTGCAGTTGCGGCTTTTCATTCGGACCAGGGCCCTGCTTTTGCCTCTAAGGCATTCAGGGACACCATGGCTTCGTTGGGGGTCCAACTCCAATTCTCGTCTCCATTTCATCCCGAGGGAAATTCTGTCGTGGAGCGTTTAAATCGTGATCTAAAGCAATCCTTAACGGCCAGATTTATAGGAACGGGTCATAGTTGGCTAGCCCATCTGTATGAAGTACAGAGAGCACTTAATAACTTGCCTAGAAGGTCCCTGGGGGGTCGTACTTCATATGAGTGCCTGTTTGGAACACAAATGTATGTTCCTGATCTAGATGGTCCTGGTGTGGAGGCAGCAGATACGCCCTTTGACATAAATAATCGTGTCACTGTTTTGCAGGATTTACAACAATTCCGTGAGGATAACTCTTCTGCAAGTGCTGCCTCGTCAGGAATTAAGGATGAGCCAGTAACGCCTACCCAGGATTGGGGATCTAGTGCGTGAAAAGGTTGCAGTAAAGAAAGAATTTGGTCCTTCTTATCGAGCACCAGTCCCTGTGTTAGGGGTTAGCGGCACGAGAACTGTGATTTTACCGCTGCTGCAAGGGGCCAAAGGAAATCGCTTTGTTTCCATTGATAATGTCAAGTTACAACATGTGGCCGATTCTGCACAGCAGACCAAGAGGGACACCCAGTAGTTCCGGAATCCCTCTCACTACTGGGGAAGAAGTCCAGCTGCAGGTGATTTGCACCGATGCTGTTTCCTCTCCGAGCTTGGGGAGGGTGGAAGCTGATCTTGCGATTGTTCCACAGACGGCGATTAATTTGGAATCTTTTGATCAAGTTGCTGTACGTTCTACTGATATTTCTGAACACGTGGTTTACAGTGTGCCAAGGCGAGAGCCTCCATCTGCTTCTTTGTTCACGGTTGCACCTTTTGCAAGAACTGCCTCTGGCTGCTTCAACGACACTGATGATACCGTGTCAGACTCCTCGTCTTAACTATCTTCAATCCGAGGTCCACGTAAGCTGCTGTGTTGGCTTAAACGCACATATTTTGTTTTTCCTTGGAACTATTTGTGGCTTTTTATGGCTGTAATGACTCTTTTTTTGTGGTTGGGATTTGTGGTTACTTTCTTTTTAGTAATACATGGTTATTTTCTTCCTGAACGATCTGACATTGAGCACATGGAGACGGTGTTGAAACCACATTTTTCGTCTCATATGGTTCGAAGAGACTTGTCCAATGTGAACATTTCTGCAATACCGATTCTGGATGGGATTGTGTGGGATAAAGTAATATTTTATATATATGGTCCCACTGAATTGATTCAAATACCGTATGTTCTCAAGTTATCAATGAATGATATCGTTATACCAGGCATTGTTTCTGATGATTGGGATGTGAAGACAGTAGATTCTATGCTGACAGATTTACAATATTATACTGTCTACGATGATGAAGATGCTTACCTGTTTAGAGATAATCATGGTGACCTGTTTTGCTACAATTATTATGGACACCACTTTATTCATAAAGCAAGTAGCCCTAAGTCAATATTTGATTATGTGCAATGGGAACATTGCCCGACTCCTCCACAGGGGAGTTCTAAAACGTATTATGATAAATTTGCGTATTTTTCTGGGCATAATCAACAGAATGCTAAGTCTTACTATTTTAAAGTTACTCCGTATGCTAATAAGCAAATGTTATTGACCGATACTAAATTACTGTATTCAAATTTGTTTGTATCTAAACTTTCGGTTGAGGGGTATGAATATTGGTTTAAGACTGTTGATTTAAAAAGTGTCTGGGGAACGAAAAATTGGCAAATGCAAGGCAGGGACACATTATTTAGGGCATGTATTATCCCTGTGCAGATGATTTTCCTCAATGACACAGTACAACAGACTAGCTGTTTGGACTTAGCAACGATTAGAGAGTTGAATTTGCCTGGTATACCTGTCCCTTCCAAATTGAACAATTGGCAGCGAAATGTTAATGCCATGTTTAGTGAGTTTACACACTGGGTCCAGAATGGTATGCTTAACACTTCATTGATACGTCCGGGCGGGTGATTATTATGGCCTGTGGACACTAATAAGTGTCATCAACGTTTTGTCACCTCTTCAGGGGGGTTCAGGACTAGTAGGGCAGACCCTCGCTACATATCACCAGAACATGCTGATATCATAACTACATATAGCGTGGGAAAGCTTTGTCAGCAATGGTTGAAGTCATCCACGCTGGATGCAGTTAAATCACTTCTCACGTTGCTGTCTAATGATACTGACTTGCAAGATTTTTTGTCAGGACCTAAGGTGCCCCGGCAGAAACGTTTTTTATATGAAGTATATTATGAGATTTGGAAGCTTTCACAACAAGAGGCAGCGGCCCGGTTGAGACAAATTGATCAGGAAAATCTCATACAGGCTTTGTCTGTTGTGGATAATGGGATACATACCCTTTCAGACCGTGTTTACACAATTGACAACATTGTTTCCTCTGCTATTGACATTATTAAATCATATATGTCTTCTTTATATCATGGGCAGAGTCAGACGCGGTCCATCATGCAGCTGGGTTGGACTCTACAGACCTTGAAGGCAGGTCGCGTCCCGTGGCAGCACATTCGTGCCAGGGAGATCTTTGTTTCCTTTAATTTGACTCGTCAACAACAGCTGATGGCTAAAAAGGAAGCAACGTATGTTATGTTAAATATTGAAAAATTTGAGAAACTGCCTTTTACGGTTGCTGAGATTCCGTCAGCTGAGTGGTTGATTCATGGGGTTATTAATTTGCCTATCTCCACTCTGCAACTTACTTCTTGTATGAAGCACATTCCGGTGGGTAGATACGAACGGTTGGGAGACAGTTACATACAAGAGGTGTGGGAGCTTCCCTTTCTATACAGATGTATTAATGGTTTGAGGGAGGTTTTTCTTAGCGGTAGCGAATGCGAAACTTCTGTCAGCCATCCCATGGTTTTTAAACAGCTGTCCTTGCACGGGCGTGTAATGCTTCGATTGCTAACTTAGCTTGTTATCTGAAGGGAGTTCCAGTCCCAGTTATTAAAAACACTTTCCAGGTGCTTTCTAACGGCAGTTACATTCTTCTTAACAGCGAACACTGTTGTGGCATGCGTGCCGGAATAGTTTACGTAGTTGTTGTCACCAAGGCCGTTACGTGCTGCGGGAATGTGTTGTTTCCCCCCACTCAAATTAGGGAGGTAGCAGACATCTGGCCTCATATTGCTACTTCCAAGGTAAATTTCGACAAGTTGAGTCGACTAAAGGCTCTATTGTTTCAAAAGCATGTGGCCCTTACATCTGTTAGCGAGACCTACGCACTTCAGGTGGCAAGGTCATCAGCAGAGAGACAGTCCCTTTTGAATACTAACTTTCCGAGCCACTTTAGTGAACTTGTGGGACGTATATTTAATGCGTCCAGCACTGCTGGAATTGCACATTTTTTCAAAGCCGTTGGTGTTGGTTTTGCTCACACCTTCTCTTCCATATTCGGTTTAATACCTTCGTCTATACACTCTATTTTCGGAAGCATTTTTGGGGGTTTCCCGATTACTTTGGCTTTATTGGCTGGAGTCTTGCTATTGCTGCTGTTCTTCCGCAATGGCTGTCCCGCCACGACGAGATCCTATATTGATGCTCCCGTCAGCGCAGCTGTGTCGTGAACGCATGATGCAGCATTTTGGAGCAACACTCCTGGGACATTTGGAGTGTGAATTTGGAGTGTGACTGGTCTCTGACATTCCGGCCGGTTTTGGATTGTGTGCAACCCGTGTTTCGGTGCCTCTGGTGCTCGTTTGAACAGGCACTGGCTCTCTGTCTCTCACTGCAGCGCCCTCCAGTGGTCGATACTGATCTGTTGATGTTCCCGATTAGGGCTCATTCCCAGACTTGTGCACTGCGGTTGCGTTTGCTTCGTGAGGCAGTTTATGAGATTCCCTTCCTGGAGGAAGATGGTAGTGTCTCATTCATAGGCCCTGCACGGGGTGCCGCCCTGAATGGTTTTGGGGCTTTGGAACACACCTGCTCCATGGTACTTTTTGGCGTGGATCTTCCGATATTGACATATATCGTAGTGGAGGAACTCCTGCTTTCTATTGCTTCTGTCTGACAATTGGATTTTTTTTTTCTCTTCTCAATGAAGCAAAAATTGACATTATATTGGATTTGGCTTTATCGTCACATGCTTCCCAAATTTATGACTTTATTGTCCTCTGACCTTGTCGAAATGTATCTTTTTATGTTTTGTTTATATCTGGGGCATATTTTTATTTTATTAGAACCACTTGCTACCGACAAGGGGAGGGTGTAGTGTGGTCAGTTTTACGTATCCTTTGCGCATTAGCTTCAGGCTTTAGGCCTTTGTGCACTTTGCCCTGGATGTATTTTATTCCTTTGCTCGCAGCTTAGAGCCTCCATGCACTTTGCTGTAAATGCTTTTTATTCGGCTTCGTACTGTTATATTTCAAATAGCCAGTTCTACGGTCTTGTTTTATATTTCATATCACACTGTTTAGCCTACTTCAGCACTGGAGTTCTCCATAACACATTCTTGTTCACTCTGTGCTTCAGTCAAGGATACAGTCTGGTACATTGCCGATAGACGTGGTAGGAGTTTAGTCTTTGGCATTCCTGCGTAGGGACATTTTGTGATCATGCTGACATGTTAGTTATAAAAACACTTCCTTGTCCCAATACACACAAGAGGGAGATTCCGACCAGGGAACCACAACTAGACGCTGACTGCCTCGTTGCAGATGCTGAACCAGATCACAGACCTTTGCTCAGGTATGAGGGCTGATGTCTCCCGAGGGATTCAGAAAGGCAAGTTAGAAGCTTAACATGCTGTGCTCGAAATAGAACTAGCAGAGGGAGAGTAGAAACTATTAAACACCATGATAGCGTAGTTCTTATGTTTTACTCTCCTGGTGACTATTTCAATCCTACTGTGTTGTATGGTTCTGGTTATTGCGGCTCACGCCTTATTATCTAAAATGCAGTCGTTTTATTAAAACATTATATAAAACTTATACTGCCTTTGTCATTTGTATATGAGATCATACTGTAAATGAGAGAGTTGGTTTGGATCTGAGTGACCACGACTTCCCTGAGAAGTTCCAAAGATGTCATGCGCTCGGCTGCCCAATCATCTCTTCCCTTTGGGAGAAATGAGGCACTGCTAGTTAGCCGGAGCAAACCCGGATTTAGGGTGACAGAGGTCCTTCCAAGTGGGTCCCCCACACCGTGAACGATCCTGCTGCCTAAAAATCCAGTAGTCTCATTTAGGATAATGAGTTCCCACGCGACAGTATGACCTCACAGACCCCCCTGGATGCCTTGCTTTATCATCGGCCACCCCGCGCTCGCCAGAGAATGCTCTAGTGGCAGAAGGAACCTCTCAATTATTAGGGGGTGCTCTGCAGAGAAGTAAGGAAAAGAATCCAGGCAGGAAAGAGATGAAAATCTCAATGGCCTACCCTGGGAATGTCCTTGTTTAGCCATCGGACGATTACAAACAAACACATCTGATACCTACATCTGCTAGGCCAACATGTTTCAGCCTCTTATTTTACCCCCTCCCAGGGGTCCTGGGCTTTCATCAGGACCAGGATCTCTAAGTCACTGTAAGGTGCATCCCTGACTGCACTCACACATCACCAGCATACATACATTCAGTACTAGTGTTATGTTTCTGATAGAAAAGAAATTGCTGATTATGCAAGATTCACGAGGTCTCTTGCCTTAGGTCAAGCGGACTACATGGAGGACATAAAGACAGTGGTGTAACAAAACTTGAGCCCCCCCCTGCAAAGTACATGGAGGGCCTCCCTACCCAGTAATGAGCTCTCAGGCCAGGGGCCGCCACACATGCACAGTGCCAAGGGGTACCCATGAGTCTCCTGGGCCCTCCCGCACCATGGCAGCTGCGGGGGCTGATGTTATGCCACCTATTAGCAAGGGAAGTATTACAGTCACACATACATCAAAAGTCTCACCCCGCTATTAAACCTACTCCGGCATACAACTCCTCCCCACCCTTTTGTAATAAACCACCAAGTAGATAATATGGACTGGAGCCCTCCTAGGTGGTTAGTTCGCTTAGACTTCCCATGTCCCAATTTAATTTGCCACACCTACACTTTCTCTGAGGAAAAATGGTTTAGGTAGTGTCTCCCTATGGCAGAGCCCCATCCCAACACAGGGAGGACGGAAAGATTTCTATGAGGAAAGAGAGACAGGGTCTGACATCTTTCCCAACCAGCTCCAACCTAGAAAGACCAGAAAGTACGCCTGTGCTTGTTCACTGGGTCCCTTCCACCCGGATCACCGCTGGTCATAACCCAATGGGCTTTGTGGAAAGTCCAGGGTGGCTTAACCGGTGAACCTCGGCTTCGTGGAAAGTCTGGGGTGGATGAACCATTGAATCTCTTCCAACTATAATCATCATTAGACTTGGGTGAAATTTAAATTACACCAGCATAATTTGTGTAATTTCTGGAATTTTGCATTACAGTTTTGTTAGAGATGGGGTTTCTGGTTGGCTAGGGTATGCACCACTCTAGTCAGGGCAAGTAAGTTACACACCAAAGATAACCTGTGCCCACCCCGTGGTAGCTTGGCATAGAGCAGTCATGCTTAAACCCAGAGGTCATGTGTAAAGCCTTTGCACAACACAGTCATACCAGTGACACGATAAAATACACCACAAAAGAGGCTCCACACAGGGTTATAGAAAAATACCACATATATTGTGCTCACAGCATAGACCAAAAACGACATGAACCAGTAGTTGCTTTGCCATCTAGACAATTGTCAAAACATCACAATGAGGGCAGTAAGAGGATGTCTGTTATGTTGCAGAACATCAAAAAACAGCATTACCGTGCATATCATGCAGGCAGATTGTATAGTACTTGTTACCTGACTACGCAAGGCATAAGAGACACATATCAATACGCTCAGGGCAGGTAAAACAACAGATCATGAAATACATACATGAACCACCCAATATTCCCATAAATATGAAGGTCACAGCACCTTTGTGTTCCTTTCAGAGGTTGTACAGTAAGTAAGGCCAGAACTTAGGGCACAGGGTCATCTGTGCACCTAAGACATCCATTATGGTAATTCTCAGTGAGGGCTTTCCATCACCCAAGCAGGGGCCTCCGTTGAGATTACCCCAGTCTTGTCATGCTGGTCAAACACCCTTCCGGTATGGCCCAAAATGTGAGTGAAGGGGGCACACACTGGAGAGGACAGCGGGGAGAATGCCTTTTATCCCCTCCACATGCAACTGAACAAGGCAGCCACTTGCGAACACGCGGAGCAGCTGCTGTCCCATGCCGCCTTTCAGAAAGCTGTAGTTAAGGTTAAAAAACAGAGCGTCCCAGCCCCATTGCGGTCTCTTCCCTGGAGCCACGCTGCACAGCTGGCAGACACGCTGATCCTCAGATGCCCTTGGAATGCCGATACCCGTGCCCACCACACACTGGCTTGGACAGGGCACTCCATACGCACAGACATGGATAAAAGGACAGCTCTCTCCCTCTCACTGAGCTGGGCAAAGCAGGGGCGCTTCACATGCACTGAGCAGATGAGTATCCCCCCTCCTCACGCACTGGGGACAGAGGGGATGGAGCCTGCAATTGAAGTTGACAATAAAGCATTCACCACGCGCTAGAATTTTAAAACACTGGGCAGGCCACTAAACCCTGGAAGAACACTCAGGTGCGGCCTATGCGGTGGGCAACACACAAGCAGGCCAGCACATCCAAGCAGGTAAAAGGCAAGAATGGTGGTTACTCCACACCACAGTGCCTTAGGGAATCTAAAGTCAGGGAGCAGCTGGCAGCAGGGCAACAAGCAGAAAACCAATCCTAGTGAGTCTTTTGCGCCACCTAATAGCAGCAGATGGCAGTGCAACAACAGAAGAGCAATGCAGATGAGTCCTTTGTGCAGTCCAGCGGTTCATCTGACAGAGGTTCAGTCCCAGTTCTCAAAAGTACTCTCTCAATCATGGGGTCAGAGCCCCTGTACTTATACTCCAAAAATGCCTTTGTTCAGGGGGTAGTTTCAAAGGAACCCCTTCAAGTGAAGCACAACACCCTTTCAGCTCAGCCCTGTCTCCAGACATCAGTAGGGGGTAGTCAGTATATTGTGTGAGGGCAGGACATAGCCTATTGACATGTAAGGTTTGGATGACCCTCGCTCTCCCCAGCCCAGGATGACTATCAGAATGCAGATGCCTCTTCTGTCACACCCAGCCCCTCCTGTGTGATGGCTGTCTGGAAAGTATGCACCAAGTAGCGCTGTCACTCTGCCTTAGAACTGGATTGGAATCAGACTGCAATACACTACAGTTAAAAGCACAGATAAATGCCTACTTTCTAAAAGTGGTATTTCTGAAATAGTAATGTAAAATCCAACTAGACGAGTAAGGAGGGTTTCTCACCACCATTCCAAACATACCAAACATGCTCACGCTACTCCTCTCAGATCAGAAATTACCACTTTGACATATATAAGAGAATAATCAATGCAAACCTTTGAAAGGAGCAACACTCACAGTAGTGCTTCCCACTACTAGGAGATGTAAAACATAAAAAATACATGTCCTACTTTTTACTTACTGTAGGAAGCTGGCCTGATGTGTGGTCGGTACCTACAATACTGACACCTCATACCAGGTCCAGGTGTCTAGAAGCCAGGCTTTCTAGAGGGCGCTGTGAATGAGCAGCCAAGGCTTATCTAGGAGACATGCAAAGCTTATGCAATACCACTGTAGTCACACATCAATCACACACATGAAAGAAACACTCAGTTGTACAAAAATGAATGTACTTGATTTTAGTGACACAATTACCAAAAAGTACTAGAGAGGTAACCCTCTGATAGGAAGTAAGTAACACACTAGACATGTTCACTAGTAATAAGAAATAGGCATCAATAGCAATAGAAAACAGTGCACTAGCAAATAGGCAATAGTGATCCTAGGGGGAGCCCAAACCATATACTAACAAAATGGAATGTGAATGTAGGACCCCCCACCTCCCACCTAGGTAAGTGGAATGTGTAGAGATGGGGGTACTAGGAAACCCCAAAGGTAAGTACCACAGTGCCCCCCCCCAGGAAGAAAAGAGTACGTAACTGGATTTTCCCCAAACCACCCACAAAGAAGAAAAAGAAGAAAATGCAACACCAAAACAAGACAGCAAGAAACCCATGGTGGATTCCTGAAGAGGAAGACCTGTGGAAGAAGGGGACCCAGTCCAGAAGTCACAGAAGAGTCCAGTGGGGGCAGGAGCTACTACTCACCCAGCCGTGGTTGCAGGAGTTGGTTGGCGATAAGACAAAAACGGTCAGGAATGCAGCCCTGGAGCAGGTGAAGAGTTCCTGGAGGATGCAGTCAACGTCCCATGCCGGATGGATGATTGCAGTCGGTCAGTGGTATGGAAAAACCACCAACAAGCCTTGGCAAAGATAGAAGTCGCGGTGAAGCAAAAGTGGAGCTGCCAAGGACCAGCAAGGTCCAGAAGGACTCAACCCATGGGGAGAGTCCTAGAGGGACCCTCATCAAGGCAGAGAGTCCACAGAAGTCCTGCACAACTGGAGAAAGGTCCCAAGCTGCAGGAGAAGCACGCAGAGGGCTCTGCATCGCAGGAAGGAGTGCTGAGGGCTGGGGCTACATGGAGCCTGAAGATCCCTTGGAGGAGTTGCCAACAATCTTTGGTAGCTGCAAGAGATGCATGCATGGGGGTACTGACCTGCATGGGAAGGCAAGGGCTTACCTCCACTAAAGTTGGACAGCTGGCAGAGAGGACCAAGAGGACTACTCCGGACCACCACCCGTGATACAGGATCCATGCAGCTCAGGATGAGGGGAGATCGACGCAGCTGGTTGTTGTTGCAGTTGGTGCCTGCAGATGCAGTGGAGTGACTCCTTCACTCAACAAGAGATTCCTTCTTCCTTCTTGTGCAGACTGAAGACGTGCCACCCTCAGAGGATGCACAGCCGGGGAAATGTTGCAGAAGCTGGAAGGAGCCATGGAAACAATGTTGCAAGCAGAGTTTGTGTCATGGATGCAGATTGCTGGTTCCTGGAGGGTCCAATGGCGGTTCCAGTGGCTAGAAGTCGAAGTATAGGTTGCAGAGAAGTCCTGCTGTAATCTTGCAAGACAAATCTGAGGACCCACCGAAGAGAGAGACCCTAATAGCCCTGTAGGGGGGATTGGTCACCTAGCCAGGTGACCACCGATCAGGAGGGGGCTCTGACGTCACCTGCCTGACCTGGCCAATCATATGCTCCCAGAGGTCCCTGCCCACCTTGGATTCAAGATGGCAGAACCCAGGGACCCTCTAGAGGAGCTCTGGGCACGTCCCTGGAGTGGTGATGGACAGGGGAGTGGTCACTCCGCTTTCCATTGTCCAGTCTCATGCCAGAGCAGGGACTGGAGGTCCCTGAACCAGTGTAGACTGGGTTATGCATGGAGGGCATCAAATGTGCCCTTCAAAGCATGCCAGTGGCTTGGAGAGGATACCACTCCCAAGCCATGTAACACCTATTTCCATAGGGTGAGGGTGTTGTCTCCCTCTCCCATAGGAAATCTTTTGTTCTGCCTTCCTGGCCTTGAGCATCTTAAGCAGCAGGAGGGCAGGAACCTGTCTGGGAGGTGGCAGCAGCGGGGCTGCCCAGAAAACCCTACAAAGCTGGTAAGAGCAATGTTGGGGGTCCTCTAAGGAGCCCCCAGAGTGAATAGAATCATACTTCCAATACTGTCAAAAGTACTGGGGTATGATTCAGACATGCTTGATACCAAACATGCCTAGGTTTGGAGTTACCATTATGTAGCTGGACATAGGTGATGGCCTATGTCCAGTACACACATAAAATGGCGTCCCCGCACTCGCGAAGTCCAGGAAAATGGAACTGGAGTTTGTGGGGGCACCTCTGCTAGTGCAGGGGTTCCCTCGCACACAGGTACTTTCACCCTGCCCTCTGGGCTAGGGGGGCCTTGTAGGAAAGTACCATCTTGCCTAGCATGTTACCCCCATATTTCACTGTATATATGTTGTTTTAGTCTATGTGTCACTGGGACCCTGCCAGGCAGGGCCCCAGTGCTCATAGTTATGTGCCCTGTATGTGTTCCCTGTGTGATGACTAACTGTCTCACTGAGGCTCTGCTAACCAGAACCTCAGTGGTTATGCTCTCTTTGCTTTCCAAATTTGTCACTAACAGGCTAGTGACCAATTTCACCAATTTACTTTGGCATACTGATACACCCATATAATTCCCTAGTATATGGTACTGAGGTACCCAGGGTATTGGGGTTCCAGAAGATCCCTATGGGCTGCAGCATTTCTTTTGCCACCCATAGGGAGCTCTGACAATTCTTACACAGGCCTGCCAGTGCAGCCTGAGTGAAATAACGTCCACGTTATTTCACAGCCATTTACCACTGCACTTAAGTAACTTATAAGTCACCTATATGTCTAACCTTCACCTGGTGAAGGTTGGGTGCAAAGTTACTTAGTGTGTGGGCACCCTGGCACTAGCCAAGGTGCCCCCACATCGTTCAGGGCAAATTCCCTGGACTTTGTGAGTGCGGGGACACCATTACACGCGTGCAGTATACATAGGTCACTACCTATGTATAGCGTCACAATGGTAACTCCGAACATGGCCATGTAACATGTCTAAGATCATGGAATTGTCACCCCAATGCCATTCTGGCATTGGGGGGACAATTCCGTGATCCCCCGGGTCTCTAGCACAGAACCCGGGTACTGCCAAACTGCCTTTCCTTATCTCCACTGCAGCTGCTGCTGCTGCCAACCCCTCAGACAGGTTTCTGCCCTCCTGGGGTCCAGGCAGCCCTGGCCCAGGAAGGCAGAACAAAGGACTTCCTCTGAGAGAGGGTGTAACACCCTCTCCCTTTGGAAATAGGTGGGAAGGCTGGGGAGGAGGAGCCTCCCCCAGCCTCTGGAAATGCTTTGATGGGCACAGATGGTGCCCATCTCTGCATAAGTCAGTCCACACCGGTTCAGGGATTCCCCAGCCCTGGTCTGGCGCGAAACTGGACAAAGGAAAGGGGAGTGACCACTCCCCTGACCTGCACCTCCCCTGGGAGGTGCCCAGAGCTCCTCCAGTGTGTCCCAGACCTCTGCCATCTTGGAAACAGAGGTGTGTGTGGCACACTGGACTGCTCTGAGTGGCCAGTGCCAGCAGGTGACGTCAGAGGCTCCTTCTGATAGGCTCTTACCTCTCTTGGTAGCCAACCCTCCTTCCTAGGTAGCCAAACCTCCTTTTCTGGCTATTTAGGGTCTCTGCTTTGGGGATCTCACCAGATAACGAATGCAAGAGCTCACCAGAGTTCCTCTGCATCTCCCTCTTCACCTTCTGCCAAAGGATCGACCGCTGACTGCTCAGGACGCCTGCAAAACCGCAACAAAGTAGCAAGACGACTACTAGCAACCTTGTATCGCTTCATCCTGCCGGTTTTCTCGACTGTTTCCAGGTGGTGCATGCTCTGGGGGTAGCCTGCCTCCTCTCCGCACCAGGAGCTCTGAAGAAATCTCCCGTGGGTCGACGGAATCTTCCCCCCGCAACCGCAGGCAACAAAAGACTGCACCACTGGTCCTCTGGGTCCCCTCTCAGCACAACAAGCGTGGTCCCTGGAACTCAGCAACTCTGTCCAAGTGACTCCCACAGTCCAGTGACTCTTCAGTCCAAGTTTGGTGGAGGTAAATCCTTGTGTCCCCACGCTAGACTGCATTGCTGGGTACCGCGTGATTTGCAGCTGCTCCTGCTCCTGTGCACTCTTCCAGGATTTCCATTGTGCACAGCCAAGCCTGGGTCCCCGACACTCCAACCTCCAGTGCACAACCTTCTGAGTTGTCCTCTGGCATCGTGGGACTCCCTTTTGTGACTTTGGGTGGACTCCGGTTCACTTTTCTTCTAAGTGCCTGTTCAGGTACTTCTGCGGGTGCTGCCTGCTTCTGCAAGGGCTCCCTGACTTGCTGGGCACCCCCTCTGTCTCCTCATCCAAGTGGCAACATGCTGGTCCCTCCTGGGCCACAGCAGCATCCAAAAACCCTAACCACAACCCTTGCAGCTAGCAAGGCTTGTATGCGGTCTTTCTGCGTGGGAACACCTCTGCAAGCTTCTTCACGATGTGGGACATCCATCCTCCAAAGGGGAAGTTCCTAGTCCTCTTCCTTCTTGCAGAACACCAAGCTTCTTCCACCCGGTGGCAGCTTCGTTGCACCCTCAGCTGGCATTTCCTGGGCTCCTGCCCACTCTCGACACTGTCGCGACTATTGGGCTTGGTCCCCTTGTCTTACAGGTACTCAGGTCCGGAAATCCACTGTTGTTGCATTGTTGGTGTTCGTTCTTCCTGCAGAATCCCCCTATCACGACTTCTGTTCTCTCTGGGGGTAGTAGGTGCACTTTACACCGACCTTTCAGGGTCTTGGGGTGGGCTATTTTTCTAACCCTCACTGTTTTCTTACAGTCCCAGCGACCCTCTACTAACTCACATAGGTTTCGGGTTCATTTGTGGTTCGCATTCCACTTTTGGAGTATATGGTTTGTGTTGCCCCTATACCTATGTGCTCCTATTGCAATCTATTGTGACTATACATTGCTTGCATTACTTCCTTTTGCTATTACCTGCATAATTTTGGTTTGTGTACATATATCTTGTGTAAATTTCTCATCCTCATACTGAGGGTACTCACTGAGATACTTTTGGCATATTGTCATAAAAATAAAGTACGTTTATTTTTAGTATATCTGTGTATTGTGTTTTCTTACGATATTGTGCATATGACACCAGTGGTATAGTAGGAGCTTTACATGTCTCCTAGTTCAGCCTAAGCTGCTTTGCCATAGCTACTTTCTTTCAGTCTAAGCTGCTAGAAACACCTCTTCTACACTAATAAGGGATACTGGGCCTGGCACAAGGTGTAAGTACCCCTTGGTACCCACTACAAGCCAGGCCAGCCTCCTACAGGCCTACCATAGGGGTGACTTACAGTGACCTAGTGCAGTGACCTGTAGTGAAAGGGTGCATGCACCTTTTCACGCAGGCTGCAACGGCAGGCCTGCAGACACATTTTACATAGGTGGCATAATACCTTCTGCAGCCTATAGGGATCCCCTGGTACCTCAATGCCCTGGGTACCTAGGTACCATATACTAGGGACTTACATGGGGGCATCAGTATGCCAAATGTGGGGAGTAAGTAGTTCAGGTAACCAGGTTTGAAGGGAGAGAGCATAATCACTGGGGTCCTGGTTAGCAGGACCCCAGTCGACACAGTCAAACACACTGACAACAGGCAGAAAATGAGGGTAACCATGCCAAGAAAGAGTACCCTGCCCATAGGGCTAGCTAGGGCCTACCTTGGGGGTGACTTAGGTGTAGTAAAAATGGGGTTCAGGCCTTGGCAAGTACTTTGACCTGCCAAGTCAATGTGGCAGTACACGGTGCACGCAGGCTTTGCAGTGGCAGGCCTGAGACAAGTTTGAAAGTCTGTTTCTGTGGATGGTGCAATCTGTACTGCAGGCCCACTGGTAGCATTTAAGTTACTGCCCGTGAGTATATCATACACCACTTTACAAGAGACGTACAGGTAAATTATATAAGCCAAACAGGAATAAGCCAATTATACCAAGTTTTAGGAGAAAGAGCACATGCTCTTTAGCGCTGATTAGCAGTGGTAAAATGCCTAAAGTCCTAAAGCCAACAGAAAGAGGGTCAGAAAAATAGGACAAGAAAGGCAAAACATTTTGGAATAACTCTGCAGAAAGGGCCATCGCCAAGAACTTGTTAAGTAAAATTCCTCAAATTATGCCATTACACCTTTCCGCATAATTATGTGCCATTCCCCGAACAAATGTACTGTGAATGCTCAGGAACAACAGCATAAGAGCTCCGTTTCTGTACTATGCTTTTTGCGCATTGATGCGAGGATGCATTTTGTAGGGAAATATAGTGCTAAATAACGAGTTTGTATTTCCCACAATTATGTGGAATTCCTCAGAATGTTGCTGAAGTTTTGAGTAATTACACAAAAGCAAATTACATGAATTTCACACACCCCGCCCATCATGCTGTCGCCTGCTTTGAGTCCATGGATTATTACAACTTTACTTCCTAGCACCCTGGACTCCCTTCCTTATCCAACCACTGAAAGATGTATGTAGAATATGAAAGTATTCTTAATAAATGTAATAGGTTTATATGTTATTTCTTTTTTTATACGATTGCTCCTGATGGAGGAGTAGACGATAACATATTTGGAATCTTGAAGAAATGTATGGAATTATCCAGATGATGATACTACAGAAAACTTCTACTTCTAGAAACTAGTGAATGTTGGGGTACATGTTTGAGTCTTGTCTCTGCTCAATGAACTTGTCTCCACCCTTGATTTGAGGGGGACCCTGCTGATTGTATTCGTTTTCCTTTTGTAGATTAACCCTTTCACTCTCTGAGCTCAGCCTGTAAGGAGATTCCTTCGACAAAGGCCCCTGTGCTCTGGAAGTCCAGTGTACCTGGTTGTAGCAGACACCTGCTGCCTTTACCCCACAGTCTAAGTGAACCCCCGGTTCCAAGGCTTGTTAATGAATTCATCTATTTTTGTTCAAGATCTTATCTTGGAACTCCGTCAGTTATTCATTCACCTGAGACTGTATTCAGTGTTGCTGACTGACCTGTTCCCTTCCTCCCAAACGCAGGGTGGGTGCAAGGCTGGAACTGCACCGTGTCAACTGTTGTGAATACACGTTTATACAGAGGAGTCCTGCTAGATTAATCCAAATGACCCCCTGTGCTAAGCTCGTGGTATTAAAAACCCGCGTTAAACTGAGTTTAGTAATTAGAGCTCCCGTTGTTATGGTATTTACGATTTTTAGCACGTCCAGGGGTATTTATCCATATTTATTTTTGGTCATCGTATTTTTATTTCTCCATATTTTATTTTGTGTTTTGAGAATAAATGTAGACGTAAAATGGTATATTCTACATGTATTTAACTCTTAGACTGGTACCCATAGGTGGATGCCTGTCGCACTTTGGCAAATTAAGCACCACATATAACGAGTATAAAGAGGCAAATGTTAGCTTTATACTACACACATATGTTCCCATTTGCATGTATTTAAGGAAGCTCGTGCTGTTTGTAACTTCCGATGCTATTTGCTCAGCACCGTTTTCTGTATTTTTCGTATTTAAAAATAACTACAGAATGGAAACACTGTGTTTTCGGTCTGTTCTAATCTGTAAAAAGGGAAAACGCGAAGCTTTAATAGAAATGCGTAATGTAGCACCTTGAATGGTGTCCATCTGGGGTGGGTGAGGGGGTCTCAGGCCTGTTCACATGTCCCTGGGGGCACAGGCCCCTCCTGAAGGCTCCATCACACCTGCAGATCACGCTGCCTGAGTCTGGCGGGGGGGGGGGGGGGACTTAAAACACTTTATCTGAGTGAGACAAAGGCATTGTCTGTGGTTTGTCACAAGTATCTCTCCTGAGGGTGAGACCCACGGTGCCACGTGCTTACGTCATCAGTAACCAGCCATGGCGCCCCCTCTTGTGCATGTCTAATGTCTCAGGGTGCATGTCTCTTCGTGCCTCTCTGGTGCATGTTTAATGTCTCAGGGTGCATGCCTCTCGTGCCTCTCTGGTGCATGTTTAATGTCTCAGGGTGCATGTCTCTTCGTGCCTCTCTGGTGCATGTCTAATGTCTCAGGGCGCATGTCTCTTCGTGCCTCTCTGGTGCATGTTTAATGTCTCAGGGTGCATGCCTCTCGTGCCTCTCTGGTGCATGTCTAATGTCCCAGTGCGCATGTCTCCTTGTGCCTTTCTGGTGCAAATCTAATCTCTCAGGGCGCATGCCTCTCGTACCTCTCTGGTGCATGTCTAATGTCTCAGTGCGCATGTCTCCTTGTGCCTCTCTGGTGCATGTTTAATGTCTCAGGGTGCATGTCTCTTCGTGCCTCTCTGGTGCATGTCTAATGTCTCAGGGCGCATGTCTCTTCGTGCCTCTCTGGTGCATGTTTAATGTCTCAGGGTGCATGTCTCTTCGTGCCTCTCTGGTGCATGTCTAATATCTCAGGGCACATGTCTCCTTGTGTCTCTCTGCTGCATGTCTAATGTCTCACTGCCCATGTCTCTTCGTGCCTCTCTGGTGCATGTCTAATGTCTCAGGGCACATGTCTCTTTGTGTCTCTCTGACGGATGTCTAAAGTCTCAGGGTGCATGTCTCCTTGTGTCTCTCTGGTGCATGTTTAATGTCTCAGGGCACATGTCTCCTTGTGTCTCTCTGGTGCATGTTTAATGTCTCAGGGCGAATGTCTCTTCGTGCCTCTCTGCTGCATGTCTAATGTCTCACTGCCCATGTCTCTTCGTGCCTCTCCGGTGCATTTCTAATGTCTCAGGGCACATGTCTCTTCGTGCCTCTCTGCTGCATGTCTAATGTCTCACTGCCCATGTCTCTTTTTGTCTCTCTGGTGCATGTCTAATGTCTCAGTGCGCATGTCTCTTTGTGCCTCTCGGTGCATGTCTAAAGTCTCAGGGCGCATGTCTCTTTGTGTCTGGTGCATGTCTGTCTCAGTGCACATGTCTCCTTGTGTCTCTCTGGTGCATGTCTAATGTCTGAGGGCGCATGTCTCTTCGTGCCTCTCTGCTGCATGTCTAATGTCTAACTGCCCATGTCTCTTTGTGCCTCTCTGGTGCATGTCTAATGTCTCAGTGCGCATGTCTCTCTACCTCTCCGGTGCATGTCTAATGTCTCAGGGCACATGTCTCTTCGTGCCTCTCTGTTGCATGTCTAATGTCCCAGTGCGCATGTCTCTTTGTGCCTCTCTGGTGCATGTCTAATGTTTCAGTGCACATGTTTCTTTGTCCCTCTCTGGTGAATGTCTAATGTCTCAGTGCGCATGTCTCTTTGTCCCTCTCTGGTGAATGTCTAATGTCTCAGTGCGCATCTCTCTTTGTGCCTCTCTGGGGCACACATTGCAGCATATGAAAAAAAAGCACAAATGAACTTTAAGCAACCGCGCGTCACTGTCAGAGACAACTTGGGGTTTGACACTAAGCACGTGGGATAACGAGGTAACATCTGTGTCTCACTGCACTAAAATGGCTTTACATACAGATAGCGCTGAGTTTACACTGTGTGTTGTACCAAGCGCTAGATACAAACAGTGCTATGTCTACGGTCTGTGCACGAGTCTCCCTACACACAGCACTAGATGCAAGCAGCGCTGTCTCTACCGTCTGTGCACACGTCTCCTTACACAGAGCAATAGACAGTGCTTTAAATGGAAAAATGGAAGTGCAGGTACTCTCTATCAGAGTACCTGCTTGTTTCTCAGAAGTGCCCGTACTCTCCAATTAAAAGTATTACGTTTTTCTTGAGATATGCCGGTACTCGCCCTCTCAAAATAAAAAAGTGCCGGTACTCAGTACCGGAGAGTACCGGCCCATTTAAAGCACTGGCAATAGATACAAACAGTGCTGTGCCTACGGTCTGTGCACGAGTCTCCTTACACACACAGCACTAGATACAAACAGCGCTGACTCTGCGGTCTGTGCACGAGTCTTACACACACAAAACTAGATACAAACAGCGCTGTGTCTACAGTCTGTACACAAGTCTCCTTACACACAACACTAGATGCAAACAGTGCTGTGTGTACGCCCTGTGCACAAGTCTTCTTACACACAGCACTAGATGCAAACAGCGCTGTGTCTACGGTCTGTGCACGAGTCTCCTTACACAGAGCACTAGATGCAAACAGTGCTGTGTCTA
Organism: Pleurodeles waltl; assembly: GCF_031143425.1. Classification (NCBI taxonomy): domain Eukaryota; kingdom Metazoa; phylum Chordata; class Amphibia; order Caudata; family Salamandridae; genus Pleurodeles; species Pleurodeles waltl. The sequence continues at coordinate 1,535,705,205 of NC_090447.1, read as the reverse complement.
CGGGCTGTGCACGAGTTTCCTTACACTCAGCACTAGATGCAAACAGCGCTGTGTCTGCAGTCTGTGCACAAGTCTTCCTGCACACACAGCACTAGATGCAAACAGCGCTGTGTCTACGGTCTGTGCACGAGTCTCCTTACACACAGCACTAGATACAAACACCGCTGTGTCTACGGTCTGTGTCTACAGTCTGTGCACAAGTCTCCTTGCACACTGCACTAGATGCAAACAGTGCTGTGTCTATGGTCTGGGCACGAGTCTCCTTACACAGAGCACTAGATGCAAACAGCACTTTGTCTACGGTCTGTGCACAAGTCTCCTTACACAGAGCACCAGATGCAAACAGCGCTGTGTTTACGGTCTGTGCACGAGTGTCCTTACACACAGCACTAGATGCAAACAGTGCTGTGTCTATGCTCTTTGCACAAGTCTCCTTACACACAGCACTAGATGCAAACAGCACTGTGCCTGCAGTCTGTCCACAAGTCTCCTTACACACACAGCACTAGATGCAAACAGCTCTGTGTCTATGGTCTGTGCATGAGTCTCCTTACACACAGCACTAGATGCAAACTGCGCTGTGTCTACGAGTCTCCTTACACACTGCACTAGATGCAAACAGCGCTGTGTCTACGGTCTGTGCACGAGTCTCCTTACACTCAGCACTACATGCAAACAGTGCTGTGTCTACGGTCTGCGCACAAGCCTCCTTACACTCAGCACTAGGTGCAAACAGCATTGTGTCTACGAGTCTCCTTACACACTGCACTAGATGCAAACAGTGCTGTGTCTACGGTCTGTGCACGAGTCTCCTTACACTCAGCACTAGATGCAAACGGCGCTGTGTCTACAGTCTGTGCACGAGTCTCCTTACACACAGCACTAGATGCAAACAGCGCTGTGTCTACGGTCTGTGCACGAGTCTCCTTACACCCAGCACTAAATGCAAACAGCGCTGTGTCTACGGTCTGTGCACAAGTCTCCTTACACACAGCACTAGATGCAAACAGCGCTGTGTCTACGGTCTGTGCAAGAGGCTCCTTACACTCAGCACTAGATGCAAACAGCGCTGTGTCTACGGTCTGTGCACGAATCTCTTTACACACAGCACTAGATGCAAACAGTGCTGTGTCTACAGTCTGTGCACGAGTCTCCTTACACACAGCACTAAATGCAAACAGCACTGTGTCTACAACACTAGATGCAAACAGCGCTGTGTCTATGGTCTGTGCACGAGTCTCCTTACACACACAGCACTAGACGCAAACAGCACTGTGTCTACGGTCTGTGCACGAGGCTCCTTACACTCAGCACTAGATGCAAACAGCGCTGTGTCTATGGTCTGTGCACGAGTCTCCTTACACACAGCACATGGTACAAACAGCGCTGTGTCTACGGTCTGTGCACAAGTCTCCTTACACACACAGCACTAGATGCAAACAGCGCTGTGTCTACGGTCTGGGCACGAGGCTCCTTACACTCAGCACTAGATACAAAGACTGCTGTGTCTACGGTCTGTGCACGAGGCTCCTTACACTCAGAACTAGATGCAAACAGCGCTGTGTCTACGGTCTGTGCACGAGTCTCCTTACACTCAGCACTACATGCAAACAGTGCTTTGTCTACGGTCTGCGCACGAGTCTCCTTACACTCAGCACTAGATGCAAACAGCGCTGTGTCTACAGTGTGTGCATGAGGCTCCTTACACTCAGCACTAGATGCAAACAGCGCTGTGTCTACGGTCTGTGCACGAGTCGCATTACACACAGCACTAGATGCAAACAGCACTGTGTCACCAGCACTAGATGCAAACAGCGCTGTGACTACGGTCTGTGCACGAGTCTCCTTACACACACAGCACTAGATGCAAACAGCACTGTGTCTACGGTCTGTGCACGAGGCTCCTTACACTCAGCACTAGATACAAACATCGCTGTCTCTACGGTCTGTGCATGAGTCTCCTTACACACACAGCACTAGATGCAAACAGCGCTGTGTCTACGGTCTGTGCATGAGGCTCCTTACACTCAGCACTAGATACAAACACTGCTGTGTCTACAGTCTGTGCACGAGTCTCCTTACACTCAGCACTAGATGCAAACAGCGCTGTGTCTATGGTCTGTGCACGAGTCTCCTTACACACAGCACATGGTACAAACAGTGCTGTGTCTACGGTCTGTGCACAAGTCTCCTTACACAGAGCACTAGATGCAAACAGCGCTGTGTTTACGGTCTGTGCATGAGTCTCCTTACACACAGCACTAGATGCAAACAGCGCTGTGTCTACGGTCTGTGCACAAGTCTCCTTACACACAGCACATGATACAAACAGCGCTGTGTCTATGGTCTGTGCACGAGGCTCCTTACACAGAGCACTAGATGCAAACAGCGCTGTGTCTACGGTCTGTGCACGAGTCTCCTTACACTCAGCACTAGATGTAAACAGCGCTGTGTCTACGGTCTGCGCACAAGTGTCTGCGGTCTGTGCACAAGTCTCCTTACACACAGCACTAGATAGAAACAGCGCTGTGTCTACGGTCTGTGCACGAGTCTCCTTATACACAGCACTATATGCAAATATCGCTGTGTCTACGGTCTGTGCACGAGTCTCCTTACACACACAGCACTAGATACAAACAGCGCTGTGTCTGCGGTCTGTCCACGAGGCTCCTTACACTCAGCACTAGATGCAAACAGTGCTGTGTCTACGGTCTGTGCACGAGTCTCCTTACACAGAGCACTAGATGCAAACAGCGCTGTGTCTACGGTCTGTGCACAGGTCTCCTTACACTCAGCACAAGATGCAAACAGTGCTATGTCTACGGTCTGTGCACGATTCTCCCTACACACACAACAGTAGATGCAAACAGCATTGTGTCTACGAGTCTCCTTATACACAGCACTAGATGCAAATAGTGCTGTGTCTACGGTCTGTGCACGAGTCTCCCTACACACAGCACTAGATGCAAACAGCGCTGTGTCTACGGTCTGTGCACGAATCTCCTTACACACAGCACATGATTGTAGGAGGCTGGACTGGCTTGTAGTGAGTACCAAGGGGTACTTGCACCTTGCACCAGGCCCAGTTATCCCTTATTAGTGTATAGGGTGTCTAGCAGCTTAGGCTGATAGATAATGGTAGCTTAGCAGAGCAGCTTAGGCTGAACTAGGAGACATGTGAAGCTACTACAGTACCACAAGTGTCACTTGCACAATATCATAAGAAAACACAATACACAGATATACTAAAAATAAAGGTACTTTATTTTTATGACAATATGACAAAGTATCTCAGTGAGTACCCTCAGTATGAGGATAGCAATTATACACAAGTTATATGTACACAATACCAAAAATATGCAGTATAGTCTTAGAAAATAGTGCAAACAATGTATAGTTACAATAGGATGCAATGGGGACACATAGGGATAGGGGCAACACAAACCATATACTCCAAAAGTGGAATGTGAACCACGAATGGACCCCAAACATATGTGACCTTGTAGAGGGTCGCTGGGACTATTAGAAAATAGTGAGGGTTAGAAAATTAGCCCTCCCCAAGACCCTGAAAAGTGAGTGCAAAGTGCACTAAAGTTCCCCAAAAGACAAAGAGTCGTGTTAGAGGAATAATGCAGGAAAGACACCAACCAACAATGCAACAACTGTGGATTTCCAATCTAGGGTACCTGTGGAACAAGGGGACCAAGTCCAAAAGTCACAAGCAAGTCGGAGATGGGCAAATGCCCAGGAAATGCCAGCTGCGGGTGCAAAGAAGCTTCAACTGGACAGAAGAAGCTGCGGTTTCTGCAGGAACGAAAAGGGCTAGAGACTTCCCCTTTGGTGGACGGATCCCTCTCGCCTTGCAGAGTCGTGCAGAAGTATTTTCCCGCCAAAAGAACGCCAACAAGCCTTGCTAGCTGCAAATCGTGCGGTTAACGTTTTCGGACGCTGCTGCGGCCCAGGAGGAACCAGGAGGTCGCAAATTGGACCAGCAGAGAGAGGGGACGTCGAGCAAGACAAGGAGCCCTCACCAAAGCAGGTAGCACCCGGAGAAGTGCCAGAAACAGGCACTACGAGGATGCGTGAAACGGTGCTCGCCGAAGTTGCACAAAGGAGTCCCACGTCGCCGGAGACCAACTTAGAAAGTCGTGCAATGCAGGTTAGAGTGCCGTGGACCCAGGCTTGGCTGTGCACGAAGGATTTCCGCCGGAAGTGCACAGGGGCCAGAGTAGCTGCAAAAGTTGCGGTTCCCAGCAATGCAGCCCAGCGAGGTGAGGCAAGGACTTACCTCCACCAAACTTGGACTGAAGAGTCACTGGACTGTGGGAGTCACTTGGACAGAGTTGCTGGATTCGAGGGACCTCGCTCGTCGTGCTGAGAGGAGACCCAAGGGACCGGTAATGCAGCTTTTTGGTGCCTGCGGTTGCAGGGGGAAGATTCCGTCGACCCACGGGAGATTTCTTCGGAGCTTCAGGTGCAGAGAGGAGGCAGACTACCCCCACAGCATGCACAAGCAGGAAAACAGTCGAGAAGGCGGCAGGATCAGCGTTACAGAGTTGCAGTAGTCGTCTTTGCTACTATGTTGCAGTTTTGCAGGCTTCCAGCGCGGTCAGCGGTCGATTCCTTGGCAGAAGGTGAAGAGAGAGATGCAGAGGAACTCTGATGAGCTCTTGCATTCGTTATCTAAGGAATCCCAAGAGACAGAGACCCTAAATAGCCAGAAAAGAGGGTTTGGCTACCTAGGAGAGAGGAGAGGCTACTAACACCTGAAGGAGCCTATCACAAGGAGTCTCTGACGTCACCTGGTGGCACTGGCCACTCAGAGCAGTCCAGTGTGCCAGCAGCACCTCTGTTTCCAAGATGGCAGAGGTCTGGAGCACACTGGAGGAGCTCTGGACACCTCCCAGGGGAGGTGCAGGTCAGTGGAGTGGTCACTCCCCTTTCCTTTGTCCAGTTTCGCGCCAGAGCAGGGGCTAAGGGGTCCCTGAACCGGTGTAGACTGGCTTATGCAGAATTGGGCACATCTGTACCCAAGAAAGCATTTCCAGAGGCTGGGGGAGGCTACCCCTCCCCTGCCTTCACACCATTTTCCAAAGGGAGAGGGTGTAACACCCTCTCTCAGAGAAAGTCCTTTGTTCTGCCATCCTGGGACAAGCCTGGCTTGACCCCAGGAGGGCAGAAACCTGTCTGAGGGGTTGGCAGCAGCAGCAGCTGCAGTGAAACCCCGGGAAAGGCAGTTTGGCAGTACCAGGGTCTGTGCTACAGACCACTGGGATCATGGAATTGTCCCAATAATGCCAGGATGGCATAGAGGGGGCCATTCCATGATCTTAGACATGTTACATGGCCATATTCGGAGTTACCATTGTGAAGCTACATATAGGTAGTGACCTATATGTAGTGCACACGTGTAATGGTGTCCCCGCACTCACAAAGTTCAGGGAATTGGCTCTGAACAATGTGGGGGCACCTTGGCTAGTGCCAGGGTGCCCTCACACTTAGTAACTTTGCACCTAACCTTTACCAGGTAAAGGTTAGACATATAGGTGACTTATAAGTTACTTAAGTGCAGTGTAAAATGGCTGTGAAATAACGTGGACGTTATTTCACTCAGGCTGCAGTGGCAGGCCTGTGTAAGAATTGTCAGAGCTCCCTATGGGTGGCAAAAGAAATGCTGCAGCCCATAGGGATCTCCTGGAACCCCAATACCCTGGGTACCTCAGTACCATATACTAGGGAATTATAAGGGTGTTCCAGAAAGCCAATGTAAATTGGTAAAATTGGTCACTAGCCTGTTAGTGACAATTTGAAAGAAATGAGAGAGCATAACCACTGAGGTTCTGATTAGCAGAGCCTTAGTGAGACAGTTAGTCACTACACAGGTAACACAGTCAGGCACACTTATGAGCACTGGGGCCCTGGAGAACAGGGTCCCAGTGACACATACAACTAAAACAACATATATACAGTGAAAAATGGGGGTAACATGCCAGGCAAGATGGTACTTTCCTACACAACCCCCCCCCCCAAACGAAGGACAATAAGACTAGCCATTACCTGATGAGTCTTCATTGTCTAAGTGGAAATATCTGGAGAGTCCATCTGCATTGGAGTGGATACTCCCAGGTCTATGTTCCACTGTATAGTCCATTCCCTGTAGGGATATGGACCACCTCAACAATTTAGGATTTTCACCTTTCATTTGTTTTAGCCAAAGTAGAGGTTTGTGGTCTGTCTGAACAATGAAGTGAGTGCTAAACAGGTATGGCCTCAACTTCTTCAGTGCCCAGACCACAGCAAAGGCCTCCCTCTCTATGGCAGACCAACGCTTTTCTCTAGGGGTCAACCTCCTACTAATAAAAGCAACAGGTTGATCCTGGCCCTCTGAATTGAGTTGTGATAGGACTGCCCCTACTCCTAATTCAGATGCATCAGTTTGGACATAGAATTTTTTAGAGTAACAAGGGCTTTTCAGGACAGGTGCAGAGCACATGGCCTGCTTCAGCTCCTCAAAAGCTTTCTGACAGTTTGCTGTCCATAATACCTTTTTAGGCATCTTTTTTGAAGTGAGGTCGTTAAGAGGGGCTGCAATGGAGCCATAGTTCTTAATGAACCTCCTGTAATACCCAGTGAGGCCTAGGAAGGCTCTCACCTGGATCTGTGTGGTAGGGGGAACCCAATCAACAATTGTTTGGATTTTCCCCTGTAGTGGTGCAATCTGTTCCCCACCAACAAGGTGTCCCAGATAAACCGCCTTACCCTGCCCTATCTGGCACTTTGAAGCCTTGATAGTGAGGCCTGCCTTTTGCAGGGCCTCCAAAACTTTCCATAGGTGGACCAGGTGATCATCCCAGCTGGAGCTAAAGACAGCTATATCGTCCACATATGCTGCACTGAAAGCTTCCAGGCCTTGCAGGACTGTGTTCACCAACCTCTGAAAAGTGGCAGGTGCATTCTTCAAACCAAAAGGCATTACAGTAAACTGGTAATGTCCTCCAATGGTCGAAAATGCAGTCTTAGGTTTAGCCTCTTCTGACAATTTGATCTGCCAATACCCTGCAGTCAAATCAAAAGTGCTTAGATACTTGGCAGATGCCAGTGTATCTATGAGCTCATCTGCCCTGGGTATAGGGTGAGCATCTGTTTTGGTTACAAGGTTGAGACCTCTATAGTCGACACAAAACCGCATTTCCTTCTTTCCATCTTTGGAATGGGGTTTTGGTACAAGTACCACAGGAGAAGCCCATGGACTTTCAGAGTGCTCAACCACTCCTAGCTCTAACATTTTCTGGACTTCTTGCTTTATGCAGTCCCTGACATGGTCAGGCTGCCTATAGATCTTACTTTTGACAGGCAAGCTGTCTCCAGTATCTATAGTGTGCTCACACCAAGAAGTGGTACCTGGCACAGTAGAGAAGAGTTCAGAAAACTGACCCAGGAGATTTATGCAATTGTCCTTCTGCTCAGCAGTAAGGCAATCAGCCAAAACTACACCTTCCACAAGAGCATCTTGTTCTGTGGAAGAGAAGAGATCAGGTAGAGGATCACTGTCTTCTTCCTGTCCCTCATCAGTTGCCATGAGCAGGGTGAGATCAGCCCTGTCATAGTAGGGTTTCAGGCGGTTTACATGGAGCACCCTAAGGGGACTCCTTGCAGTGCCTAAGTCAACCAAATAGGTGACTTCACCCTTTTTCTCAACAATTCTGTGGGGACCACTCCATTTATCTTGGAGTGCTCTTGGGGCCACAGGCTCCAAGACCCACACTTTCTGTCCTGGTTGGTACTGCACCAAAACAGCCTTCTGGTCATGCCATTGCTTCTGGAGCTCTTGGCTGGCCTGAAGGTTCTTACTGGCCTTTTTCATATACTCAGCCATCCTTGATCTGAGGCCAAGTACATAGTCCACAATATCCTGCTTAGGAGCTTTTAAAGGTTGTTCCCAACCCTCCTTCACAAGTGTGAGTGGACCCCTAACAGGGTGTCCAAAAAGAAGTTCAAAGGGGCTGAAGCCCACTCCTTTCTGGGGTACCTCCCTGTAGGCAAAAAGGAGGCATGGTAGAAGGATATCCCATCTCCTGCGGAGCTTTTCAGGGAGACCCATAATCATGCCTTTGAGAGTTTTGTTAAATCTTTCAACCAGTCCATTTGTTTGTGGATGATAGGGTGTGGTGAACTTGTACGTTACCCCACACTCCTTCCACATGGCCTTTAAGTATGCAGACATGAAATTGCTTCCTCTGTCTGATACTACTTCCTTTGGGAAGCCCACCCTGGAAAATATTCCCAGGAGGGCCTTTGCCACTGCAGGAGCTGTAGTGGTCCTTAAAGGAATAGCTTCAGGGTATCTTGTGGCATGGTCCACTAACACCAAGACGAATCTATTGCCTGAAGCAGTAGGAGGGTCAAGGGGGCCAACTATGTCAACCCCTACCCTTTCAAAGGGAACCCCAACCACAGGCAGTGGAATAAGGGGTGCCTTTGGTGTGCCACCTGTTTTGCCACTGGCTTGACAGGTTTCACAGGACTTACAAAAATCTTTTGTGTCCTCAGACATCCTAGGCCAATGAAACAAGGGAACAAGCCTGTCCCAAGTTTTCATTTGTCCTAGGTGCCCAGCTAGGGGAATGTCATGTGCCAGTGTTAGGAGGAACTTTCTGTACTCCTGAGGAATCACTAATCTCCTGGCAGCTCCAGGTTTAGGATCCCTTTGCTCAGTGTACAAGAGGTTGTCCTCCCAGTAAACTCTGTGTGAGTCACTGACATCCCCATTAGCCTGTTTGACAGCTTGCTGTCTGAGACCCTCTAATGTGGGACAGGTTTGCTGTGCCACACTCAGCTCCTCTCTGGCAGGCCCCCCTTCACCCAAAAGTTCAGCAGTGTCTGCTTGAAGCTCCTCTGGTGTAGGTTCTGCACAGGGAGTGAATTCTTCTTCCTCAGAAGTTGAATCCACTGTAGAGGGAGGGATAGTAGGAAGTGGTTTGCTTCTACTAGCCCTAGCTTTAGGGAGCACTTGGTCCATTGTTCCAGGATCCAAGCTTCCCTGTCCTTTTTGCTTTTTGGCCTGAGCCCTTGTCAAAGCAAAAATATGCCCTGGAATGCCCAGCATTGCTGCATGGGCCTCCAACTCCACATCTGACCAAGCTGATGTCTCCAAATCATTCTCTAGTAGACAGTCTACAGGTAAATCTGAGGCTACCACAACTTTCTTTGGACCAGTAACCCCTCCCCAGTTGAGATTAACAACAGCCATGGGGTGGCTAAGTGTGTTGTTGTGAGCATCGGTTACTTGGTACTGGTGACCAAGTAGGTGTTGTTCAGGGTGGACCAGTTTCTCTATGACCATAGTCACACTGGCACCAGTGTCCCTGTAGGCCTGAACCTCAACACCATTTATTAGGGGTAGCTGCTTGTACTTATCCATATTAAGGGGACAAGCAACTAAGGTGGCTAAATCAATAGCCCCCTCAGAGACTAACACAGCCTCTGTGGCCTCCCTAACAAGGCCAACCCCAACTAAGTTACCAATAGTGAGCCCAGCTACTCCCTTGGATTGGCTATTAGTAGGTTTGCTCCCACCACCACTGCTATTAGTAGGGACACTAGGTGTAGCAGTAGGGGTTGTAGTGGTAGGAGCAGTGGTGCCTTTCTTTGGACAACTGGGATCTGTTGTCCAATGGCCTTTTACTTTACATAAATAGCACCATGGTTTCTTTTCCTTGTTCTGATTAAAGGAGGATTTGGACCCACCACCGCCACTAGAGTGTTTTTGTGGGCCTGATGAAGACTCATTTTTAGATTTGTCCCCACCCTTGTCTGAAGACTTACCATCCTTCTTTTTGTTGCCATCTTTGTCACCCCCTGTATGAACTTTTCTGTTCACCCTTGTTCTGACCCATTTGTCTGCCTTCTTTCCCAATTCTTGGGGAGAGGTCAGATCAGAGTCCACCAAGTACTGGTGCAACAAATCAGACACACAATTATTAAGAATATGCTCTCTCAGGATCAAGTTATACAGGCTGTCATAATCATTAACTTTACTGCCATGTAACCACCCCTCCAAGGCCTTCACTGAATGGTCAATGAAATCAACCCAGTCTTGTGAAGACTCCTTTTTGGTCTCTCTGAACTTTATCCTGTATTGTTCAGTGGTTAAGCCATAACCGTCCAGGAGTGCATTCTTAAGAACTTGGAAATTATTGGCATCATTTTCTTTCACAGTAAGGAGCCTATCCCTACCTTTTCCACTAAATGATAGCCATAGGATAGCAGCCCACTGCCTTTGAGGGACATCCTGTACAACACAGGCCCTCTCAAGTGCAGCAAACCACTTGTTAATGTCATCCCCCTCCTTGTAAGGGGGAACTATCTTGTGCAGATTCCTGGAATCATGCTCTTTTACAGGATGACTATGGGGAATACTGCTGCTGCCACCATGGGTATCTTAACCCAACTTCTGTCTTTCCTTCTCTAATTCAAAAGACTGTCTATCCAAATCCAGCTGTTGCTTTTTAAGCTTCAGTCTGGTTTGTTCCACCCTCAACTTATTGAGTTCCCTCTCTAACATTCTGTCATCAGGGTTGGTGGGAGGGACATTCCTAGAAACAGAGGTATGATGGGAATGAACAGAAGGAGACCTGTCCCTTACAGAAGCCACCCTAACAGCTTGGCTGACAGTGTAATGTGAGAGCACATCATCTGGATGAAGTGACTCCACCTCAGGACCAACTATGCTAGACTGTCTAGTAAGGGGCAGGCTAGGAAGTTTCTTTCCTGAATCTTTTCCTGGGGGAGTCCCTGAATCAGATTGGGAACTATTAGGTACTTTTTCAACAGATGAGGCACCTATTGCCTTATCTTGTTCTTTAAGCATGTTAATTAACAGTTCCAAGGAAGGATTCTTCCCTACACTCAAACCTTTCTCTACACAGAGACTCCTTGCTCTTTTCCAGCTAAGGTTGTCATATGCAAGTTTGGACAGATCAACATTTTGGCCTGTGCCAGACATTTTTAGAGAGAGTTAAAGTGATAGAAAAAGAGAAAAAAGTTTTCAGAACTTTTTGGAAAGACAGAAAAAAACTTTTTAAACTTTTAAGAACTTTTTTAAAGTTTAGAAGTACTTTTCAGCACTTAGAAAACAGTGAAAAGAGAAAATGCAAAACTTTTTAGCTATGTGTACACAAACTGAACTTGTTTTGTATATTTTTCTCTTATGAAAAGTACAATGACAAGAGTGGTAAGTAGTCTCAAAGCACTTATCCCACCGCTGCACAACCAATGTAGGAGGCTGGACTGGCTTGTAGTGAGTACCAAGGGGTACTTGCACCTTGCACCAGGCCCAGTTATCCCTTATTAGTGTATAGGGTGTCTAGCAGCTTAGGCTGATAGATAATGGTAGCTTAGCAGAGCAGCTTAGGCTGAACTAGGAGACGTGTGAAGCTACTACAGTACCACAAGTGTCACTTGCACAATATCATAAGAAAACACAATACACAGATATACTAAAAATAAAGGTACTTTATTTTTATGACAATATGCCAAAGTATCTCAGTGAGTACCCTCAGTATGAGGATAGCAATTATACACAAGTTATATGTACACAATACCAAAAATATGCAGTATAGTCTTAGAAAACAGTGCAAACAATGTATAGTTACAATAGGATGCAATGGGGACACATAGGGATAGGGGCAACACAAACCATATACTCCAAAAGTGGAATGTGAACCACGAATGGACCCCAAACCTATGTGACCTTGTAGAGGGTCGCTGGGACTATTAGAAAATAGTGACAGTTAGAAAATTAGCCCACCCCAAGACCCTGAAAAGTGAGTGCAAAGTGCACTAAAGTTCCCCAAAAGACAAAGAGTCGTGTTAGAGGAATAATGCAGGAAAGACACCAACCAACAATGCAACAACTGTGGATTTCCAATCTAGGGTACCTGTGGAACAAGGGGACCAAGTCCAAAAGTCACAAGCAAGTCGGAGATGGGCAAATGCCCAGGAAATGCCAGCTGCGGGTGCAAAGAAGCTTCGACTGGACAGAAGAAGCTGCGGTTTCTGCAGAAACGAAAAGGGCTAGAGACTTCCCCTTTGGTGGACGAATCCCTCTCGCCTTGGAGAGTCGTGCAGAAGTGCTTTCCCGCCAAAAGAGCGCCAACAAGCCTTGCTAGCTGCAAATGGTGCGGCTAACGTTTTCAGACGCTGCTGCGGCCCAGGAGGGACCAGGAGGTCGCAAATTGGACCAGCAGAGAGAGGGGACGTCGAGCAAGACAAGGAGCCCTCTCTGAAGCAGGTAGCACCCGGAGAAGTGCCAGAAACAGGCACTACAAGGATGCGTGAAACGGTGCTCGCCGAAGTTGCACAAAGGAGTCCCACGTTGCCGGAGACCAACTTAGAAAGTCGTGCAATGCAGGTTAGAGTGCCGTGGACCGAGGCTTGGATGTGCACGAAGGATTTCCGCCGGAAGTGCACAGGGGCCGGAGTAGCTGCAAAAGTCGCGGTTCCCAGCAATGCAGCCCAGCGAGGTGAGGCAAGGACTTACCTCCACCAAACTTGGACTGAAGAGTCACTGGACTGTGGGGGTCACTTGGACAGAGTTGCTGGATTCGAGGGACCTCGCTCGTCGTGCTGAGAGGAGACCCAAGGGACCGGTAATGCAGCTTTTTGGTGCGTGCGGTTGCAGGGGGAAGATTCCGTCGACCCACGGGAGATTTCTTCGGAGCTTCTGGTGCAGAGAGGAGGCAGACTACCCCCACAGCATGCACAAGCAGGAAAACAGTCGAGAAGGCGGCAGGATCAGCGTTACAGAGTTGCAGTAGTCGTCTTTGCTACTATGTTGCAGTTTTGCAGGCTTCCAGCGCGGTCAGCAGTCGATTCCTTGGCAGAAGGTGAAGAGAGAGATGCAGAGGAACTCTGATGAGCTCTTGCATTCGTTATCTAAGGAATCCCAAGAGACAGAGACCCTAAATAGCCAGAAAAGAGGGTTTGGCTACCTAGGAGAGAGGAGAGGCTACTAACACCTGAAGGAGCCTATCACAAGGAGTCTCTGACGTCACCTGGTGGCACTGGCCACTCAGAGCAGTTCAGTGTGCCAGCAGCACCTCTGTTTCCAAGATGGCAGAGGTCTGGAGCACACTGGAGGAGCTCTGGACACCTCCCAGGGGAGGTGTAGGTCAGGGGAGTGGTCACTCCCCTTTCCTTTGTCCAGTTTCGTGCCAGAGCAGGGGCTAAGGGGTCTCTGAACCGGTGTAGACTGGCTTATGCAGAATTGGGCACATCTGTGCCCAAGAAAGCATTTCCAGAGGCTGGGGGAGGCTACCCCTCCCCTGCCTTCACACCATTTTCCAAAGGGAGAGGGTGTAACACCCTCTCTCAGAGGAAGTCCTTTGTTCTGCCATCCTGGGACAAGCCTGGCTTGACCCCAGGAGGGCAGAAACCTGTCTGAGGGGTTGGCAGCAGCAGCAGCTGCAGTGAAACCCCGGGAAAGGCAGTTTGACAGTACCAGGGACTGTGCTACAGACCACTGGGATCATGGAATTGTCCCAATAATGCCAGGATGGCATAGAGGGGGCCATTCCATGATCTTAGACATGTTACATGGCCATATTCGGAGTTACCATTGTGAAGCTACATATAGGTAGTGACCTATATGTAGTGCACGCGTGTAATGGTGTCCCCGCACTCACAAAGTTCAGGGAATTGGCTCTGAACAATGTGGGGGCACCTTGGCTAGTGCCAGGGTGCACTCACACTTAGTAACTTTGCACCTAACCTTTACCAGGTAAAGGTTAGACATATAGGTGACTTATAAGTTACTTAAGTGCAGTGTAAAATGGCTGTGAAATAACGTGGACGTTATTTCACTCAGGCTGCAGTGGCAGGCCTGTGTAAGAATTGTCAGAGCTCCCTATGGGTGGCAAAAGAAATGCTGCAGCCCATAGGGATCTCCTGGAACCCCAATACCCTGGGTACCTCAGTACCATATACTAGGGAATTATAAGGGTGTTCCAGAAAGCCAATGTAAATTGGTAAAATTGGTCACTAGCCTGTTAGTGACAATTTGAAAGAAATGAGAGAGCATAACCACTGAGGTTCTGATTAGCAGAGCCTTAGTGAGACAGTTAGTCACTACACAGGTAACACAGTCAGGCACACTTATGAGCACTGGGGCCCTGGAGAACAGGGTCCCAGTGACACATACAACTAAAACAACATATATACAGTGAAAAATGGGGGTAACATGCCAGGCAAGATGGTACTTTCCTACACAGATACAAACAGTGCTGTGTCTATTGTCTGTGCACGAGTCTCCTTACTCAGAGCACTAGATGCAAACAGCGCTGTGTTTACGGTCTGTGCACGAGTCTCCTTACACACAGCACTAGATCCAAACAGTGCTGTGTCTTCGCTCTGTGCACAAGTCGCCTTACACACAGTACTAGATGCAAACAGTGCTGTGTCTACGGTCTGTGCACGAGTCTCCTTACACACAGCACTAAATACAAACAGTGCTGTGTTTACGGTCTGTGTCTACAGTCTGTGCACGAGGCTCCTTACACTCAGCACTAGATGCAAACAGCGCTGTGTCTGCGGTCTGTGCACGAGTCTCCTTACACTCAGCACTGGATGCAAACAGCGGTGTGTCTATGGTCTGTGCACGAGTCTCCTTGCACACAGCAGCACTAGATGCAAACAGCTTTTTGTCTACGAGTCTCCTTACACACTGCACTAGATGAAAACAGTGCTGTGTCTACGGTCTGTGCACGAGTCTCCTTACACTCAGCACTAGATGCAAACAGTGCTGTGTCTACAGTCTGTGCACGAGTCTCCTTACACACACAGCACTAGATGCAAACAGCTCTGTGTCTACGATCTGTGCACAAGAATCCTTACACACAGAACTAAATGCAAGCAGTGCTGTGTCTACGGTCTGTGGACGAGGCTTCTTACACAGAGCACTAGATGCAAACAGTGCTGTGTCTACGGTCTGTGCACGAGTCTCCTTACACTCAGCACTAGATGCAAACAGCGCTGTGTCTACGGTCTGTGCACAAGTCTCCTTACACTCAGAACTAGATGCAAACAGCGCTGTGTCTGCGGTCTGTGCACGAGTCTCCTTACACTCACCACTAGATGCAAACAGCGCTGTGTCTATGGTCTGTGCACTAGTCTCCTTGCACACAGCACTAGATACAAACAGCGCTGTGTCTGCGGTCTGTGCACGAGTCTTACACACACAGCACTAGATGCAAACAGCTCTGTGTCTACAATCTGTGCACGAGTCTCCTTACACACAGCACATGATACAAACAGCGCTGTGTCTACGGTCTGTGCACGAGTCTCCTTACACCAAGCACTAGATGCAAACAGCGCTGTGTCTACGGTCTGTGCACGAGTCTCCTTACACTCAGCACTAGATGCAAACAGCGCTATGTCTACGGTCTGTGCACGATTCTCCGTACACAAACAACACTAGATGCAAACAGCATTGTGTCTACGAGTCTCCTTATACACAGCACTAGATGCAAACAGTGCTGTGTCTACGGTCTGTGCACGAGTCTCCTTACACATACGGCACTAGATGCAAACAGCATTGTGTCTACGAGTCTCCTTATACACAACACTAGATGCAAACAGCGCTGTGTCTACGGTCTGTGCACGAGTCTCCTTACACACAGCACTAGATGCAAACAGCGCTGTTTCTACGGTCTGTGCACGAGTCTCCTTACACTCAGCACTAGATGCAAACAGCGCTATGTCTACGGTCTGTGCACGAGTCTCCTTACACACAGCACATGATGCAAACAGCGCTGTGTCTACGGTCTGTGCACGAGTCTCCTTACACCAAGCACTAGATGCAATCAGCGCTGTGTCTACGGTCTGTGCAAGAGTCTCCTTACACTCGGCACTAGATGCAAACAGCGCTTTGTCTACGGTCTGTGCACGATTCTCCGTACACACACAACACTAGATGCAAACAGCATTGTGTCTACGAGACTCCTTATACACAGCACTAGATGCAAACAGTGCTGTGTCTACGGTCTGTGCACGAGTCTCCTTACACACACGGCACTAGATGCAAACAGCATTGTGTCTACGAGTCTCCTTATACACAGCACTAGATGCAAACAGTGCTGTGTCTACGGTCTGTGCACGAGTCTCCTTACACACACAGCACTAGATGCAAACAGCGCTGTGTCTACGGTCTGTGCACGAGTCTCCTTACACTCAGCACTAGATGCAAACAGCGCTGTGTCTACGGTCTGTGCACGAGTCTCCTTACACTCAGCACTACATGCAAACAGTGCTTTGTCTACGGTCTGCGCACGAGTCTCCTTACACTCAGCACTAGATACAAAGACTGCTGTGTCTACGGTCTGTGAACGAGGCTCCTTACACTCAGAACTAGATGCAAACAGCGCTGTGTCTACGGTCTGTGCACGAGTCTCCTTACACTCAGCACTACATGCAAACAGTGCTTTGTCTATGGTCTGCGCACGAGTCTCCTTACACTCAGCACTAGATGCAAACAGCGCTGTGTCTATGGTCTGTGCACGAGTCAACTTACACACACAGCACTAGATGCAAACAGCGTTGTGTCTACGAGTCTCCTTACACACTGCACTAGGTGAAAACAGTGCTGTGTCTACGGTCTGTGCACGAGTCTCCTTACACTCAGCACTAGATGCAAACAGCGCTGTGTCTACAGTCTGTGCACGAGTCTCCTTACACACAGCACTAGATGCAAACAGCGCTGTGTCTACAGTGTGTGCACGAGGCTCCTTACACTCAGCACTAGATGCAAACAGCGCTGTGTCTACGGTCTGTGCACGAATCTCCTTACACACAGCACTAGATGCAAACAGTGCTTTGTCTACGGTCTGTGCACGAGTCGCATTACACACAGCACTAGATGCAAACAGCGCTGTGTCTACAGTCTGTGCACGAGGCTCCTTACACTCAGCACTAGATGCAAACAGCGCTGTGTCTGCGGTCTGTGCACGAGTCTCCTTACACTCAGCACTGGATGCAAACAGCGGTGTGTCTATGGTCTGTGCACGAGTCTCCTTGCACACAGCAGCACTAGATGCAAACAGCTTTTTGTCTACGAGTCTCCTTACACACTGCACTAGATGAAAACAGTGCTGTGTCTACGGTCTGTGCACGAGTCTCCTTACACTCAGCACTAGATGCAAACAGTGCTGTGTCTACAGTCTGTGCACGAGTCTCCTTACACACACAGCACTAGATGCAAACAGCTCTGTGTCTACGATCTGTGCACAAGAATCCTTACACACAGAACTAAATGCAAGCAGTGCTGTGTCTACGGTCTGTGGACGAGGCTTCTTACACAGAGCACTAGATGCAAACAGTGCTGTGTCTACGGTCTGTGCACGAGTCTCCTTACACTCAGCACTAGATGCAAACAGCGCTGTGTCTACGGTCTGTGCACAAGTCTCCTTACACTCAGAACTAGATGCAAACAGCGCTGTGTCTGCGGTCTGTGCACGAGTCTCCTTACACTCACCACTAGATGCAAACAGCGCTGTGTCTATGGTCTGTGCACTAGTCTCCTTGCACACAGCACTAGATACAAACAGCGCTGTGTCTGCGGTCTGTGCACGAGTCTTACACACACAGCACTAGATGCAAACAGCTCTGTGTCTACAATCTGTGCACGAGTCTCCTTACACACAGCACATGATACAAACAGCGCTGTGTCTACGGTCTGTGCACGAGTCTCCTTACACCAAGCACTAGATGCAAACAGCGCTGTGTCTACGGTCTGTGCACGAGTCTCCTTACACTCAGCACTAGATGCAAACAGCGCTATGTCTACGGTCTGTGCACGATTCTCCGTACACAAACAACACTAGATGCAAACAGCATTGTGTCTACGAGTCTCCTTATACACAGCACTAGATGCAAACAGTGCTGTGTCTACGGTCTGTGCACGAGTCTCCTTACACATACGGCACTAGATGCAAACAGCATTGTGTCTACGAGTCTCCTTATACACAACACTAGATGCAAACAGCGCTGTGTCTACGGTCTGTGCACGAGTCTCCTTACACACAGCACTAGATGCAAACAGCGCTGTTTCTACGGTCTGTGCACGAGTCTCCTTACACTCAGCACTAGATGCAAACAGCGCTATGTCTACGGTCTGTGCACGAGTCTCCTTACACACAGCACATGATGCAAACAGCGCTGTGTCTACGGTCTGTGCACGAGTCTCCTTACACCAAGCACTAGATGCAATCAGCGCTGTGTCTACGGTCTGTGCAAGAGTCTCCTTACACTCGGCACTAGATGCAAACAGCGCTTTGTCTACGGTCTGTGCACGATTCTCCGTACACACACAACACTAGATGCAAACAGCATTGTGTCTACGAGACTCCTTATACACAGCACTAGATGCAAACAGTGCTGTGTCTACGGTCTGTGCACGAGTCTCCTTACACACACGGCACTAGATGCAAACAGCATTGTGTCTACGAGTCTCCTTATACACAGCACTAGATGCAAACAGTGCTGTGTCTACGGTCTGTGCACGAGTCTCCTTACACACACAGCACTAGATGCAAACAGCGCTGTGTCTACGGTCTGTGCACGAGTCTCCTTACACTCAGCACTAGATGCAAACAGCGCTGTGTCTACGGTCTGTGCACGAGTCTCCTTACACTCAGCACTACATGCAAACAGTGCTTTGTCTACGGTCTGCGCACGAGTCTCCTTACACTCAGCACTAGATACAAAGACTGCTGTGTCTACGGTCTGTGAACGAGGCTCCTTACACTCAGAACTAGATGCAAACAGCGCTGTGTCTACGGTCTGTGCACGAGTCTCCTTACACTCAGCACTACATGCAAACAGTGCTTTGTCTATGGTCTGCGCAC
Organism: Pleurodeles waltl; assembly: GCF_031143425.1. NCBI lineage: Eukaryota > Metazoa > Chordata > Amphibia > Caudata > Salamandridae > Pleurodeles > Pleurodeles waltl. The sequence continues at coordinate 1,535,686,306 of NC_090447.1, read as the reverse complement.
GAGTCTCCTTACACTCAGCACTAGATGCAAACAGCGCTGTGTCTATGGTCTGTGCACGAGTCAACTTACACACACAGCACTAGATGCAAACAGCGTTGTGTCTACGAGTCTCCTTACACACTGCACTAGGTGAAAACAGTGCTGTGTCTACGGTCTGTGCACGAGTCTCCTTACACTCAGCACTAGATGCAAACAGCGCTGTGTCTACAGTCTGTGCACGAGTCTCCTTACACACAGCACTAGATGCAAACAGCGCTGTGTCTACAGTGTGTGCACGAGGCTCCTTACACTCAGCACTAGATGCAAACAGCGCTGTGTCTACGGTCTGTGCACGAATCTCCTTACACACAGCACTAGATGCAAACAGTGCTTTGTCTACGGTCTGTGCACGAGTCGCATTACACACAGCACTAGATGCAAACAGCACTGTGTCACCAGCACTAGATGCAAACAGCGCTGTGACTACGGTCTGTGCACGAGTCTCCTTACACACACAGCACTAGATGCAAACAGCACTGTGTCTACGGTCTGTGCACGAGGCTCCTTACACTCAGCACTAGATACAAACATCGCTGTCTCTACGGTCTGTGCATGAGTCTCCTTACACACACAGCACTAGATGCAAACAGCGCTGTGTCTACGGTCTGTGCACGAGGCTCCTTACACTCAGCACTAGATACAAACTCTGCTGTGTCTACAGTCTGTGCACGAGTCTCCTTACACTCAGCACTAGATGCAAACAGCGCTGTGTCTATGGTCTGTGCACGAGTCTCCTTACACACAGCACATGGTACAAACAGTGCTGTGTCTACGGTCTGTGCACAAGTCTCCTTACACAGAGCACTAGATGCAAACAGCGCTGTGTTTACGGTCTGTGCACGAGGCTCCTTACACAGAGCACTAGATGCAAACAGCGCTGTGTCTACGGTCTGTGCACGAGTCTCCTTACACTCAGCACTAGATGTAAACAGCGCTGTGTCTACGGTCTGCGCACGAGTGTCTACGGTCTGTGCACAAGTCTCCTTACACACAGCACTAGATAGAAACAGCGCTGTGTCTACGGTCTGTGCACGAGTCCCCTTATACACAGCACTATATGCAAATAGCGCTGTGTCTACGGTCTGTGCACGAGTCTCCTTACACACACAGCACTAGATACAAACAGCGCTGGGTCTGCGGTCTGTGCACGAGGCTCCTTACACTCAGCACTAGATGCAAACAGTGCTGTGTCTACGGTCTGTGCACGAGTCTCCTTACACAGAGCACTAGATGCAAACAGCGCTGTGTCTACGGTCTGTGCACAGGTCTCCTTACACTCAGCACAAGATGCAAACAGTGCTATGTCTACGGTCTGTGCACGATTCTCCCTACACACACAACAGTAGATGCAAACAGCATTGTGTCTACGAGTCTCCTTATACACAGCACTAGATGCAAATAGTGCTGTGTCTACGGTCTGTGCACGAGTCTCCTTACACAGAGCACTAGATGCAAACAGCGCTGTGTCTACGGTCTGTGCACAGGTCTCCTTACACTCAGCACAAGATGCAAACAGTGCTATGTCTACGGTCTGTGCACGATTCTCCCTACACACACAACAGTAGATGCAAACAGCATTGTGTCTACGAGTCTCCTTACACAGAGCACTAGATGCAAACAGCGCTGTGTCTACGGTCTGTGCACAGGTCTCCTTACACTCAGCACAAGATGCAAACAGTGCTATGTCTACGGTCTGTGCACGATTCTCCCTACACACACAACAGTAGATGCAAACAGCATTGTGTCTACGAGTCTCCTTATACACAGCACATGATACAAACAGTGCTGTGTCTATGGTCTGTGCACGAGTCTCCTTATTCAGAGCACTAGATGCAAACAGCGCTGTGTTTACGGTCTGTGCACGAGTCTCCTTACACACAGCACTAGATGCAAACAGTGCTGTTTCTTCGCTCTGTGCACAAGTCTCCTTACACACAGTACTAGATGCAAACAGTGCTGTGTCTATGGTCTGTGCACGAGTTTCCTTACACTCAGCACTAGATGCAAACAGCGCTGTGTCTGCGGTCTGTGCACAAGTCTCCTTACACACTCAGCACTAGATGCAAACAGCGCTGTGTCTGCGGTCTGTGCACGAGTCTCCTTACACTCAGCACTAGATGCAAACAGCGGTGTGTCTATGGTCTGTGCACGAGTCTCCTTACACACACAGCACTAGATGCAAACAGCTTTTTGTCTACGAGTCTCCTTACACACTGCACTAGATGAAAACAGTGCTGTGTCTACGGTCTGTGCACGAGTCTCCTTACACTCAGCACTAGATGCAAACAGTGCTGTGTCTACAGTCTGTGCACGAGTCTCCTTACACACACAGCACTAGATGCAAACAGCTCTGTGTCTACGATCTGTGCACAAGAATCCTTACACACAGAACTAAATGCAAGCAGTGCTGTGTCTACGGTCTGTGGACGTGGCTTCTTACACAGAGCACTAGATGCAAACAGTGCTGTGTCTACGGTCTGTGCACAAGTCTCCTTACACACAGCACTAGATGCAAACAGCGCTGTGTCTACGGTCTGTGCAAGAGGCTCCTTACACTCAGCACTAGATGCAAACAGCGCTGTGTCTACGGTCTGTGCACGAATCTCTTTACACACAGCACTAGATGCAAACAGTGCTGTGTCTACAGTCTGTGCATGAGTCTCCTTACACACAGCACTAAATGCAAACAGCACTGTGTCTACAACACTAGATGCAAACAGCGCTGTGTCTACAGTCTGTGCACGAGTCTCCTTACACACACAGCACTAGACGCAAACAGCACTGTGTCTACGGTCTGTGCACGAGGCTCCTTACACTCAGCACTAGATGCAAACAGCGCTGTGTCTATGGTCTGTGCACGAGTCTCCTTACACACAGCACATGGTACAAACAGCGCTGTGTCTACGGTCTGTGCACAAGTCTCCTTACACACACAGCACTAGATGCAAACAGCGCTGTGTCTACGGTCTGGGCACGAGGCTCCTTACACTCAGCACTAGATACAAAGACTGCTGTGTCTACGGTCTGTGCACGAGGCTCCTTACACTCAGAACTAGATGCAAACAGCGCTGTGTCTACGGTCTGTGCACGAGTCTCCTTACACTCAGCACTACATGCAAACAGTGCTTTGTCTACGGTCTGCGCACGAGTCTCCTTACACTCAGCACTAGATGCAAACAGCGCTGTGTCTACAGTGTGTGCATGAGGCTCCTTACACTCAGCACTAGATGCAAACAGCGCTGTGTCTACGGTCTGTGCACGAGTCGCATTACACACAGCACTAGATGCAAACAGCACTGTGTCACCAGCACTAGATGCAAACAGCGCTGTGACTACGGTCTGTGCACGAGTCTCCTTACACACACAGCACTAGATGCAAACAGCACTGTGTCTACGGTCTGTGCACGAGGCTCCTTACACTCAGCACTAGATACAAACATCGCTGTCTCTACGGTCTGTGCATGAGTCTCCTTACACACACAGCACTAGATGCAAACAGCGCTGTGTCTACGGTCTGTGCATGAGGCTCCTTACACTCAGCACTAGATACAAACACTGCTGTGTCTACAGTCTGTGCACGAGTCTCCTTACACTCAGCACTAGATGCAAACAGCGCTGTGTCTATGGTCTGTGCACGAGTCTCCTTACACACAGCACATGGTACAAACAGTGCTGTGTCTACGGTCTGTGCACAAGTCTCCTTACACAGAGCACTAGATGCAAACAGCGCTGTGTTTACGGTCTGTGCATGAGTCTCCTTACACACAGCACTAGATGCAAACAGCGCTGTGTCTACGGTCTGTGCACAAGTCTCCTTACACACAGCACATGATACAAACAGCGCTGTGTCTATGGTCTGTGCACGAGGCTCCTTACACAGAGCACTAGATGCAAACAGCGCTGTGTCTACGGTCTGTGCACGAGTCTCCTTACACTCAGCACTAGATGTAAACAGCGCTGTGTCTACGGTCTGCGCACAAGTGTCTACGGTCTGTGCACAAGTCTCCTTACACACAGCACTAGATAGAAACAGCGCTGTGTCTACGGTCTGTGCACGAGTCTCCTTATACACAGCACTATATGCAAATATCGCTGTGTCTACGGTCTGTGCACGAGTCTCCTTACACACACAGCACTAGATACAAACAGCGCTGTGTCTGCGGTCTGTCCACGAGGCTCCTTACACTCAGCACTAGATGCAAACAGTGCTGTGTCTACGGTCTGTGCACGAGTCTCCTTACACAGAGCACTAGATGCAAACAGCGCTGTGTCTACGGTCTGTGCACAGGTCTCCTTACACTCAGCACAAGATGCAAACAGTGCTATGTCTACGGTCTGTGCACGATTCTCCCTACACACACAACAGTAGATGCAAACAGCATTGTGTCTACGAGTCTCCTTATACACAGCACTAGATGCAAATAGTGCTGTGTCTACGGTCTGTGCACGAGTCTCCCTACACACAGCACTAGATGCAAACAGCGCTGTGTCTACGGTCTGTGCACGAATCTCCTTACACACAGCACATGATTGTAGGAGGCTGGACTGGCTTGTAGTGAGTACCAAGGGGTACTTGCACCTTGCACCAGGCCCAGTTATCCCTTATTAGTGTATAGGGTGTCTAGCAGCTTAGGCTGATAGATAATGGTAGCTTAGCAGAGCAGCTTAGGCTGAACTAGGAGACATGTGAAGCTACTACAGTACCACAAGTGTCACTTGCACAATATCATAAGAAAACACAATACACAGATATACTAAAAATAAAGGTACTTTATTTTTATGACAATATGCCAAAGTATCTCAGTGAGTACCCTCAGTATGAGGATAGCAATTATACACAAGTTATATGTACACAATACCAAAAATATGCAGTATAGTCTTAGAAAATAGTGCAAACAATGTATAGTTACAATAGGATGCAATGGGGACACATAGGGATAGGGGCAACACAAACCATATACTCCAAAAGTGGAATGTGAACCACGAATGGACCCCAAACCTATGTGACCTTGTAGAGGGTCGCCTGGACTATTAGAAAATAGTGAGAGTTAGAAAATTAGCCCTCCCCAAGACCCTGAAAAGTGAGTGCAAAGTGCACTAAAGTTCCCCAAAAGACAAAGAGTCGTGTTAGAGGAATAATGCAGGAAAGACACCAACCAACAATGCAACAACTGTGGATTTCCAATCTAGGGTACCTGTGGAACAAGGGGACCAAGTCCAAAAGTCACAAGCAAGTCGGAGATGGGCAAATGCCCAGGAAATGCCAGCTGCGGGTGCAAAGAAGCTTCGACTGGACAGAAGAAGCTGCGGTTTCTGCAGGAACGAAAAGGGCTAGAGACTTCCCCTTTGGTGGACGGATCCCTCTCGCCTGGGAGAGTGGTGCAGAAGTATTTTCCCGCCAAAAGAACGCCAACAAGCCTTGCTAGCTGCAAATCGTGCGGTTAACGTTTTCGGACGCTGCTGCGGCCCAGGAGGAACCAGGAGGTCGCAAATTGGACCAGCAGAGAGAGGGGACGTCGACCAAGACAAGGAGCCCTCACCGAAGCAGGTAGCACCCGGAGAAGTGCCAGAAACAGGCACTACGAGGATGCGTGAAATGGTGCTCGCCGAAGTTGCACAAAGGAGTCCCACGTCGCCGGAGACCAACTTAGAAAGTCGTGCAATGCAGGTTAGAGTGCCGTGGACCCAGGCTTGGCTGTGCACGAAGGATTTCCGCCGGAAGTGCACAGGGGCCAGAGTAGCTGCAAAAGTTGCGGTTCCCAGCAATGCAGCCCAGCGAGGTGAGGCAAGGACTTACCTCCACCAAACTTGGACTGAAGAGTCACTGGACTGTGGGGGTCACTTGGACAGAGTTGCTGGATTCGAGAGACCTCGCTCGTTGTGCTGAGAGGAGACCCAAGGGACCGGTAATGCAGCTTTTTGGTGCCTGCGGTTGCAGGGGGAAGATTCCGTCGACCCACGGGAGATTTCTTCGGAGCTTCTGGTGCAGAGAGGAGGCAGACTACCCCCACAGCATGCACAAGCAGGAAAACAGTCGAGAAGGCGGCAGGATCAGCGTTACAGAGTTGCAGTAGTCGTCTTTGCTACTATGTTGCAGTTTTGCAGGCTTCCAGCGCGGTCAGCAGTCGATTCCTTGGCAGAAGGTGAAGAGAGAGATGCAGAGGAACTCTGATGAGCTCTTGCATTCGTTATCTAAGGAATCCCAAGAGACAGAGACCCTAAATAGCCAGAAAAGAGGGTTTGGCTACCTAGGAGAGAGGAGAGGCTACTAACACCTGAAGGAGCCTATCACAAGGAGTCTCTGACGTCACCTGGTGGCACTGGCCACTCAGAGCAGTCCAGTGTGCCAGCAGCACCTCTGTTTCCAAGATGGCAGAGGTCTGGAGCACACTGGAGGAGCTCTGGACACCTCCCAGGGGAGGTGCAGGTCAGGGGAGTGGTCACTCCCCTTTCCTTTGTCCAGTTTCGCGCCAAAGCAGGGGCTAAGGGGTCCCTGAACCGGTGTAGACTGGCTTATGCAGAATTGGGCACATCTGTACCCAAGAAAGCATTTCCAGAGGCTGGGGGAGGCTACCCCTCCCCTGCCTTCACACCATTTTCCAAAGGGAGAGGGTGTAACACCCTCTCTCAGAGAAAGTCCTTTGTCCTGCCATCCTGGGACAAGCCTGGCTTGACCCCAGGAGGGCAGAAACCTGTCTGAGGGGTTGGCAGCAGCAGCAGCTGCAGTGAAACCCCGGGAAAGGCAGTTTGGCAGTACCAGGGTCTGTGCTACAGACCACTGGGATCATGGAATTGTCCCAATAATGCCAGGATGGCATAGAGGGGGCCATTCCATGATCTTAGACATGTTACATGGCCATATTCGGAGTTACCATTGTGAAGCTACATATAGGTAGTGACCTATATGTAGTGCACGCGTGTAATGGTGTCCCCGCACTCACAAAGTTCAGGGAATTGGCTCTGAACAATGTGGGGGCACCTTGGCTAGTGCCAGGGTGCCCTCACACTTAGTAACTTTGCACCTAACCTTTACCAGGTAAAGGTTAGACATATAGGTGACTTATAAGTTACTTAAGTGCAGTGTAAAATGGCTGTGAAATAACGTGGACGTTATTTCACTCAGGCTGCAGTGGCAGGCCTGTGTAAGAATTGTCAGAGCTCCCTATGGGTGGCAAAAGAAATGCTGCAGCCCATAGGGATCTCCTGGAACCCCAATACCCTGGGTACCTCAGTACCATATACTAGGGAATTATAAGGGTGTTCCAGAAAGCCAATGTAAATTGGTAAAATTGGTCACTAGCCTGTTAGTGACAATTTGAAAGAAATGAGAGAGCATAACCACTGAGGTTCTGATTAGCAGAGCCTTAGTGAGACAGTTAGTCACTACACAGGTAACACAGTCAGGCACACTTATGAGCACTGGGGCCCTGGAGAACAGGGTCCCAGTGACACATACAACTAAAACAACATATATACAGTGAAAAATGGGGGTAACATGCCAGGCAAGATGGTACTTTCCTACACAACCCCCCCCCCCCCAAACGAAGGACAATAAGACTAGCCATTACCTGATGAGTCTTCATTGTCTAAGTGGAAATATCTGGAGAGTCCATCTGCATTGGAGTGGATACTCCCAGGTCTATGTTCCACTGTATAGTCCATTCCCTGTAGGGATATGGACCACCTCAACAATTTAGGATTTTCACCTTTCATTTGTTTTAGCCAAAGTAGAGGTTTGTGGTCTGTCTGAACAATGAAGTGAGTGCCAAACAGGTATGGCCTCAACTTCTTCAGTGCCCAGACCACAGCAAAGGCCTCCCTCTCTATGGCAGACCAACGCTTTTCTCTAGGGGTCAACCTCCTACTAATAAAAGCAACAGGTTGATCCTGGCCCTCTGAATTGAGTTGTGATAGGACTGCCCCTACTCCTAATTCAGATGCATCAGTTTGGACATAGAATTTTTTAGAGTAACAAGGGCTTTTCAGGACAGGTGCAGAGCACATGGCCTGCTTCAGCTCCTCAAAAGCTTTCTGACAGTTTGCTGTCCATAATACCTTTTTAGGCATCTTTTTTGAAGTGAGGTCGTTAAGAGGGGCTGCAATGGAGCCATAGTTCTTAATGAACCTCCTGTAATACCCAGTGAGGCCTAGGAAGGCTCTCACCTGGGTCTGTGTGGTAGGGGGAACCCAATCAACAATTGTTTGGATTTTCCCCTGTAGTGGTGCAATCTGTTCCCCACCAACAAGGTGTCCCAGATAAACCGCCTTACCCTGCCCTATCTGGCACTTTGAAGCCTTGATAGTGAGGCCTGCCTTTTGCAGGGCCTCCAAAACTTTCCATAGGTGGACCAGGTGATCATCCCAGCTGGAGCTAAAGACAGCTATATCGTCCACATATGCTGCACTGAAAGCTTCCAGGCCTTGCAGGACTGTGTTCACCAACCTCTGAAAAGTGGCAGGTGCATTCTTCAAACCAAAAGGCATTACAGTAAACTGGTAATGTCCTCCAATGGTCGAAAATGCAGTCTTAGGTTTAGCCTCTTCTGACAATTTGATCTGCCAATACCCTGCAGTCAAATCAAAAGTGCTTAGATACTTGGCAGATGCCAGTGTATCTATGAGCTCATCTGCCCTGGGTATAGGGTGAGCATCTGTTTTGGTTACAAGGTTGAGACCTCTATAGTCGACACAAAACCGCATTTCCTTCTTTCCATCTTTGGAATGGGGTTTTGGTACAAGTACCACAGGAGAAGCCCATGGACTTTCAGAGTGCTCAACCACTCCTAGCTCTAACATTTTCTGGACTTCTTGCTTTATGCAGTCCCTGACATGGTCAGGCTGCCTATAGATCTTACTTTTGACAGGCAAGCTGTCTCCAGTATCTATAGTGTGCTCACACCAAGAAGTGGTACCTGGCACAGTAGAGAAGAGTTCAGAAAACTGACCCAGGAGATTTATGCAATTGTCCTTCTGCTCAGCAGTAAGGCAATCAGCCAAAACTACACCTTCCACAAGAGCATCTTGTTCTGTGGAAGAGAAGAGATCAGGTAGAGGATCACTGTCTTCTTCCTGTCCCTCATCAGTTGCCATGAGCAGGGTGAGATCAGCCCTGTCATAGTAGGGTTTCAGGCGGTTTACATGGAGCACCCTAAGGGGACTCCTTGCAGTGCCTAAGTCAACCAAATAGGTGACTTCACCCTTTTTCTCAACAATTGTGTGGGGACCACTCCATTTATCTTGGAGTGCTCTTGGGGCCACAGGCTCCAAGACCCACACTTTCTGTCCTGGTTGGTACTGCACCAAAACAGCCTTCTGGTCATGCCATTGCTTCTGGAGCTCTTGGCTGGCCTGAAGGTTCTTACTGGCCTTTTTCATATACTCAGCCATCCTTGATCTGAGGCCAAGTACATAGTCCACAATATCCTGCTTAGGAGCTTTTAAAGGTTGTTCCCAACCCTCCTTCACAAGTGTGAGTGGACCCCTAACAGGGTGTCCAAAAAGAAGTTCAAAGGGGCTGAAGCCCACTCCTTTCTGGGGTACCTCCCTGTAGGCAAAAAGGAGGCATGGTAGAAGGATATCCCATCTCCTGCGGAGTTTTTCAGGGAGACCCATAATCATGCCTTTGAGAGTTTTGTTAAATCTTTCAACCAGTCCATTTGTTTGTGGATGATAGGGTGTGGTGAACTTGTACGTTACCCCACACTCCTTCCACATGGCCTTTAAGTATGCAGACATGAAATTGCTTCCTCTGTCTGATACTACTTCCTTTGGGAAGCCCACCCTGGAAAATATTCCCAGGAGGGCCTTTGCCACTGCAGGAGCTGTAGTGGTCCTTAAAGGAATAGCTTCAGGGTATCTTGTGGCATGGTCCACTAACACCAAGACGAATCTATTGCCTGAAGCAGTAGGAGGGTCAAGGGGGCCAACTATGTCAACCCCTACCCTTTCAAAGGGAACCCCAACCACAGGCAGTGGAATAAGGGGTGCCTTTGGTGTGCTACCTGTTTTGCCACTGGCTTGACAGGTTTCACAGGACTTACAAAAATCTTTTGTGTCCTCAGACATCCTAGGCCAATGAAACAAGGGAACAAGCCTGTCCCAAGTTTTCATTTGTCCTAGGTGCCCAGCTAGGGGAATGTCATGTGCCAGTGTTAGGAGGAACTTTCTGTACTCCTGAGGAATCACTAATCTCCTGGCAGCTCCAGGTTTAGGATCCCTTTGCTCAGTGTACAAGAGGTTGTCCTCCCAGTAAACTCTGTGTGAGTCACTGACATCCCCATTAGCCTGTTTGACAGCTTGCTGTCTGAGACCCTCTAATGTGGGACAGGTTTGCTGTGCCACACTCAGCTCCTCTCTGGCAGGCCCCCCTTCACCCAAAAGTTCAGCAGTGTCTGCTTGAAGCTCCTCTGGTGTAGGTTCTGCACAGGGAGGGAATTCTTCTTCCTCAGAAGTTGAATCCACTGTAGAGGGAGGGATAGTAGGAAGTGGTTTGCTTCTACTAGCCCTAGCTTTAGGGAGCACTTGGTCCATTGTTCCAGGATCCAAGCTTCCCTGTCCTTTTTGCTTTTTGGCCTGAGCCCTTGTCAAAGCAAAAATATGCCCTGGAATGCCCAGCATTGCTGCATGGGCCTCCAACTCCACATCTGACCAAGCTGATGTCTCCAAATCATTCCCTAGTAGACAGTCTACAGGTAAATCTGAGGCTACCACAACTTTCTTTGGACCAGTAACCCCCCCCCAGTTGAGATTAACAACAGCCATGGGGTGGCTAAGTGTGTTGTTGTGAGCATCGGTTACTTGGTACTGGTGACCAAGTAGGTGTTGTTCAGGGTGGACCAGTTTCTCTATGACCATAGTCACACTGGCACCAGTGTCCCTGTAGGCCTGAACCTCAACACCATTTATTAGGGGTAGCTGCTTGTACTTATCCATATTAAGGGGACAAGCAACTAAGGTGGCTAAATCAATAGCCCCCTCAGAGACTAACACAGCCTCTGTGGCCTCCCTAACAAGGCCAACCCCAACTAAGTTACCAATAGTGAGCCCAGCTACTCCCTTGGATTGGCTATTAGTAGGTTTGCTCCCACCACCACTGCTATTAGTAGGGACACTAGGTGTAGCAGTAGGGGTTGTAGTGGTAGGAGCAGTGGTGCCTTTCTTTGGACAACTGGGATCTGTTGTCCAATGGCCTTTTACTTTACATAAATAGCACCATGGTTTCTTTTCCTTGTTCTGATTAAAGGAGGATTTGGACCCACCACCGCCACTAGAGTGTTTTTGTGGGCCTGATGAAGACTCATTTTTAGATATGTCCCCACCCTTGTCTGAAGACTTACCATCCTTCTTTTTGTTGCCATCTTTGTCACCCCCTGTATGAACTTTTCTGTTCACCCTTGTTCTGACCCATTTGTCTGCCTTCTTTCCCAATTCTTGGGGAGAGGTCAGATCAGAGTCCACCAAGTACTGGTGCAACAAATCAGACACACAATTATTAAGAATATGCTCTCTCAGGATCAAGTTATACAGGCTGTCATAATCATTAACTTTACTGCCATGTAACCACCCCTCCAAGGCCTTCACTGAATGGTCAATGAAATCAACCCAGTCTTGTGAAGACTCCTTTTTGGTCTCTCTGAACTTTATCCTGTATTGTTCAGTGGTTAAGCCATAACCGTCCAGGAGTGCATTCTTAAGAACTTGGAAATTATTGGCATCATTTTCTTTCACAGTAAGGAGCCTATCCCTACCTTTTCCACTAAATGATAGCCATAGGATAGCAGCCCACTGCCTTTGAGGGACATCCTGTACAACACAGGCCTCTCAAGTGCAGCAAACCACTTGTTAATGTCATCCCCCTCCTTGTAAGGGGGAACTATCTTGTGCAGATTCCTGGAATCATGCTCTTTTACAGGATGACTATGGGGAATACTGCTGCTGCCACCATGGGTATCTTAACCCAACTTCTGTCTTTCCTTCTCTAATTCAAAAGACTGTCTATCCAAATCCAGCTGTTGCTTTTTAAGCTTCAGTCTGGTTTGTTCCACCCTCAACTTATTGAGTTCCCTCTCTAACATTCTGTCATCAGGGTTGGTGGGAGGGACATTCCTAGAAACAGAGGTATGATGGGAATGAACAGAAGGAGACCTGTCCCTTACAGAAGCCACCCTAACAGCTTGGCTGACAGTGTAATGTGAGAGCACATCATCTGGATGAAGTGACTCCACCTCAGGACCAACTATGCTAGACTGTCTAGTAAGGGGCAGGCTAGGAAGTTTCTTTCCTGAATCTTTTCCTGGGGGAGTCCCTGAATCAGATTGGGAACTATTAGGTACTTTTTCAACAGATGAGGCACCTATTGCCTTATCTTGTTCTTTAAGCATGTTAATTAACAGTTCCAAGGAAGGATTCTTCCCTACACTCAAACCTTTCTCTACACAGAGACTCCTTGCTCTTTTCCAGCTAAGGTTGTCATATGCAAGTTTGGACAGATCAACATTTTGGCCTGTGCCAGACATTTTTAGAGAGAGTTAAAGTGATAGAAAAAGAGAAAAAAGTTTTCAGAACTTTTTGGAAAGACAGAAAAAAACTTTTTAAACTTTTAAGAACTTTTTGAAAGTTTAGAAGTACTTTTCAGCACTTAGAAAACAGTGAAAAGAGAAAATGCAAAACTTTTTAGCTATGTGTACACAAACTGAACTTGTTTTGTATATTTTTCTCTTATGAAAAGTACAATGACAAGAGTGGTAAGTAGTCTCAAAGCACTTATCCCACCGCTGCACAACCAATGTAGGAGGCTGGACTGGCTTGTAGTGAGTACCAAGGGGTACTTGCACCTTGCACCAGGCCCAGTTATCCCTTATTAGTGTATAGGGTGTCTAGCAGCTTAGGCTGATAGATAATGGTAGCTTAGCAGAGCAGCTTAGGCTGAACTAGGAGACGTGTGAAGCTACTACAGTACCACAAGTGTCACTTGCACAATATCATAAGAAAACACAATACACAGATATACTAAAAATAAAGGTACTTTATTTTTATGACAATATGCCAAAGTATCTCAGTGAGTACCCTCAGTATGAGGATAGCAATTATACACAAGTTATATGTACACAATACCAAAAATATGCAGTATAGTCTTAGAAAACAGTGCAAACAATGTATAGTTACAATAGGATGCAATGGGGACACATAGGGATAGGGGCAACACAAATCATATACTCCAAAAGTGGAATGTGAACCACGAATGGACCCCAAACCTATGTGACCTTGTAGAGGGTCGCTGGGACTATTAGAAAATAGTGACAGTTAGAAAAATAACCCTCCCCAAGACCCTGAAAAGTGAGTGCAAAGTGCACTAAAGTTCCCCAAAAGACAAAGAGTCGTGTTAGAGGAATAATGCAGGAAAGACACCAACCAACAATGCAACAACTGTGGATTTCCAATCTAGGGTACCTGTGGAACAAGGGGACCAAGTCCAAAAGTCACAAGCAAGTCGGAGATGGGCAAATGCCCAGGAAATGCCAGCTGCGGGTGCAAAGAAGCTTCGACTGGACAGAAGAAGCTGCGGTTTCTGCAGAAACGAAAAGGGCTAGAGACTTCCCCTTTGGTGGACGAATCCCTCTCGCCTTGGAGAGTCGTGCAGAAGTGTTTTTCCGCCAAAAGAACGCCAACAAGCCTTGCTAGCTGCAAATCGTGCGGCTAACGTTTTCAGACGCTGCTGCGGCCCAGGAGGGACCAGGAGGTCGCAAATTGGACCAGCAGAGAGAGGGGACGTCGAGCAAGACAAAGAGCCCTCTCTGAAGCAGGTAGCACCCGGAGAAGTGCCAGAAACAGGCACTACTAGGATGCGTGAAACGGTGCTCGCCGAAGTTGCACAAAGGAGTCCCACGTCGCCGTAGACCAACTTAGAAAGTCGTGCAATGCAGGTTAGAGTGCCGTGGAGCGAGACTTGGCTGTGCACGAAGGATTTCCGCCGGAAGTGCACAGGGGCCGGAGTAGCTGCAAAAGTCGCGGTTCCCAGCAATGCAGCCCAGCGAGGTGAGGCAAGGACTTACCTCCACCAAACTTGGACTGAAGAGTCACTGGACTGTGGGGGTCACTTGGACAGAGTTGCTGGATTCGAGGGACCTCGCTCGTCGTGCTGAGAGGAGACCCAAGGGACCGGTAATGCAGCTTTTTGGTGCGTGCGGTTGCAGGGGGAAGATTCCGTCGACCCACGGGAGATTTCTTCGGAGCTTCTGGTGCAGAGAGGAGGCAGACTACCCCCACAGCATGCACAAGCAGGAAAACAGTCGAGAAGGCGGCAGGATCAGCGTTACAGAGTTGCAGTAGTCGTCTTTGCTACTATGTTGCAGTTTTGCAGGCTTCCAGCGCGGTCAGCAGTCGATTCCTTGGCAGAAGGTGAAGAGAGAGATGCAGAGGAACTCTGATGAGCTCTTGCATTCGTTATCTAAGGAATCCCAAGAGACAGAGACCCTAAATAGCCAGAAAAGAGGGTTTGGCTACCTAGGAGAGAGGAGAGGCTACTAACACCTGAAGGAGCCTATCACAAGGAGTCTCTGACGTCACCTGGTGGCACTGGCCACTCAGAGCAGTTCAGTGTGCCAGCAGCACCTCTGTTTCCAAGATGGCAGAGGTCTGGAGCACACTGGAGGAGCTCTGGACACCTCCCAGGGGAGGTGCAGGTCAGGGAAGTGGTCACTCCCCTTTCCTTTGTCCAGTTTCGCGCCAGAGCAGGGGCTAAGGGGTCTCTGAACCGGTGTAGACTGGCTCATGCAGAATTGGGCACATCAATGCCCAAGAAAGCATTTCCAGAGGCTGGGGAGGATACCCCTCCCCTGCCTTCACACCATTTTCCAAAGGGAGAGGGTGTAACACCCTCTCTCAGAGGAAGTCCTTTGTTCTGCCATCCTGGGACAAGCCTGGCTTGACCCCAGGAGGGCAGAAACCTGTCTGAGGGGTTGGCAGCAGCAGCAGCTGCAGTGAAACCCCGGGAAAGGCAGTTTGGCAGTACCAGGGACTGTGCTACAGACCACTGGGATCATGGAATTGTCCCAATAATGCCAGGATGGCATAGAGGGGGCCATTCCATGATCTTAGACATGTTACATGGCCATATTCGGAGTTACCATTGTGAAGCTACATATAGGTAGTGACCTATATGTAGTGCACGTGTGTAATGGTGTCCCCGCACTCACAAAGTTCAGGGAATTGGCTCTGAACAATGTGGGGGCACCTTGGCTAGTGCCAGGGTGCCCTCACACTTAGCAACTTTGCACCTAACCTTTACCAGGTAAAGGTTAGACATATAGGTGACTTATAAGTTACTTAAGTGCAGTGTAAAATGGCTGTGAAATAACGTGGACGTTATTTCACTCAGGCTGCAGTGGCAGGCCTGTGTAAGAATTGTCAGAGCTCCCTATGGGTGGCAAAAGAAATGCTGCAGCCCATAGGGATCTCCTGGAACCCCAATACCCTGGGTACCTCAGTACCATATACTAGGGAATTATAAGGGTGTTCCAGAAAGCCAATGTAAATTGGTAAAATTGGTCACTAGCCTGTTAGTGACAATTTGAAAGAAATGAGAGAGCATAACCACTGAGGTTCTGATTAGCAGAGCCTTAGTGAGACAGTTAGTCACTACACAGGTAACACAGTCAGGCACACTTATGAGCACTGGGGCCCTGGAGAACAGGGTCCCAGTGACACATACAACTAAAACAACATATATACAGTGAAAAATGGGGGTAACATGCCAGGCAAGATGGTACTTTCCTACACAGATACAAACAGTGCTGTGTCTATGGTCTGTGCACGAGTCTCCTTACTCAGAGCACTAGATGCAAACAGCGCTGTGTTTACGGTCTGTGCACGAGTCTCCTTACACACAGCACTAGATCCAAACAGTGCTGTGTCTTCGCTCTGTGCACAAGTCGCCTTACACACAGTACTAGATGCAAACAGTGCTGTGTCTACGGTCTGTGCACGAGTCTCCTTACACACAGCACTAAATACAAACAGTGCTGTGTTTACGGTCTGTGTCTACAGTCTGTGCACGAGGCTCCTTACACTCAGCACTAGATGCAAACAGCGCTGTGTCTGCGGTCTGTGCACGAGTCTCCTTACACTCAGCACTGGATGCAAACAGCGGTGTGTCTATGGTCTGTGCACGAGTCTCCTTGCACACAGCAGCACTAGATGCAAACAGCTTTTTGTCTACGAGTCTCCTTACACACTGCACTAGATGAAAACAGTGCTGTGTCTACGGTCTGTGCACGAGTCTCCTTACACTCAGCACTAGATGCAAACAGTGCTGTGTCTACAGTCTGTGCACGAGTCTCCTTACACACACAGCACTAGATGCAAACAGCTCTGTGTCTACGATCTGTGCACAAGAATCCTTACACACAGAACTAAATGCAAGCAGTGCTGTGTCTACGGTCTGTGGACGAGGCTTCTTACACAGAGCACTAGATGCAAACAGTGCTGTGTCTACGGTCTGTGCACGAGTCTCCTTACACTCAGCACTAGATGCAAACAGCGCTGTGTCTACGGTCTGTGCACAAGTCTCCTTACACTCAGAACTAGATGCAAACAGCGCTGTGTCTGCGGTCTGTGCACGAGTCTCCTTACACTCACCACTAGATGCAAACAGCGCTGTGTCTATGGTCTGTGCACTAGTCTCCTTGCACACAGCACTAGATACAAACAGCGCTGTGTCTGCGGTCTGAGCACGAGTCTTACACACACAGCACTAGATGCAAACAGCTCTGTGTCTACAATCTGTGCACGAGTCTCCTTACACACAGCACATGATACAAACAGTGCTGTGTCTACGGTCTGTGCACGAGTCTCCTTACACCAAGCACTAGATGCAAACAGCGCTGTGTCTACGGTCTGTGCACGAGTCTCCTTACACTCAGCACTAGATGCAAACAGCGCTATGTCTACGGTCTGTGCACGATTCTCCGTACACAAACAACACTAGATGCAAACAGCATTGTGTCTACGAGTCTCCTTATACACAGCACTAGATGCAAACAGTGCTGTGTCTACGGTCTGTGCACGAGTCTCCTTACACATACGGCACTAGATGCAAACAGCATTGTGTCTACGAGTCTCCTTATACACAACACTAGATGCAAACAGCGCTGTGTCTACGGTCTGTGCACGAGTCTCCTTACACACAGCACTAGATGCAAACAGCGCTGTGTCTACGGTCTGTGCACGAGTCTCCTTACACTCAGCACTAGATGCAAACAGCGCTATGTCTACGGTCTGTGCACGAGTCTCCTTACACACAGCACATGATGCAAACAGCGCTGTGTCTACGGTCTGTGCACGAGTCTCCTTACACCAAGCACTAGATGCAATCAGCGCTGTGTCTACGGTCTGTGCAAGAGTCTCCTTACACTCAGCACTAGATGCAAACAGCGCTTTGTCTACGGTCTGTGCACGATTCTCCGTACACACACAACACTAGATGCAAACAGCATTGTGTCTACGAGACTCCTTATACACAGCACTAGATGCAAACAGTGCTGTGTCTACGGTCTGTGCACGAGTCTCCTTACACACACGGCACTAGATGCAAACAGCATTGTGTCTACGAGTCTCCTTATACACAGCACTAGATGCAAACAGTGCTGTGTCTACGGTCTGTGCACGAGTCTCCTTACACACACAGCACTAGATGCAAACAGCGCTGTGTCTACGGTCTGTGCACGAGTCTCCTTACACTCAGCACTAGATGCAAACAGCGCTGTGTCTACGGTCTGTGCACGAGTCTCCTTACACTCAGCACTACATGCAAACAGTGCTTTGTCTACGGTCTGCGCACGAGTCTCCTTACACTCAGCACTAGATACAAAGACTGCTGTGTCTACGGTCTGTGAACGAGGCTCCTTACACTCAGAACTAGATGCAAACAGCGCTGTGTCTACGGTCTGTGCACGAGTCTCCTTACACTCAGCACTACATGCAAACAGTGCTTTGTCTACGGTCTGCGCACGAGTCTCCTTACACTCAGCACTAGATGCAAACAGCGCTGTGTCTATGGTCTGTGCACGAGTCTCCTTACACACACAGCACTAGATGCAAACAGCGTTGTGTCTACGAGTCTCCTTACACACTGCACTAGGTGAAAACAGTGCTGTGTCTACGGTCTGTGCACGAGTCTCCTTACACTCAGCACTAGATGCAAACAGCGCTGTGTCTACAGTCTGTGCACGAGTCTCCTTACACACAGCACTAGATGCAAACAGCGCTGTGTCTACAGTGTGTGCACGAGGCTCCTTACACTCAGCACTAGATGCAAACAGCGCTGTGTCTACGGTCTGTGCACGAATCTCCTTACACACAGCACTAGATGCAAACAGTGCTTTGTCTACGGTCTGTGCACGAGTCGCATTACACACAGCACTAGATGCAAACAGCACTGTGTCACCAGCACTAGATGCAAACAGCGCTGTGACTACGGTCTGTGCACGAGTCTCCTTACACACACAGCACTAGATGCAAACAGCACTGTGTCTACGGTCTGTGCACGAGGCTCCTTACACTCAGCACTAGATACAAACATCGCTGTCTCTACGGTCTGTGCATGAGTCTCCTTACACACACAGCACTAGATGCAAACAGCGCTGTGTCTACGGTCTGTGCACGAGGCTCCTTACACTCAGCACTAGATACAAACTCTGCTGTGTCTACAGTCTGTGCACGAGTCTCCTTACACTCAGCACTAGATGCAAACAGCGCTGTGTCTATGGTCTGTGCACGAGTCTCCTTACACACAGCACATGGTACAAACAGTGCTGTGTCTACGGTCTGTGCACAAGTCTCCTTACACAGAGCACTAGATGCAAACAGCGCTGTGTTTACGGTCTGTGCACGAGGCTCCTTACACAGAGCACTAGATGCAAACAGCGCTGTGTCTACGGTCTGTGCACGAATCTCCTTACACTCAGCACTAGATGTAAACAGCGCTGTGTCTACGGTCTGCGCACGAGTGTCTACGGTCTGTGCACAAGTCTCCTTACACACAGCACTAGATAGAAACAGCGCTGTGTCTACGGTCTGTGCACGAGTCTCCTTATACACAGCACTATATGCAAATAGCGCTGTGTCTACGGTCTGTGCACGAGTCTCCTTACACACACAGCACTAGATACAAACAGCGCTGGGTCTGCGGTCTGTGCACGAGGCTCCTTACACTCAGCACTAGATGCAAACAGTGCTGTGTCTACGGTCTGTGCACGAGTCTCCTTACACAGAGCACTAGATGCAAACAGCGCTGTGTCTACGGTCTGTGCACAGGTCTCCTTACACTCAGCACAAGATGCAAACAGTGCTATGTCTACGGTCTGTGCACGATTCTCCCTACACACACAACAGTAGATGCAAACAGCATTGTGTCTACGAGTCTCCTTATACACAGCACTAGATGCAAATAGTGCTGTGTCTACGGTCTGTGCACGAGTCTCCCTACACACAGCACTAGATGCAAACATCGCTGTGTCTACGGTCTGTGCACGAATCTCCTTACACACAGCACATGATACAAACAGTGCTGTGTCTATGGTCTGTGCACGAGTCTCCTTATTCAGAGCACTAGATGCAAACAGCGCTGTGTTTACGGTCTGTGCACGAGTCTCCTTACACACAGCACTAGATGCAAACAGTGCTGTTTCTTCGCTCTGTGCACAAGTCTCCTTACACTCAGCACTAGATGCAAACAGCGCTGTGTCTGCGGTCTGTGCACAAGTCTCCTTACACACTCAGCACTAGATGCAAACAGCGCTGTGTCTGCGGTCTGTGCACGAGTCTCCTTACACTCAGCACTAGATGCAAACAGCGGTGTGTCTATGGTCTGTGCACGAGTCTCCTTACACACACAGCACTAGATGCAAACAGCTTTTTGTCTACGAGTCTCCTTACACACTGCACTAGATGAAAACAGTGCTGTGTCTACGGTCTGTGCACGAGTCTCCTTACACTCAGCACTAGATGCAAACAGTGCTGGTTCTACAGTCTGTGCACGAGTCTCCTTACACACACAGCACTAGATGCAAACAGCTCTGTGTCTACAATCTGTGCACAAGAATCCTTACACACAGAACTAAATGCAAGCAGTGCTGTGTCTACGGTCTGTGGACGTGGCTTCTTACACAGAGCACTAGATGCAAACAGTGCTGTGTCTACGGTCTGTGCACGAGTCTCCTTACACTCAGCACTAGATGCAAACAGCGCTGTGTCTACGGTCTGTGCACAAGTCTCCTTACACTCAGAACTAGATGCAAACAGCGCTGTGTCTATGGTCTGTGCATGAAGCTCCTTACACACAGCACTAGATGCAAACAGTGCTGTGTCTACGGTCTGTGCACGAGTCTCCTTACACTCAGCACTAGATGCAGACAGCACTGTGTCTAGGGTCTGTGCACGAGTCTCCTTACACACACAGGACTAGATGGAAACAGCACTGTGTCTACAGTCTGTGCACGAGTCTCCTTTCACACAGCACTAGATGCAAACAGCGCTGTGTCTACGGTCTGTGCACGAGTCTCCTTACTCCCAGCACTAGATGCAAACAGCGCTGTGTCTACAGTCTGTGCACGAGTTTCCTTACACTCAGCACGAGATGCAAACAGGGGATGTTTTTGACTGAGTGGTTCTGAATTACACCAAATAGACTATGGGCACTTTCAAACATTTTCCCAGGGGCCAAAAGGTTTGTTCTGTGATGTGCCCAAGGGCCGCATAAATGCCAACGGGGTGGCGGTCGGGCGAGGGGTGGATGAAGTGAACAATTTGAAACCAGAAAACCTGAGATTAATCCCATCTTCCCCACTTTTCCAAATTGTGTGATCATAGGCAATTGCTTAATTTTGCTTTCTGTCCTTTTTTCTTCATTGTCACATTTAAGTGGACTTCGAAATACATGATTTCAGCGTGTGCGCAGTACAAAACCTGCTCCTCTGTTTGATTAAATAAACTATAATATTGTTGATGTGTAATAGGAACCAAGACCACTCAAAAAGTGCACGTGACCACGGATTTACCTCTTTAATTCACTTTTGCATTGTCACCTGGGTGGGAGGAAGAATTCATATTTCTAAAAACATGTTTGAAAAATATGACTTTTACATTAATACTTCTCAGTGCACCGATATAATAAATTGTTCCTTAGATTAAAAGGCTCTGCGTGTTAACTAAACACACTTTTTGAATTTTGAAGCAACTGTCTTATGTTTACACTTTTGCCCAAGATCCTGTTTCTAAAGTGAAGCCAGGACTCCCCATTTACTTCTTTCTTTAACACCAATTAATCTTAAAATAAGTGATTGTCTGTTTATTTCACATATTTTTACTGTTGAAGCCCAGTCCAGTAAACAGCAGCCCCTGCTCCTGTTGTCCAGGGGGCATGTAAAGGTCAGGAGGGCCCTGCGGACCCCCAGTGTCCAGGAAATAGGCAATGAGAGAAAAGCTCAGGCTGTCTAGGATGTCACTGAGGCTGTCTATGATGTCACTCAGGTTGCCTAGGATGCCACCCAGGCTCTCTATGATGTCACTGAGCCTGTCTATGATGTCACCCAGGCTCTCTATGATGTCACCCAGGCTCTCTATGATGTCACTGAGGCTGTCTATGATGCCACTCAGGCTGTCTAGGATGTCACCAAGGTTGTCTATAGTGTCCCTCAGGCTGTTTATGATGTCACTCAGGTTGTTTATGGTGTCCCTCAGGCTGTCTATTATGTCACTGAAGTTGACAATGGTATCACTCAGGCTCTCTACGATGTCACTGAGGTTGTCAATGGTATCACTCAGGCTCTCTACGATGTCACTGAGGTTGTCTATGGTGTCACTCAGGCTGTCTACGATGTCACTGAGGTTGTCTATGATGTCACTCAGGTTGCCTATGATGTCACTCAGAACCCTGAGGAGAAAATCAACCTATTATTCATTTTTCACTCATCTATAATTTTATGTTATGTATGGCCCCACAATCATCTGCCCTTGCTATCAGTTTCTCTGCAGGGGCAGAGGAGTGCCAGCCTCTCCTCCCTGCCCCTAAGGTAAATAAAAGCCCCAGGCCTGTGGCCCCAGTGACTGACCTCTGTGGTGTCCCACCCCCTCCTGAAGCTGTGCTCCCTGTTGTCCACCAGAGCACAGGCCCCTGCACTGACAGCCCTTCAGAGCAGCCTGGAATGTCTGTGTGCTGTGGCAACAGCAGGAAACAACTTGGCTTCTCACTGTTGCTATGTTATTGCAGTGAATAACCAGATTTAGAGTCTGGTGTTCATGACAGTGGCTCTCAGTGACAGCCCCACATAACAAAGGGTTCCTCTAACCCATGAACAGGGCGGAGGCCAATATGTGATCCTGTCCTAGGTGAAACAGAACAGGTCACATACATAGAAGGTTTTTCACTCCAGAGCCTTTCGAAAGACAGGTCCTGTGGAAAGGAAGCAGGGCTGGAAGTCTGTGCACTGGCAGATGTGCACTTTGCATCCCAGTTTTTAGAAGTAGGCCTGGCAGAGCGCGGTCCACACTCACATCATGAGTGTGCCGGGCACAGGACGGGGGGGGGGTGCGGCATTTGTATACAGAAGAAGGCATCATGCCAGCCTAGAGTGCACAGGGAGGCCTGGGCCTGTCTTCGACAACGCAGGTCCAGGGCCCAGAAGGATGCACCAAGCGTGCCCTGTTGTGGAAGTGGGCTACTTTGCATGCCCTGGGCATAGCACATAGTGCTGGCAGCGTGCCATGTTTTGAAAAAGATATAGTGTGACCAAACCCATTTCCTGTGTCGGTGCAGTCTATTGACCCCACTTGTGTAAAATGCTCTGCTGTGATGTGGAACCCATCACCTGGTGCCGACATCCTGTGTGCTTGCCAGGTGCATTGTGTGCGCTGTGCACATGTAGAAGGTAGTAGGACTCTGTGTGTTCTGCGAGTCTGGGCAGTGGGATCCATTTTGGATGCCCTGGTTTATCATCATACAAGATGGAGGACGAGGACAGCTTCCCCAGACGGTGGAGGTGCGTTGCCCGCATTCCTGTGACTGATGGGTGAATCCCCAGACACTGAGCTGCAGAGGATGGAGACAGGGATCCCTCTAGAGATTTCAAGAGGGCTGCCGATTGATTCTTCCTCATTGCTGCCGTGTGGTAGATGGTGGGGGGGGGGTGGGTGGTCAGGGGGTGAACTGTTGTTTTTCTTCTTCCATGTAATTGTAATTGTAATCGTATTTACATAGCACTTACTACCCCTGATGAGGCGTCAAAGCGCTTTTCGGTGAGTAGCACGCTACTCTGGAAGCCAACAAGAATTATTGATGGATTAGTAGCGGGAAATATGAGTACAGTTTTAGTATTATTATGAGTTAATTTGAGCCGCGGATATGAGAGTTTGTTAGTTAGATTGACTGGAGTAATGGAGGGATGGAGGAGGAAAGAAATCCAGAAGTGTTAATTGGGAGTATATCCCTCATTTACTCAACCCAAAGACTTGGGATGAGTTAAGGGGGATGGAGGAGGGAAGAGTATGTGGAAGGGTTAGTGTAGGATGCTGGCCTGGCTTGTAGTGGGTACCAAGGGGTACTTACACCTTGTGCCAGGTCCAGTTATCCCTTATTAGTGTAGAAGAGGTGTTTCTAGCAGCTTAGGCTGATAGAAGGTAGCTATAGCAGAGCAGCTTAGGCTGAACTAGGAGACATGCAAAGCTCCTACTATACCACTGGTGTCATATGCACAATATCATAAGAAAACACAATACACAGATATACTAAAAATAAAGGTACTTTATTTTTATGACAATATGCCAAAAGTATCTCGGTGAGTACCCTCAGTATGAGGATATGATATATACACAAGATATATGTACACAAACCAAAATCATGCAGATAATAGCAAAAGGAAGTAATGCAAGAAATGTAAAGTTACAGTAGATTGCAATAGGAGCACATAAGTATAGGGGCAACACAAACCACATACTCCAAAAGTGGAATGCGAACCACGATTGGACCCCAAACCTATGTGAGCTTGTAGAGGGTTGCTGGGACTGTAAGAAAACAGTGAGGGTTAGAAAAATAGCCCACCCCAAGACCCTGAAAGGTAGGTGTAAAGTGCACCTACAACCCCCAGAGAGCACAGAAGTTGTGATAGGGGGATTCTGCAAGGAAAACCAACACAGCAATGCAACAACAGTGGATTTCCAGACCTGAGTACCTGTAAGACAAGGGGACCAAGTCCAAGAGTTGCAACAGTGTCGAGAGTGGGCAGGAGCCCAGGAAATGCCAGCTGAGGGTGCAAGGAAGCTGCCACTGGATGGAAGAAGCTTGGTGTTTTGCAAGAACGAAGAGGACTAGGAACTTCTCCTTTGGAGGATGGATGTCCCACGTCGTGATGAAGCTTGCAGAGGTGTTCCCACGCAGAAAGACCGCAAACAAGCCTTGCTAGCTGCAAGGATCACAGTTAGGGTTTTTGGATGATGCTGTGACCCAGGAGGGACCAGGATGTCGCCACTTAGATGAGGAGACAGAGGAGGGTCCAGCAAGTCAGGAAGCCCTCACACAAGCAGGCAGAACCCGCCGAAGTACCTCAACAGGCACTTGGAAGAAGAGTGAACCAGAGTCCACGCAAAGTCACAAAAGGGAGTCCCACGACGCCGGAGGACAACTCAGAAGATTGTGCACTGCAGGTTAGAGTGTCGGGGACCCAGGCTTGGCTGTGCATGAAGGAAATCCTGGAAGAGTGCACAGGAGCCAGAGCAGCTGCAAATCACACGGCACCCAGCAATGCAGTCTAGTGTGGGGAGGCAAGGACTTACCTCCACCAAACTTGGACTGAAGAGTCACTGGACTGTGGGAGTCACTTGGACAGAGTTGCTGAGTTCTAGGGACCACGCTCGTTGTGCTGAGAGGGGACCCAGAGGACTGGTGATGCAGTCTTTTGTTGCCTGCGGTTGCAGAGGGAAGATTCCGTCGACCCACGGGAGATTTCTTCAGAGCTCCTGGTGCAAAAAGGAGGCAGGCTACCCCCAGAGCATGCACCACCTGGAAACATTCGAGAAAGCCGGCAGGATGAGGCGATACAAGGTTGCTAGTAGTCGTCTTGCTACTTTGTTGCGGTTTTGCAGGCGTCCTGAGCAGTCAGCGGTCGATCCTTTGGCAGAAGGTGAAGAGGGAGATGCAGAGGAACTCTGGTGAGCTCTTGCATTCGTTATCTGAAGAATTCCCCAAAGCAGAGACCCTAAATAGCCAGAAAAGGAGGTTTGGCTACCTAGGAAGGAGGATTGGCTACTAAGAGAGGTAAGAGCCTATCAGAAGGAGTCTCTGACGTCACCTGCTGGCACTGGCCACTCAGAGCAGTCCAGTGTGCCACAGACACCTCTGTTTCCAAGATGGCAGAGGTCTGGGACACACTGGAGGAGCTCTGGGCACCTCCCTTGGGAGGTGCAGGTCAGGGGAGTGGTCACTCCCCTTTCCTTTGTCCAGTTTCACGCCAGGGGAGGGCTGGGGGATCCCTGAACCAGTGTAGACTGGCTTATGCAGAGATGGGCACCTACTGTGCCCATCAAAGCATTTCCAGAGGCAGGGGGAGGCTACTCCTCCCCAGCCTTCACACCTATTTCCAAAGGGAGAGGGTGTTACACCCTCTCTCAGAGGAAATCCTTTGTTCTGCCTTCCTGGGACAGGGCTGCCTGGACCCCAGGAGGGCAGAAACCTGTTTGAGGGGTTGGCAGCAGCAGCAGCTGCAGTGGAAACCCCGGAAAGGCAGTTTGGCAGTACCCGGGTTCTGTGCTAGAGACCCAGGGGATCATGGAATTGTCCCCCCAATGCCAGAATGGCATTGGGGTGACAATTCTATGATCTTAGACATGTTACGTGGCCATGTTCGGAGTTACCATTGTGACGCTGTACATAGGTAGTGACCTATGTACAGTGCACGCGTGTAATGGTGTCCCCGCACTCACAAAGTCCGGGGAATTTGCCCTGAACGATGTAGGGGCACCTTGGCTAGTGCCAGGGTGCCTTCACCAGGTGAAGGATAGACATATAGGTGACTTATAAGTTAGTTAAGTGCAGTGGTAAATGGCTGTGAAATAACGTGGAGTTATTTCACTCAGGCTGCTCTGGCAGGCCTGTGTAAGAATTGTCAGATCTCCCTATGGGTGGCAAAAGAAATGCTGCAGCCCATAGGGGTCTCCTGGAACCCCAATATTCTGGGTACCTCAGTACCATATACTACAGAATTATATGGGTGTACCTGTATGCTAATGTGAAATTGTGAAATTGGTCACTAGCATGTTAGTGACAATTTGGAAAGCAGAGAGAGCATAATCACTGAGGTTCTGGTTAGCAGAGCCCCAGTGAGACAGTTAGTCATCACACAGGTAACACATACAGGGCACATACTTATGAGCACTGGGGCCCTGGTTGGCAGGGTCCCGGTGACACATAGACTAAAACAACATATATACAGTGAAATATGGGGGTAACATGCCAGGCAAGATGGTACTTTCCTACAGTTAGGGAGAGCATAGTAGCAGGGTGAGATGAATGCAGGAGAATTTAGTAGGGTTGTGTGGGAGGTCACAGTAGTAGAGTGAGGTTTGCTGAGTTAGATGTGGAAGCGGAGGGAAGAGCTTAGGCAGAGTTATTTAGGAGATGAAAGTGGTAGAAGGGATTTGGGATGAGTCAGAGGGAGCATGGAGGATAGTTTGATAGAGACATGACATATGATGAGGGGTAGATAAGTGTGATAAGATGAGAGCAGGAATTCATAGATATCTAGTATAACAACCCACCCAGGAGCCATGCAATGACCCACGAACATGCCAAGCACAGAACAACATACACACATACACACATGAATACACACATTGACACATGAATACACACACATAAGCATATACAATACATAATTAGAACCATGGGTAAAATATACTTAGTCAAACAGGTTTATAGAGTGTGTGTGTATTTTATTGTTATGACATAGTAGCAATACATATTTTCTAAAGAACTATACATAACTAGAAATATGGAAATGTGAAGAATTTTTCTGCTTCAGGCCGACCCTTTTGCACATCCCTGGCTACTGCTTCAGAGAGGCTGATGACAACCAGGTGCAGAGACCTTACGCATCATTGTGCTGTGCTCTGGAGCCCGGTGCTGTCTGCTCTGACAGCACTCACTTTGCACAAAGACTGTGGCCCTCATTCTGACCCTGGCGGTTTGAAACCGCCAGGGCAGAGGGCAGCGGAAGCACCGCCAACAGGCTGGCGCTGCTTCCTGGGCAATTCTGACCGCGGCGGTAAAGCCGCGGTCAGAAAAGGGGAACCGGCGGTTTCCCGCCGGTTTTCCCCTGGCCCAGGGAATCCTCCATGGCGGCGCTGCATGCAGCGCCGCCATGGGGATTCCGACCCCCTTCCCGCCAGCCTGTTCCTGGCGGTTTACACCGCCAGGAAGAGGCTGGCGGGAACGGGTGTCGTGAGGCTCCTGGGGGCCCCTGCACTGCCCATGCCACTGGCCCCTAACAGGGCCCCATAAAGATTTTCAGTGTCTGCTTGGCAGACACTGAAAATCGCGACGGGTGCCACTGCACCCGTCGCACCCCAGCAACTCCGCCGGCTCCATTCGGAGCCGGCTTCATCGTTGCTGGGTCTTTCCCGCTGGGCCGGCGGGCGGCCTTTTGGCGGTCGCCCGCCGACCCAGCGGGAAAGTCGGAATGACCCTCGCGGTCTTGTGACCGCGGAGCGGTCTTCCGACGGGGGAACTTTGGTGGGCGGCCTCCGCCGCCCGCCAAAGTCGGAATGACCCCCTGTGTCTGGAGAACAGCCTGCAAATGGCATTTGAAAAAGAACCGATCCAGACTGGTCCTGAAACTGTAGACAGAGCATCCACATCCCTCGTTGTGAAGATGACTCTAAAGGTGGGAGCCAAACCATCCCACCATCCTACTTTGTTCCAGATCCAGGTTCTTCTTTGCCAAGAAGGGGGTGCCCCTCAGAGTACTTACACAGCTGCTGTGCCAAGGCTGGCGCCTGCATTACAGCCAGTGAGGGGGCATCACCTGAAGTTTGAGCATCCTGCTGGAGAGGGTGTGGGTCTGCCTAGCTGTTAGAAGTCAGCCTCCCTGCTCAGAGAGCGGTGGGGGACTGACCCTGCAGGATGAGAGCTGTCCAGGAGCAGAAGCCAAGCTTTGTCCCCCAGTGTGAGGAGCACACTAAAGAAGCTAATCAGCTGGACCCTGTCAGCGCCTAGATACCTTCACGGGTAACAAGAAGTGCTTAGAAATCTACTGATTGATTGAATGAATGATTGAAGAAGCCAGGGGGAAAGCTGATGCTGACCTGAGTCTTCTGAGGTGATTTGGTCTCCTTGCATGGCTCATGTGAGGACCGCCCTGAAGAAACAGCATTCTCTCCAGGACCCTTGCAGGGTGCGTGAGGGACCTGTGCTTCCTGATGTGTGACATATCCTGTGAGAGCCATGGTGGCTGCTGTGGCTGAAGGCCTGCCCATGGTTTGGAAGTTGGTATTGCCACAGACGAGCAACTGGCAGCCCTGTCATGCTGGTCATCCCAGCAGCCCACTAGAGGCTGCCACCTCTGTGGTCCCTCAGTGCCAAGGAAGAGGCTGCCAGGGTGATCCAGACAAGCATGCCAGCCAGTGCTGTGCCAAGCCATGCCTCTGTGGGACAGTACCATGGGGCCCTAGCTGGCAAGACTGGACACTGTGGCTTGAACATGCAAAGGGATATCTGCCCTCAGGAAGTTAGCAGTTGCCAGTGTGAACTCTTTGGCCCAAGAACTGACTGAACTGCCTCACTTAGTTTGTTATTTTGCTGTGAATGTAAAGTTGCTGCTCGCCCCTCTCCCTGGTGGATCATGGTCCCCTCTCTTCTCAATGGTCCCTACTCCTGCTCCCAGCAACTCTTGTCTGTCCCTTCTTCAGCTGCCGGTGGCATCCCCAGCTAAACTCACTCCCAGGCCTTCTTCCCCCGCGCCTTCCTTGTGTGGTCTCTGTCCACTCTGTGGCCTCCCCCTCACTCCCAGACGTCTCTTCCTGCTCCAGATTTACTCCTATTTGCAGGAAGCATTCTGAGCAAAGATGAAATGAACTGTGTCATGTTACTTACTAACTTTTACTGAGGGCGCTGCTATGGGCGCTTCTAGTGAGGGGACTGCTATGGGAGCTTTCAGTAAAGCCACTGCTATGGGAGCTTACAGTAAAGGCGCTGCTATGGGAGCTTCTAGTAAGAGGACTTCTATGGAAGCTTCTACTAAGGAGACTGCTATGGAAGCTTCTACTAAGGAGACTGCTATGGGAGCTTCTAGTAACGGGACTGCTGTGGGAATTAACTGTTCTAGTAAGGAGACAACTATGGGAGTTTCATTTGATCCAACCCTGGATAATTTGCCATTATGAACAACACAAGGATAGTCTGAAAAGAACCCTTTTCCTCTCCCAATCTAATCCCTGGTTTAGGTGTTTTGATGATATTTTCATGATTTGGGAGGGTGACGTACGTTTCCCTAACAATTCGCCGGGCTGGCTTAGTGGGTGCAGCTCAGATCCACCCTTCACTCACTCAGCAGACGGTCTGCTGTGAAATAGACCGTTCTTGCGCCAAATCACAGCGTAATCCGCGCAGTGCGCCTATCTCTGCCCACTGGCGAACTCCATAGACTTGTGACGTTTTTGTGTTACTCTGCGGAAATCGGTGGAGTCAAAGTCCGCAAGTCCCGCCCACCCCTAAGTGCCGCGGTCACCATTTTTTACCCCGGGGGCGATGGTAAAGAGACCCATCTTACCTTTTCAAAACGTAGGATAAGAAATTCTATTGAGAATCTGACTATGGATCTTTGGAATGTAATGAACTTGATATGACAGGAAATTATTGCTGTAATACCTGTTATTTGTGCAAATAAAACAGAGCGAGAAGGAGAGATACAGAATATAATTTGAATTAGTCTAACTCGATTCAGGCACCTTTCCAGCTTTTGCTCACCAGTGCCTAGAGGACGAGCCCCCTCTGACTTCACAAACCTCTTTTTCACATATTGGCTCAGGAGATGAGAACGTTGTTGACTACCTGGGCCAGCCAAGAAGTGCCCCTTGCTGTTAGGAGTGAAGGTCGCCTTCTTTCTGCAGAGGTGGGCCCCTGTGTTTCCTTTTCTTGGAAGTCTTTGCTGAAAGTTTGTGTGGACTGCTGTAAATGTGGGCCTTGCCCTAATGGGTCTCTGAGGACTCCCCTGGCCTCCAACTCTGGAACTTACATAGGATTATTTTACCTTCTGCTAAGAATCCCTTTCAGATTTTGATTCAATAACACCCTGTGCACCTGCATTATAATGTGTATTTGTTTTGAAATAAAACATATTTACTCAAAACCAGGACGCGAGTGTTTAAGTACTGCAGCAAAATAAACCCAGAAAGAAGAGGCCTCGTGACAGTTGGGAGACTTGTTTCCCTGGGTAGAGCCCTTGTACCAGCCCTCTGGGGGCAGCAAACAGTGGGTTTCTCGTGCCAGCCTCTATGCCCGTCCTCTCTCTGTCCTCTTTCCTCTGTGAGTCTATTTCTGCTCACCCCTCACCACATACCTTTCTCTCCCTGGATGTCACTTTGCCTATAGCGCCAAAAAGCCTTGCCCGGCCAGTGCAGCGCTGTCTGCCACCGCCGCAGGTTGGGGGCCCTACGAGGCCGTGTAGTGAGGCTGGTATCCAGGATCCACCTGCCAGCACGTGCTGAGGGCCAGGCGTTCTGCGTTGCATTCTGGGACTTGTGCAGGTGATGTACTGGCATCAAGAGGATTGCAAGGCACAGGGTGCAAACCAAAAACCTGGACTGGACCAGATAACCAGCCCAAGCTTGGACCTGGGAGACTTGAGAGCTCTGCAGCAGCGCTGAAGCCGGGGAGAAACCTGTATCTTGCACTAATGCTTGTGCAAGAAATAAAGCGCTATACCTGGGCTTGGTGATGTATTCACTCATAGACCAGGAGACTTCAGAGCTCTGCCGCAGTCTGACAGTGAAACCAAGACAGTGCCATATCTTCTGTCAGGTTTTCTTGGATGTTTTTCAAAAGGAACCCCCAGTTCTGTGGTCCTTGTGCCCCTGATCCCATGAGATCATGGTGCTGCCTCACTGGAGCTCAGTTTTCCAAGGACTTTTACAATGCAAGAGTGCAGCAGTCAGTCCTGGTAAGTCCCCCAGGTCCATGTGTGATGTGTTGCTCCAGTCCAGGTTTTTTCTTTGAACTCTGGGACTTCTAGTCATGTTTATTCAATTATAGAACAGGACTACAAGTCCCAGAATTCATAGGAAAACATCTGGCCTGAAGCAGTACATCACCATGAACCTGGGAAACTTGGCAGCTGTGTGAACAGTACAATACTGCTTCCAAGTGGCCACAAGTCTGGGGTAACCTTCAGCCAGCCCTTACGTTTGACTAAACACGTTGCATTCTGGAACTTGTAGTTTTCCTTTTTCTGTGTAGGAGCATGGGCCTACAAACCCCGGCATGCAGATTACCAAAAAGCCAAGCCTAGATGTAAGTGTCACATGAAACACGGGGCACTTGACTGCTATGATTGTAAAATAGAACACTAAATCTACAGCAAAGACCCCCATCTTGATGTGTGCTGCTCAGGAACTCCCCACACTCCTAAAAACACACAAACATACACACGGACACGCGCTCCAGGCCAGGACTGCAAGTACCAGAATGCAACGGGTGTGGGAGGCTTCAGCCCTCACAGCTGAAAGGAAACAGCTTGAGATCTGTGCGTGCACGGGAAGCAGCCCCTTTATGTGAACCTATCGAGCCTGACCTGGCTCTTTAAGGCCTAACCAGATCGAGGTTTTTTCCCTTTTAAATTAAAAAAAAAAAAAAGAAAAAAAAGTTCTGGGTCAGACACGTGGTGGGTTCAGTTGGGGCCGAAGGTTATTGCAAGGAGGACGCGGGATGGATCCTCTTCTCGGAAAGGTTGGACATAACAATGTTTTGGGGATAAATTCAGAACTTACTTTAAAAAAATATCTCTTCTGGACATGTGTGCAGGTTTTGTACGAGGAGAGGCCTGGTCTCCCTTGGGCAGTTTTCTCTGAAATGTTTCAGGGGGCGGTCGGTAGGTTCCCCTATCCGAATTCCATTGAAATATTTTCATTAAAACTGTCTTTCCGTGACTGCTCCTACCCCAGCCCCTCTAAAGCGTACGTGTGACCTGTGACTGCTCCTACCCCAGCCCGACCAGCTTGTAACTTCACCCTCCACATTCAACACAAGTGCTCAGCTTTACCGACCTTTCAGGGGCAGCAGCGGGGAATGTGACTGACCTCGCCCCGGCCCGACGGTCCCGCAAAGGCTGCGGTGCCAGGCGAGTGCAGCCCCCAACGTCTGCAGTCTGCTTGCCCCCTCCGCCTGTACTTGACCCGGCTCTGTTGGCCCTTCAAGGGCCCCCACCAGCCACAAGGCCCGCCCCAGGCTCTCTGTCTCACATAAGCACTGACTCCGCCACAGCCCCACCAGCCTCTAATCTGTCCCCTTTCCTCACAGGCCTGGTGTATGACTGACTCTGTCCCAGCCCTACCAGCCTCTAATCTGTCCCCTTTCCTCACAGGCCTGGTGTATGACTGACTCTGTCCCAGCCCTACCAGCCTCTAATCTGTCCCCTTTCCTCACAGACCTGGTGTATGACTGACTCTGTCCCAGCCCCATAAGCCCTTCAAGGGCCCCTACCAGCCACAAGGCCTGCCCCAGCCTCTGTCTCACATGAGCACTGACCCCGCCACAGCCCCACCAGCCTCTAATCTGTCCCCTTTCCTCACGGGCCTGGTGTATGGCTGACTCTGTCCCAGCTCCACCAGCCTCTAATCTGTCCCCTTTCCTCTCAGACCTGGTGTATGACTGACTCTTTCCCATCCCCACTGGCCCTTCAAAGGTCCTTACCAGCCGGCCTGTACCTGCCCCAGCCCACCGGTCTCATGGGAGCACTGACTCGAAGGCCTGATTTATGACTGACCCTGTCCCAGCCCCACTGACAGTTCAAAGGCCTCCATCCCTTCACCCTGAAGACGACTTGGTCGCAGCCGTACTGACCTATAACCCCCAGAAGAGGCAGGGCGCAGATCTAGCGCTTCACTCCCACTGCAGGCGCTATGAGGCACGCGGCAGATGGGAAGTGCACGCATCCCCCATAGGTCAGTCCCGCCGCTGGCCTTGTTGCCCATCACCCCTGGTGTGTCCGGTCAGCTGTAAAGCACCTAAAGTCGATTGCATTTGCACTGGGCGCTATATAATGACCAAAGCCTGTCATTTTACAACAATTAGAATTGGCCAGATCCGAAGTTTACACCCCTCATTCTTCAGGAAACCCACGTTCTGCATACAAACCACATTGTCCCTGGGCGGTGGGGTACCCCTCTCCTGAAGAGGTGATCGCATCCACGACAGCTCCATAAGCGCATTGTGTGCCCGTGGGCGGAGGACATTCGATGTTAATGCAATTTACTCCCTCCCCGCCGCCTGCTTGTCTCCTCTAAATGGATTAACCTTTCTGGGAGGGCTGATAATTGTGTGTTCACCTTGGCCTCCGGCGGGGCTCGTGTCTGACACCTGCCCTCGCCCGGCTGCCCTGGGGGGGGGGGGGGGGCCTTGTTAACAGGAGGAGACCCCAGCAGGGCACACCCAGCCCTGGCAAGACTGCCACCCCTGCCGTGTGCATAGAATGAAAGGCTTGTGTGCAGTGCTTAATTTGTGCTTGTTGTTTCCGGTGCTGAGCACCGGCACTTATTTGTGAGGGCCGGCGCTCATTCTTATGCCTCAAGCATTTGCTACGATCAAAAGACACATATAGGAAAGACGGAAGAAGGAAAAAACGAAAAAGCATCATAAAGGGAGAAAGTAGAAAGCTGCAAGAGTGAGTTGAAGGGGCAGGGAGTGGCCGTAAATAGATTGAAGAGGCCCGAGATGGCTTCAGGATTACGCTGCCTCAGTATTCAGTGCTGGCAGATTTAATTACAGCAGCCTCGCGTTTAAGAGAAGGGCTTTGAGCACCAGCACCTCTTTATTTACAAATTAAGCACTACTTGTGTGCCTGGCAGCCGAGAGCAGATGCATCCTGGGACTTGTAGTTCACCTTTTCAATATGATGCACTTAGCGCATTGATGTCTGTGCAAAGGCCGGGCGTGCTCGGGGTGTCTGACGTGGCGGCCACAGGCTGTGGCTGTTTTGGGTGAAATGTTTGTTTAGGGGGTGACATAGGTGTGTCGCCGGTTAAATTCATCAGTTGTGTTTGCTGTAAATTAAACGCTTTCACCGTTGTGTAGTAGCAAAGCGCACCTTTGTATAGCGCTGGTGTTGTCATGTTTTGTGGGGCGCAGGGGGTACACTCTGAAAACAGTCCACACGGTGAGGATGACACCGAAGTCTCACTTCGGGCACAGGAAGAGAGCGGTGTGAGCAACTGTGACAAAGTTTATAAATTATCTGATTTATTTACAGATTATAGAGCGCTGCGCTCCCGGGCGTAGCCTCCATGGTTGCAGCAGGTGCAGTGCACCGGGGTCCACGGAACCCTAATTATTGTTGCAATTCAACCAGCCTTTTGTTCCTTGCGCTAGGGCCCAGGGCGCACTGACTGACTCTGAAAGACACCCCTAAGGGAGAGGGGCTTAATTCACAATATATATCGTTTAGAGCAGTGATACTCAAAGTACAGCCCGGGGGCCGCATGCGGCCCCCTGCTCAACAGCAGGACTGGGCTGCTGTTCACTCAGCTCTGTATAATGAATAAAAATATGTTAAATAAAAGGCAAGCCTTTATTTAAATGTTAATAGGAGGCAAAGAAAGTAAGTAACTAAGTTGTCCCGCACCTGTAGGAACACCTTCATTTTTAAAGACATGCTACACCAAAATTGTAAAAATATAATAAGGGCTCTTCAAAAATCAAAACCTGTTTATCATTAACATGCAGAGTCGTTTCAACATAGTACATCAGATTATATCAGTGCATGGAGAAGCATTTTCTTTTTAAGTGATGGTTTTCAAACATAAATCCAGAAACATTCATCCCCCCCCTGAAAACACTGAACTAAGAGGCAAATTGGTTTTCCTATTCACTCTTTGGGTGGCATGGATTCCTATAACACATGAACATTATTATGGTTTATTAAAGCAAACACAGGAGAAGGTTTTGTACATCGCACATCCTGAAGTCATGTATTTTGAGATTCCCTTATATGCAATAATGAAGAAAAAGTGAAATAAAAGAATTGTCTAGGATCACACATTTTGGTAAAGGGGGGAAGCCAGGATTCACAGCAGGTTTTCTGGTTTCACATTATGCATTTTAGCCACTAGATGTATATGCTTCGCTTCTCCTACACCACCATACTGCACACCCCCCACTGCCCCAAACCCCCCCCCCCCCCCCCCCCCCACCCTCCACGCCGCCGCCGACACCACCCTTCTAGCATCAATGCGGCCCTCGGTCACATCACAAACCAAACTTTGTGGCCCCTGGGAAAGTGTTTGTGAGTACCCATGGTTTAGAGAGTTCTCACAATCCCTGCCGCTGCTGCCTTAAATGCATTCGAGCGTTGCTCGAGAAGCCTGACGGACAGCATTTTTTTGCATACCCAAATTGACTTTAAGTGGACAAAAAACCCTGAATGCGGATGCCACAGCCCTTTCCGAGAACTCGAGTTTATGGAATAGTGTGTAAGTCTGTGGGTAGGAATGTGGCTTTCTGGGAGTGTGGTAGCCCTCAGCGGGGGGTGGCCTCGGGCGGTGTGGGGGGGAGCCTTCATCCGGGGGTGGCCCCGGGCGGTGTGGGGGGGAGCCTTCATCCGGGGGTGGCCTCGGGCGGTGTGGGGGGGGGGAGCCTTCATCCGGGGGTGGCCTCGGGCGGTGTGGGGGAGCCCTCAGCGGGGGGGGGGGGGTGTGGCCTTGTGCGGTAGCCCTCAGCGGGGGGTGGCCCCGGGCGGTGCGGTAGCCCTCAGCGGGGGGTGGCCCCGGGCGGTGCGGTAGCCCTCAGCGGGGGGTGGCCCCGGGGTGTGGGGGAGCCTTCATCCAGGGGTGGCCTCGGGCGGTGTGGGGGAAGCCTTCAGCTGGGGTGGCCCCGGGCGGTGTGGGGGAGCCCTCAGCGGGGGGGGGTGTGGCCTTGTGCGGTAGCCCTCAGCGGGGGGTGCGGTAGCCCTCAGCGGGGGGGGCCTCGGGCGGTGTGGGGGAGCCTTCATCCAGGGGTGGCCCCGGGCGGTGTGGGGGAAGCCTTCAGCTGGGGTGGCCCCGGGCGGTGTGGGGGGAAGCCTTCCGCTGGGGTGGCCCCGGGCGGTGTGGGGGAGCCCTCAGCGGGGGGGTGTGTGGCCTTGTGCGGTAGCCCTCAGCGGGGGTGGCCTCGTGCGGTGTGGGGGAGCCTTCATCCAGGGGTGGCCTCGTGCGGTGTGGGGGGAAGCCTTCAGCTGGGGTGGCCCCGGGCGGTGTTGGGGACCCTCAGCTGGGGCCCGGGCGGTTTGGGGAGCCCTCAGCAGGGGTGGCCTCAGGCATTGTGAGGGGCCTTCGGCGGGGACCTCAGCGGAGGGCTCAGGCGGTTGGGGAGGGGGCCTCGTGCAGTGGGGGGTGGCCCCGGGCGGTGTGTGGGGAGCCCTCAGTGGGGGTGGCCCCAGGCGTTGTGAGGGGCCTTCAGCGGGGACCCCAGCAGAGGGCTCAGGCGGTGTGGAGGGATCCCTCAGCGGGGGTGGCCTGTGCGATGTGGGGTAGCCCTCAGCGGAGTGGCCTCGTGGGGGGAGCCCTCTGTGGGGGGTGGCCTTGTGCGGTGGCCCCAGGCGGTGTGGGGGGGGGGGGTGGGAAGCCGTCAGCTGTGTTGGCCCCGGGCGGTGTGGGGGGAGCCTTTATCTGGGGTGGCCCCGGGCGGTGTGGGGGGGAGCCTTCATCTGGGGTGGCCCCGGGCGGTGTGGGGGGGGGAGCCTTCATCTGGGGTGGCCCCGGGCGGTGTGTGGGGGGGGGAGCCTTCATCTGGGGTGGCCCCGGGCGGTGTGTGGGGGGGGAGCCTTCATCTGGGGTGGCCCCGGGCGGTGTGGGGGGGAGCCTTCAGCGGGGGTGGCCCCTGGCGGTTTGGGGAGCCCTCAGCGGGGGTGGTCCCAGGTGCTGTTAGTATTAGTTTGTAGCTAGCTTTCCATCCTGGATACAAACTCAAGACAAGTGTTCCAAAGAGCCCAGTACCATATCTAAGGGGGATAGCATTATACACGGAAAAATACCATCCCATTTAGGAACAAGCGTTGGTAAAGCCATTATATTGCACCTTCATATTGTGAGTACTGTGCTGTTGGGTTTGCCAATGTTTGTCTGTAATGGTAAAAAAAAAAAAAAAGCAAAAATATCCAAATGTGGAGGGGGTGTGCTGGGGAGGAACACAGCACAAGAATATTTGAGGGGTGAAGCAGCACACAAGGGAGACAGCTGCCAAATACATGCATTCTCATTGAGTGCTGAATGGAAAAAGTAGTTACCTGAATACGAGCAGTGGAAGGATACAAGTCAGCCAATCAAAAGGTTGGAAAAAGGTTATGCTCCAGGGGAGGGACAAACACAAGCAGAGGAAGGCAACAAGAAGTGGGTAAACGAGTGTCACTAAAGCCAACCAATAGCAAGGCAGGGGAGGGTTGTAAGCCCACTAAGTCTCACAATAGGTCTTTTGCAACCAGGCAGCACTGTCTGATAGGCAAGACCTAAAGAAACACTGTTAAACCTGTACTTCTCGCAAATCAGTTCGCGATTCACACTGTGTCTAATATCTAATACCTGCTCCAAATGGTCCATGTGCACATAACGTGCATCACGCTCCTTGACACACCTCTAAAAGCGGGACTGTGCCACCCCCTCCAATCCCCGCACTCAGGTCGTTAATGGAGGCTATGAATAAGTTGTCCTTGTGAAGCGACCAGGTGTTTGGAGGGCGGTGGGGACCTGGGAGTAGGGTTCCTGGTTTCACACTAGCATCTGTAGCCCTGAAGGCCATGCACAGGCCTGCTATGTCGACTTCAGGCTGCCATCAACTTGGTGGACAGGAAGAATTTATGGAAGATGCAGGTCAACCTGAGATATACTGAAGGCACCCCAAGCTGAACATGGGGAGCCTTCACTTAGTGCCAATAGCAGGGCAGGATCCAGTTGTCTGGGGCTAGTCTATTGTTTAATCTATGGCTGTCCAACACGCCAACCTACTGCACCTCTCTGAAACCCAACCCACCAGGCCAGACAGAATGCTATCCATGCTGTTAAGGTGATGGCGGCGTGGAGTCTATGGATCATGCCAATGTGGGACGGAAGGAGTAAGGACCCCACTGTGGAATTTTAGCCTGGACCTCCAGGAGATGGGGAAGGCCTGGATTGTCCAGTGTGGGATGGAAGGGGTAAGGACCCCGCTGTGGAATTTTAGGCTGGACCCCCAGGAGGTGAGGAAGGTCCAGGATGGCCACTGTGGGGTGGAAGGGGTAAGGAGCTGGGGGAAGGCCCAGGATGTCCAGTGTGGGACGGAAGGAGTAAGGACCCCACTGTGGAATTTTAGCCTGTACCTCCAGGAGATGGGGAAGGCCTGGATTGTCCAGTGTGGGATGGAAGGGGTAAGGACCCCGCTGTGAAATTTTAGCCTGGACCTCCAGGAGATGGGGAAGGCCTGGATTGTCCAGTGTGGGATGGAAGGGGTAAGGACCCCGCTGTGGAATTTTAGGCTGGACCCCCAGGAGGTGAGGAAGGTCCAGGATGTCCACTGTGGGGTGGAAGGGGTAAGGAGGTGGGGGAAGGCCTGGGATGTCCAATGTGGGGCAGAAGGGGTAAGGACCCCCACTGGAATTTTATCCTAGACGTCCAGGAGGTGAGGAAGGCCCAGGATGTCCAGTGTGGGATGGAAGGAGTAAGGACCCCACTGTGGAATTGTACCTGGTATTTTCCACTTTCTGTCTCCAGATGTGGAAGAGCATTGGTCGACCCACTCGGTGATTCATGAATAGGAAATAGTTGTCCTTCCCTACCTCATGCCAAGGATCTGGATCAGGAGCCTAGCAGAAGTCCTGGGGTGCTTCAAGGCACAATTGGATCCATCAACAATGGGCCCCATTAGTACTATATTTGGACTCTGCGTTGTGCTGCCTTTGCCATACGTTTTCGGGTCTCTACTTTCATGTGTGTTGTTGTCAGTGTTTCTCAGGGCTCAGCACTCCTTTTTCTGAAGGGGGAACACACCGTACCCCAAGAAGCCCTCCCGCCTCCGATGGGCAGTCACGTGAACCTGCCCTCCACTTGCTATCTATTGCTACAGCTCAGACGACCTAGTGCCCCAGGCCAGGCCTAAACCGTGCACTTAGTGGAATCTTGCATTCCTTTTTATAATGCGCATCAAGGCGCCCAAGAAGTGGGGCTTCAAGGCGCACACGCCTTCTGGCTCGGGTTCAGGGGTCCTGTCTTTCTGTGCTGCTGGGCAGTAGAGGGCCCCGTGGTGTTATCAGCTGGCATAAAATCTGGGCATCTCTGGTTAAAATTCCTCATTTTCATGTTTGGCATTAACACGGGCTTTTGGGGCGGTTCGTACGCTGCTGGACATGTTTTCATTTGCTGCCCTTGTTAAGTATTTATGGTTTCCTTTCTCTGCACGGCTTGTTTGGATGTTGGTCTTGTTAATTTACAGGCTTTGTTCAGGACCCCAAGATAAGATTTGGGGGTATGTTGATCTGATTACCCTCCAGAGCTGAGATCATGGTCTAGGCTGTAGATGTGAGCCTGGTAATGTACCCCTGTTAACTTCTAAAGCTGGGGTCCCGGTCCAATACAGGAGATGTGAGCCTGTGCCCTTGTTAACCTCTAAAGCTCAAGTCCTGGTCCAGGCTGTAGGTGTGTGGTCTGATGATCTCGTGCCCTTGCTAACCTCTAGAGACAGGCCACGGTCCAGGTAGAAAAGGGAGGGCCCGGTGACATCGTGGCCTTGTTAACCTCTAGAGCTGAGGTCCTGGTCCAGGCTGTAGATGTGATCCTGTGCCCTGAGGTCCTGGTCCAGGCTGTAGATGTGATCCTGTGCCCTTGTTAACCTCTGGAGCCGAGGCCCTGGTCCAGGCAGAGAAGGGAGAGCACAGTGATATGGTGGCCTTGTTAACCTCTAGAGCTGAGGTCCTGGTCCAGGCTGCAGATGTGCTCCTGTGCCCTTGTTAACCTCTAGAGCTGAGGTCCTGGTCCAGGCTGCAGATCAGCTCCTGTGCCCTTGTTAACCTCTAGAGCTGAGGTCCTGGTCCAGGCTGTACATGTGATCCTGTGCCCTTGTTAACCTCTAGAGCTGAGACCCTGGTCCAGGCAGAGAAGGGAGAGCACAGTGATATTGTGGCCTTGTTAATCTCTAGAGCTGAGGTCCTGATACAGGCTGTAGGTGTGGGCCCTGGTGATCCTGTGCCCTTGTTAACTTCATAACAAGTGCTGAGGCCCTAATTGGGAGGGTTGGGGGCGGCCATTCTTACCCTGCCCTCATCGCTAGTGCTGAGACCCTAGTCTGGGGTCAAGGGGGGGGGGGCGATGATTCTTGACTTACCTGCAGAGCTACTGCAGATACCCAGGTCCTGGGGTGGGGCAGTGATTCTTCAGAGCTAGTGCTGAGAGCGTAGTCCGGCGGTGGGGGGCGCTGGTCATTCTGCAGTCTCTAGTGTTGCTAAACTCTAGTGCTTGGACCCTAGTCCAGCTGGGGGTTCAGAGCCCCGGTCATCATGCAGGGTCTAGGTTTTCTTGACCTCTAAAGAGGTGGTCGTAGATCAGGCCAGGGGTATAAGGATTAGGGGTAGGGAGTAAACTCTGCTCCATCTGTAGATTTCCTAGAGTTTTGCCCACTCCGTTTAGAGAGCGGAGTTGGGCAAATGCTCTGCCCACCACTGCAATGCAGAGTTTTCTCATGCACGGCTCGCCAATGTTAAGTTGTGAGTGCGACTGAGAAAAAATGAGCGCTAGACCGCCTCCTGGCAATTTCTCAACTCTGGCAATCTTGAGCCAGGCAATCTCGAGCTTACTGCTCGCTCTGAGAAAGTTGCTGCTTGCGTTGTGGAAGCTGCCGCTCGAGTAGAAAACCTACTCAAGCGGGAGAAACAAGCAGCACCGCCTGGTGCTCCGCGTGGTGCTGTTCATGCTGATTTTACAGTGTGGGAGAAGCTCCCAGCGCTACAAATCGTTGCAAGCAGAGTGACCGACTAGAATTCCGCCACTCCACGAATTCTGCGGAATCTTGCCGAGTTTTTAGGTAACTCTGCAGAGTGAAACTCCATGCGTTCCGCCCACCCCTAATAAGGATCTGGCGTTCTCGCAGTGTATAGGCCTTAGACCCTAGTCCAGGCGGGCACACAGGTACCTGGTGATCCTGCAGAGTCTTGGATTTGTTACCCTAGTCTAGGTTTTTTTTCCTAGCCCTGGCCTGGGACGTAGTAAGATAGTTCTCCTATAATACAG
Organism: Pleurodeles waltl; assembly: GCF_031143425.1. Classification (NCBI taxonomy): domain Eukaryota; kingdom Metazoa; phylum Chordata; class Amphibia; order Caudata; family Salamandridae; genus Pleurodeles; species Pleurodeles waltl. The sequence goes on along the minus strand of NC_090447.1, from coordinate 1,535,644,792 downwards.
TAGGTTGAAGTTCGTGTGGTAAGGAGGGTCAGGAACCCTGTGGTGCAGTGCATATTAGGCCAGACACCCCTGCAGTTCAGTGCACCCTATGATCATTAAGCTGGACTCTTGTAGTGCAGTGCATGCTTGGCCAGGAACCCCTGTGGTGAAGTGAACACTAGGCCAGGGACACCTGTACTGCAGTGCACAATGGCCCAGGGACCCCCATAGAGCGGTGTACAGTAAAATCCTTAGGTTGGAACCATGTAGTGCAGTGCACACTAGGCCAGGGACCCCTGCAGTGCATGGTAGGATAATTAAGCTGGGTCCCTGCAGTGCACAGTAGGCCTGGGACACCTGCAATGCAGTGCACACTAGGCTAGGGGTCCCTAGAATGTAGTGCATAGTAGGATCATTATGCTGGATACCCGCAGTGCACATTCAGCCAGGGACCCGTGCAATGCATGATAGAATTGTTGGGATGGACCCCTGCAGTGCACAGTAGAATCATTGTGGGACCCCTGCAGTTCATGGTAGGATCATTATGCGGGACCTGTGCTGTACACACTAGCCCTGGTACGGTTATAGTGCAGTGCACTGTATGCTCATTATGCTGGACTATTGTAATGCAGTGCATTCTGGACCAGGGACAGCTATACTGCAGTGCACAGTAGGATCCTTAAGGTGGACCCTTGCAGTGCACTGTATGGTCATTATGCTGGACTCCTGTGCCCCACTCTAGGCCAGGGACTCCTGCAGTTCACAGTAGGATCATTAGTTTGGACTCTTGTAATGCAGTCCACAGTAAAATCATTATGCTGGACGCCCTGCATTCCTATGCACTGTAGGATTATGTAGGAGCCCTGCACTGCACACTAGGCCAGTGGCCCTTATACTGCAGTGTGCAGCAGGTTTATTATGCTGGACCCCTGCAGTGCACACTAGGATAATTATGCTGGACCCCTGTAGTGTAGTGCACACTAGGCACGGTCGGATCATTATGCTGGACCTCTGCAGTGCATACTAGGCTGGGGACCGCTTCAGTGCAGTGAATGGTAGAAAAAGGCTGGGGCCCTGTAGTGCAGTGCACATTAGGCCAGGGACTCCTGCAGTGCATAGTAGGATCATTAGTTTGGACTGTTCTAGTGCAGTCTACAGTGAGATCGGTATGATGGATCCCTGCAGTGCATGGTAGGATCGTTATGCTGGACCTCTGCAGTGTACACTTGGCCAGGGACCCCTGCAGTGCAATCCATGGTAGGATCATGATACTGGAGCCCTGCAGTGCGCAGTAGGCAGGTGACCCCTGCAGTGCATGGTGGGATCGTGATGCTGGACCCCTGCGGTGCAGTGCATGGTGGGATCATGATGCTGGACCCCTGCGGTGCAGTGCATGGTGGGATCATGAAGCTGGACCCCTGCGGTGCATGGTGGGATCATGAAGCTGGACCCCTGCGGTGCATGGTGGGATCATGAAGCTGGACCCCTGTGGTGCATGGTGGGATCATGAAGCTGGACCCCTGCGGTGCACACTAGGCTGGACCCCTGCAGTGCAATCCATGGTAGGATCATGATACTGGAGCCCTGCAGTGCACAGTAGGCAGGTGACCCCTGCAGTGCATGGTGGGATCGTGATGCTGGACCCCTGCGGTGCAGTGCATGGTGGGATCGTGATGCTGGACCCCTGCGGTGCAGTGCATGGTGGGATCGTGATGCTGGACCCCTGCGGTGCAGTGCATGGTGGGATCGTGAAGCTGGACCCCTGCGGTGCATGGTGGGATCATGAAGCTGGACCCCTGCGGTGCGGTGCATGGTGGGGTCATGATGCTGGACCCCTGCGGTGCAGTGCATGGTGGGATCATGATGCTGGACCCCTGCGGTGCGGTGCATGGTGGGATCATGAAGCTGGACCCCTGCGGTGCATGGTGGGATCATGAAGCTGGACCCCTGCGGTGCATGGTGGGGTCATGATGCTGGACCCCTGCGGTGCGGTGCATGGTGGGGTCATGATGCTGGACCCCTGCGGTGCAGTGCATGGTGGGGTCATGATGCTGGACCCCTGCGGTGCAGTGCATGGTGGGGTCATGATGCTGGACCCCTGCGGTGCAGTGCATGGTGGGATCATGAAGCTGGACCCCTGCGGTGCATGGTGGGATCATGAAGCTGGACCCCTGCGGTGCATGGTGGGATCATGAAGCTGGACCCCTGCGGTGCATGGTGGGATCATGATACTGGACCCCTGCGGTGCAGTGCATGGTGGGGTCATGATGCTGGACCCCTGCGGTGCAGTGCATGGTGGGATCATGATGCTGGACCCCTGCTGTGCAGTGCATGGTGGGATCATGATGCTGGACCCCTGCGGTGCAGTGCATGGTGGGATCATGATGCTGGACCCCTGCGGTGCATGGTGGGATCATGAAGCTGGACCCCTGCGGTGCATGGTGGGATCATGATACTGGACCCCTGCGGTGCAGTGCATGGTGGGGTCATGATGCTGGACCCCTGCGGTGCGGTGCATGGTGGGATCATGAAGCTGGACCCCTGCGGTGCATGGTGGGATCATGATGCTGGACCCCTGCGGTGCGGTGCATGGTGGGGTCATGATGCTGGACCCCTGCGGTGCAGTGCATGGTGGGATCATGATGCTGGACCCCTGCGGTGCGGTGCATGGTGGGATCATGAAGCTGGACCCCTGCGGTGCATGGTGGGATCATGAAGCTGGACCCCTGCGGTGCATGGTGGGGTCATGATGCTGGACCCCTGCGGTGCGGTGCATGGTGGGGTCATGATGCTGGACCCCTGCGGTGCAGTGCATGGTGGGATCGTGATGCTGGACCCCTGCGGTGCAGTGCATGGTGGGATCATGATGCTGGACCCCCTGCAGTGCATGGTGGGATCATGATGCTGGACCCCTGCGGTGCGGTGCATGGTGGGATCATGAAGCTGGACCCCTGCGGTGCGGTGCATGGTGGGATCATGATGCTGGACCCCTGCGGTGCAGTGCATGGTGGGATCATGATGCTGGACCCCTGCGGTGCATGGTGGGATCATGAAGCTGGACCCCTGCGGTGCATGGTGGGATCATGATACTGGACCCCTGCGGTGCAGTGCATGGTGGGGTCATGATGCTGGACCCCTGCGGTGCATGGTGGGATCATGAAGCTGGACCCCTGCGGTGCAGTGCATGGTGGGATCATGATGCTGGACCCCTGCGGTGCGGTGCATGGTGGGATCATGATGCTGGACCCCTGCGGTGCATGGTGGGATCATGAAGCTGGACCCCTGCGGTGCATGGTGGGATCATGATACTGGACCCCTGCGGTGCAGTGCATGGTGGGGTCATGATGCTAGACCCCTGCAGTGCAGTGCATGGTGGGATCATGAAGCTGGACCCCTGCGGTGCATGGTGGGATCATGAAGCTGGACGCCTGCGGTGCAGTGCATGGTGGGATCATGATACTGGACCCCCTGCAGTGCACACTAGGCTGGACCCCTGCAGTGCACGCCAGGGTGCTCGGACTGGACTCTGGCACGGACCGCATTGCTGGGGTGGTGGGGGCTTGGGTGGTGCTCGCCCTCTGATTGGCGGCCGGTCCGGCTCTGTGATTGGCCAGGCTCCCGGCTCCAATGTGCTCTCCTCATGTCTTGGAAGTAGTGCAGGGCCCGCCCCTCCCCCCGCATCCACCTTTTATCCAAGACACCCCCGCCCCCCCTTGGCTGCCATGTCTGCAGTTCAGGCGACTTATTCTCTATCTTACCCCCCAACCCCCCTCCACAGGTTGCCTGGGAACCGAGTGACGTCCCATCCACCGCCCTGTGCGTGCTGACGTAGGGCCCTCACGCCCAGCGTATATGAAGGGGCGCGCGGGCTGCAGCTCTTCCGTCAGTTCAGTTTAGTTCGGAAAGTGAGCTCGAGCCGGGTGTGCGCGAGCGCGTGGGCGGCGGCGCGAGGCACAGAACCCTCCCACGGCGGGCGGCGCGTGGACCCTCTGCGGCGCGAGGACCCTCGGCTCCCAGGACCGGCCGGCGCGAGCCCCCGGCACAGAAGCACGTGCCCAGCGCGCGGCGCCAGCGGAGCGGGACCCGGGAGCGCGCACACCGGTGCAGCCATGGGCTACGGGGTAAGGCTGCACAGGGCGGGGGCGGCAGGGGCAGGAGGAGCACCTGTCACGGGGTGGATGGTGGTGCCTGGGGACAGTAGAGGAGGGCTGTGGTGGCTCTGGGGAGGGTGTCTGGGGCAGGAGAGGAGGGCTGTGGTGGCTCTGGGGAGGGTGTCTGGGGCAGGAGGGGAGGGCTGTGGTGGCTCTGGGGAGGGTGTCTGGGGGCAGGAGGGGAGGGCTGTGGTGGCTCTGGGGAGGGTGTCTGGGGGCAGGAGGGGAGGGCTGTGGTGGCTCTGGGGAGGGTGTCTGGGGCAGGAGAGGAGGGCTATGGTGGCTCTGGGGAGGGTGTCTGGGGCAGGAGGGCTGTGGTGGCTCTGGGGAGGGTGTCTGGGGCAGGAGGGGAGGGCTATGGTGGCTCTGGGGAGGGTGTCTGGGGCAGGAGGGCTATGGTGGCTCTGGGGAGGGTGTCTGGGGCAGGAGGGGAGGGCTATGGTGGCTCTGGGGAGGGTGTCTGGGGCAGGAGGGCTGTGGTGGCTCTGGGGAGGGTGTCTGGGGCAGGAGGGGAGGGCTGTGGTGGCTCTGGGGAGGGTGTCTGGGGCAGGAGGGCTGTGGTGGCTCTGGGGAGGGTGTCTGGGGCAGGAGGGCTGTGGTGGCTCTGGGGAGGGTGTCTGGGGCAGTAGAGGAGGGCTGTGGTGGCTCTGGGGAGGGTGTCTGGGGCAGGAGAGGAGGGCTATGGTGGCTCTGGGGAGGGTGTCTGGGGCAGGAGAGGAGGGCTATGGTGGCTCTGGGGAGGGTGTCTGGGGCAGGAGGGCTGTGGTGGCTCTGGGGAGGGTGTCTGGGGCAGGAGAGGAGGGCTATGGTGGCTCTGGGGAGGGTGTCTGGGGCAGTAGAGGAGGGCTGTGGTGGCTCTGGGGAGGGTGTCTGGGGCAGGAGGGCTGTGGTGGCTCTGGGGAGGGTGTCTGGGGCAGGAGAGGAGGGCTATGGTGGCTCTGGGGAGGGTGTCTGGGGCAGGAGGGCTGTGGTGGCTCTGGGGAGGGTGCCTGGGGCAGGAGGGCTGTGGTGGCTCTGGGGAGGGTGTCTGGGGCAGGAGGGCTGTGGTGGCTCTGGGGAGGGTGTCTGGGGCAGTAGAGGAGGGCTGTGGTGGCTCTGGGGAGGGTGTCTGGGGCAGGAGAGGAGGGCTGGGGAGGGTGTCTGGGGCAGGAGAGGAGGGCTGGGGAGGGTGTCTGGGGCAGGAGGGCTGTGGTGGCTCTGGGGAGGGTGTCTGGGGCAGGAGGGGAGGGCTGTGGTGGCTCTGGGGAGGGTGTCTGGGGCAGGAGGGCTGTGGTGGCTCTGGGGAGGGTGTCTGGCGGCAGTAGAGGAGGGCTATGGTGGCTCTGGGGAGGGTGTCTGGGGCAGGAGGGCTGTGGTGGCTCTGGGGAGGGTGTCTGGGGCAGGAGGGCTGTGGTGGCTCTGGGGAGGGTGTCTGGGGCAGGAGAGGAGGGCTGTGGTGGCTCTGGGGAGGGTGTCTGGGGAAGGAGGGCTGTGGTGGCTCTGGGGAGGGTGTCTGGGGCAGGAGAGGAGGGCTATGGTGGCTCTGGGGAGGGTGTCTGGGGGCAGGAGAGGAGGGCTATGGTGGCTCTGGGGAGGGTGTCTGGGGGCAGGAGAGGAGGGCTATGGTGGCTCTGGGGAGGGTGTCTGGGGCAGGAGGGCTGTGGTGGCTCTGGGGAGGGTGTCTGGGGCAGGAGGGCTGTGGTGGCTCTGGGGAGGGTGTCTGGGGCAGGAGGGGAGGGCTGTGGTGGCTCTGGGGAGGGTGTCTGGGGCAGGAGGGGAGGGCTGTGGTGGCTCTGGGGAGGGTGTCTGGGGCAGGAGGGCTGTGGTGGCTCTGGGGAGGGTGTCTGGGGCAGGAGAGGAGGGCTATGGTGGCTCTGGGGAGGGTGTCTGGGGCAGTAGAGGAGGGCTGTGGTGGCTCTGGGGAGGGTGTCTGGGGCAGGAGGGCTGTGGTGGCTCTGGGGAGGGTGTCTGGGGCAGTAGAGGAGGGCTGTGGTGGCTCTGGGGAGGGTGTCTGGGGCAGGAGAGGAGGGCTGTGGTGGCTCTGGGGAGGGTGTCTGGGGCAGGAGAGGAGGGCTATGGTGGCTCTGGGGAGGGTGTCTGGGGCAGGAGGGCTGTGGTGGCTCTGGGGAGGGTGTCTGGGGCAGGAGGGCTGTGGTGGCTCTGGGGAGAGTGTCTGGGGCAGTAGAGGAGGGCTGTGGTGGCTCTGGGGAGGGTGTCTGGGGGCAGGAGAGGAGGGCTGTGGTGGCTCTGGGGAGGGTGTCTGGGGCAGGAGGGCTGTGGTGGCTCTGGGGAGGGTGTCTGGGGCAGGAGAGGAGGGCTGGGGAGGGTGTCTGGGGCAGGAGAGGAGGGCTGGGGAGGGTGTCTGGGGCAGGAGAGGAGGGCTGGGGAGGGTGTCTGGGGCAGGAGAGGAGGGCTATGGTGGCTCTGGGGAGGGTGTCTGGGGCAGGAGAGGAGGGCTATGGTGGCTCTGGGGAGGGTGTCTGGGGCAGGAGAGGAGGGCTATGGTGGCTCTGGGGAGGGTGTCTGGGGCAGGAGAGGAGGGCTATGGTGGCTCTGGGGAGGGTGTCTGGGGCAGTAGAGGAGGGCTGTGGTGGCTCTGGGGAGGGTGTCTGGGGCAGGAGAGGAGGGCTATGGTGGCTCTGGGGAGGGTGTCTGGGGGCAGGAGAGGAGGGCTGTGGTGGCTCTGGGGAGGGTGTCTGGGGCAGGAGAGGAGGGCTATGGTGGCTCTGGGGAGGGTGTCTGGGGCAGGAGGGCTGTGGTGGCTCTGGGGAGGGTGTCTGGGGCAGTAGAGGAGGGCTGTGGTGGCTCTGGGGAGGGTGTCTGGGGGCAGGAGAGGAGGGCTGTGGTGGCTCTGGGGAGGGTGTCTGGGGCAGGAGGGCTGTGGTGGCTCTGGGGAGGGTGTCTGGGGCAGGAGAGGAGGGCTGGGGAGGGTGTCTGGGGCAGGAGAGGAGGGCTGGGGAGGGTGTCTGGGGCAGGAGAGGAGGGCTATGGTGGCTCTGGGGAGGGTATCTGGGGCAGGAGAGGAGGGTTATGGGTGGCTCTGTGGAAGGTGTCTGGGGGCGGGGGGGGGGGGGCAATAGGGCATTGCACCTGCCTGGAAAGGAATGGCAGTATCTCTAAAAAGAGGGTGGCTGGGTATTTATGGCACAGGAGTGGCCCTAGGAAGGAAAGCTCTGCCTTCCAAAACAGGGTGTCGGTGAGGGTAACTGAGGGCATAGGGGGATTTGTGGGTTGGAATAGCTTTAGGAGAAGAAGCTGTTTCTGAATTCCTTGGGGGTGGCAGACAGTTTGGGGCCCAGGGAAGTTGAGTGGTTGGAAGAGCTTTGGTCCTGGGAGTAGGAGGGCTGTTGTGACAGGGGACGCCGCTCCATGTTTGGGGTAGAATAGGGTTGGGTGAAAGGGTATCTGCGACAGGAAGGGCTCCATGAAGTGATTTTGGGGGAGATGAGGGTGTCTGGGAACATTTAGTGCTGTACACGCCTGGGAGGAGAAGGGTTGTCAGCAGGGGGTGGGGTGTACCTGGATCCTGTAGGGGGAGAAGTGGGTCTGTAAGGAAGGGATCTTGTGTTAAGATGTTTTCCACCTGTATCTGGGAGTGGAGGGGACTGGGGAGGGGTTATGGGAGTCAGTTTTGTGGCCGGGGAATGGGGGTTCCTGTAGGTTCAGCTCTCCTGGGTGGAAATGGACATAGCCCAGTTGGAAGGGGTTTAAGGTTCAGAGGTGGGAAGGGAGAAGCCTCTTGGGTTGGGAGCTTGTCTGGAGGGGTGCATCGGTGCTCTAGTTTGGGGGTTGCCTTGGGAGAGGGTAGGGTGTCCGAGGGGTATCCATGCTGTGCAGTTGGTTGATCCTCTGCAATGGAGGCTGTTTCTGCGTCGCTCTTTCATTGGCCTCGGGGGCGGGAGGTGGCTGAATCTTCAGGATCTCGGCTCTCACTGAATCTCCTTCCCTAGCACGGGTCCTGACATTGATCATCTGCATGAATGGGGCTCTTGGTCTGTGGATCGAGACTGGTTAATTGGGTCTGTGACTGTGGGTAGAGGCTGGCGAGTGGGGGTCTGTGACTGTGGGTAGAGGCTGGCGAGTGGGGGTCTGTGACTGTGGGTGAAGGCTGGCGAGTGGGGCTCCTGGTCTGTGGATCAAAGGTGGTGCACAGGGTCAAGGCTGGTGAATGGAATCTTGGGATGTGGTACCCTGGGCGCCACCAAGAACAGCCCTTGATTGTGAATAGTTTGTGGTACGTCTTCTAGTGCCTCGAGGCTGCTGCTTTAGTATCAGACTGTGGGCCAGACCCCTGGCACGAGGGCTGTGAGAAGTGTGGGGCCTGTCTTGTGTGACAGTCTGAGTTCAGTGCAGTGGTACATTAGGTGCTGCTGGCTGTGATCTGGTGCAGTGAGTGGCGCCACGTGAGACCTCTCAAAGCGTGGACTGTGGTGCACTGGGTAGCGCTGTACGTGGCCTCTAGTGTTGTGATGCCTGGTATGATGTATTGTCCTATGGTATGTATGTTGCCGTCAGGTGTGGTGTTCTGGTGCCAGGTATGGTGTCTAGTACTGTGGTGTGTATGGTGGGTGTCTCCGGTATGGACTCTGGTGCTGGGGTGCACCAGGTAGTGCAGTATGTGGCCTCTGATGTTCTGATGCCATGTATGGTGGTGTGTATGGTGCCTTTGCTGCTGTGGTACCTAGGGTCCCAGCTGGGTATTTAGGGTCTGGTGCACTAGAGTGCAGAGCCACGCGTGGCTCTGACATGTAGGGTAGTGACAAGTATTGAATCTTGTGGAGTGGTGGGTAGGGTGCAGCAAGGTATGTTGTGATGCAGTGAGGGTGGAAGACTTTAGCTGTGGACACAGACCGCACTGCATGTGAGTGTACGGTTTGCCATGCAGTGGGGTCAGCTATTGTGGCCGAGTGTAGGCAATCGCCACAGTGGCTACTAACCAGGTGTTGTATGCTGTGGTGCACGGGGGAGGGCCTGTGGCTCTTGTCTATAGGGTCGTGGTCGGAAATGCTGTGGTGCACATTGCCTGGGTTATCTGCCGTTGGCGCATTAGCTGCTGCCTGGGGTGGCTGGCGCATGGTTTTGTCTAGTAAGAAGCGCTGTGGTTGATTGCCGGGTGGCTGGCGCACGCTTTTGTCTAGTAAGAAGCGCTGTGGTTGATTTCCGGGTGGCTGGTGCACGCTTTTGTCTAGTAAGAAGCGCTGTGGTTGATTTCCGGGTGGCTGGTGCATGGTTTTGTCTAGTAAGAAGCGCTGTGGTTGATTGCCGGGTGGCTGGCGCATGGTTTTGTCTAGTAAGAAGCGCTGTGGTTGATTTCCGGGTGGCTGGTGCATGGTTTTGTCTAGTAAGAAGCGCTGTGGTTGATTCTGTAGGTGGTCGTGCATGGTTTTGTCTAATAAGTTGTGGTTGATTCCCCAGGTGGTCGGTGCATGGTTTTAGCGCTGTGGTTGATTCCTCGGGTGGTCTGTGCATAGTCTTGTCTAGTAAGGAGGGCTGCAGGTGCATGGTTTTGTCTAGTAAGGAGCGCGGTGGTTGGTTCCCCAGGTGGTCGGTGCATGTTTTTGTCAGGTAAGGAGCGCGGTGGTTGTCTCCCCAGGTGGTCGGTGCATGGTTTTGTCTAATAAGGAGCGCTCTAGTTGGTTCCCCAGGTGATCGGTGCATGTTTTTTTCTCGTAAGGAGCGCTGTGGTTGCTTTCCCAGGTGGGTGGTGCATGGTTGTCTAGTAAGGAGTGCTTTGGTACTGGGCTGTTTGCACTTTTCTTCTCTCTCGTGTGCTATACACGCAGACGAAAGTAATTGGGGTCTGTTTTTCATAGAGTTGAGGTATTTATGGGGTTTACTAAATGTAAGGTAGACGGGGGAGGGGCATCTAGCGGGTTTCTGGTTGTGGATACTTCCAGGTTTACCACATCCACCGACTAGTTCGAAGCTTATTGAGAAACTCACAAGACTGATTTTCACACAAATCTCGGATTTCACTCCTCAGAACCGTGTAAGCCGGGCGGATCTATCCACCAGGGTAGGTTATGGGAAAGCTCTTACTTACCTTCACCATCAACTAAATGCAGGGGTTATGTCCTGTGGGATGTGACCACCGTGACCTTATTAAGCTGTCCGGACTCACCCGGAAGTGATGCCCTCTGTGGTGGGCATGTCCATGCAGTGTTGCCCAGTGTGTGTCCTCGCTGTGAGGTTGCCTTGCTCCTCTGTTCCATGTCCGTCTGCCCTCTGCAGGGTGCCTGTCCGTGCAGTGGTGCCCAGACTGTCTACTCCAGGTGCCTGTCCGTGCAGTGGTGCCCATTGTACCCTTTTCAACATGCCTGTCCGTGCAGTGAAGCCCACACTTCCCTTTTCTGGATAAATATCCTTGCATTGATGCCAGCCTGCCCTCTCCAGGCTCACTGTCCATGCCCTGGTGCCCAGCCTACCCTCTACTGGATACATAACCTTTCATTGATGCACAGCCTTCCCTCTCCAGGCTCACTGCCCATGCTCTGGTGCCCAGCCTTCCCTCTCCAGGCTCACTGCCCATGCTCTGGTGCCCAGCCTTCCCTCTCCAGGCTCACTGCCCATGCTTTGGTGCCCAGCCTGCCGTCTACTGGATACATATCTTTTCATTGATGCCTGGTGAGCCTTCTCCAGGCTCACTGCCCAGGCCCTGGTGCCCACTCCAGGATAACTGTGCATGCCCCGGTGCCCGGCCTGACCTCTCCCTTCAGCAGCTCTGGTGCCCGCCTCCTGGCACTTCAGCCCTGGGTGGCTGTTTCCAAGGGGAGCAGCTTCCTCCCCCCCCATCCCTGCAGGTTTTTCCATTACACCAGCCTCTTGAAGGCCTGGCACGGCTGCTTGGAGCCGGCGTCGATAAGATGGGGTGTTGCTGCCACAGGGAGGGTGGGAAGGGCTGGGGCCGAGCCAGTCCCACGCAGGATTGTGAAAGGCGGAAGAGTCTGCTTTGTAGTTTCTTGGCAGATGGTGCAACTGCCCTGTTTCTGCCTTTCCTCTCGCTGAGCAGGGTGTCTGCTGCATTGGGGTCACCCCGTGCCCGCGTGAGCAGGGTACCCCACAATCAAACAATCCCCTCCTTCGCCTAGGGGGCTTGAAGGCCAGGGTCGCCCTGCCTGTTTTGTGCCGGTGTTTGCCGGCATGCAGTGTTGCTGACACTCTTATCACCTTTTTTGTTGTGGGATCTATGCAATTAGTAGCTGTGTAGGGCTGGCGGGGTCTGTGCAGAACGGGGGTGTGTAGGGCTGGCGCCGTTTGCAGTCAGGAGGTGTGCAGGGCAGGGGGGGGGGTCTGTGCAGTCAGGAGGTGTGCAGGGCAGGGGGGGGGTCTGTGCAGTCAGGAGGTGGGCGGGGGGGGGTCTGTGCAGTCAGGAGGTGTGCAGGGCAGGTGGGGGGGGGGTCTGTGCAGTCGAGGTGAGCAGGGCAGGTGGGGGGGGGGTCTGTGCAGTCAGGAGGTGTGCAGGGCAGGTGGGGGGGGGTCTGTGCAGTCAGGAAGTGTGCAGGGCAGGTGGGGGGGGTCTGTGCAGTCAGGAGGTGTGCAGGGCAGGTGGGGGGGGGTCTGTGCAGTCAGGAGGTGTGCAGGGCAGGTGGGGGGGGTCTGTGCAGTCAGGAGGTGTGCAGGGCAGGTGGGGGGGTCTGTGCAGTCAGGAGGTGTGCAGGGCAGGTGGGGGGGGGGGTCTGTGCAGTCAGGAGGTGTGCAGGGCACGTGGGGGGGTCTGTGCAGTCAGGAGGTGTGCAGGGCAGGTGGGGGGGTCTGTGCAGTCAGGAGGTGTGCAGGGCAGGTGGGGGGGGGTCTGTGCAGTCAGGAGGTGTGCAGGGCAGGTGGGGGGGGTCTGTGCAGTCAGGAGGTGTGCAGGGCAGGTGGGGGGGTCTGTGCAGTCAGGAGGTGTGCAGGGCAGGTGGGGGGGGTCTGTGCAGTCAGGAGGTGTGCAGGGCAGGTGGGGGGGGTCTGTGCAGTCAGGAGGTGTGCAGGGCAGGTGGGGGGGGTCTGTGCAGTCAGGAGGTGTGCAGGGCAGGTGGGGGGGTCTGTGCAGTCAGGAGGTGTGCAGGGCAGGTGGGGTCTGTGCAGTCAGGAGGTGTGCAGGGCAGGTGGGGGGGGGGTCTGTGCAGTCAGGAGGTGTGCAGGGCAGGTGGGGGGGGTCTGTGCAGTCAGGAGGTGTGCAGGGCAGGTGGGGGGGGGGTCTGTGCAGTCAGGAGGTGTGCAGGGCAGGTGGGGGGGGGTCTGTGCAGTCAGGAGGTGTGCAGGGCAGGTGGGGGGGGGTCTGTGCAGTCAGGAGGTGTATATGGGCTGTGTGGGGGGCGGGTCTGTGCAGTGCGAAGGTGTATAGGGCCTGTGGGGATCTGTGCAGTGCGGAAGTGTGTAGGGCTGTTGGGGTCTGTGCAGTGCGGAGGTGAGGTGGGGTCTGAAGTGTGGAGGGGTTGGTTATGAGTATTGTGTTGGGGAGGCTGTCGCCTGTGGTGGGCACAGTTGGTTGTGAGTATTGAGGCGGTGGTGGCAACCTCTGGTTGCGAGTATTGAGGCTGTGGCTGGTGGTGGCCACAGTTGGTTGTGATGGTTGCTACAGGGAGTCTGTGGCCTGCAGTGACCACAGTTGGTTGTGATGGTTGCTACAGGGAGGCTGTGGCCTGCAGTGACCACAGTTGGTTGTGATGGTTGCTACAGGGAGGCTGTGGCCCCTAGTGACCACGGTTCGTTGGACTGTTGCTTTAGGCAGGCTGTGGCCTGCGGGGGCCACCGCTGGTTGAGTGTTGCTTCGGGGAGGCTGTGGTGGCCACAGCTGCTTGTAAGTGTTGCTTTTTGTTAGTCTGTTTCCAGGGGTGGCCACAGTTGGTTGCCAATGCTGCTTTTGGGAGACTGCTGTGGTTGGTTGAGTGTTGCTTTAGGGGGGCTGTGGCCCGTGGTGCCATGATCGGTTGTGGGTGTTGTGTTGCTTTAGGGAGGCTGTGGCCTGCGGTGACCCTGATTGGGTTTGGGTGTTGCTTTAGGGGGGCTGTGGCCTGCGGTGACCATGATTGGTTGTGGGTGTTGTGTTGCTTTAGGGGGGCTGTGGCCTGTGGTGACCATGATCGGTTGTGGGTGTTGTGTTGCTTTAGGGGGGCTGTGGCCTGTGGTGACCATGATCGGTTGTGGGTGTTGTGTTGCTTTAGGGGGGCTGTGGCCTGCGGTGACCATGATTGGGTTTGGGTGTTGTGTTGCTTTAGGGGGGCTGTGGCCTGCGGTGACCATGATTGGGTTTGGGTGTTGTGTTGCTTTAGGGGGGCTGTGGCCTGCGGTGACCATGATTGGGTTTGGGTGTTGTGTTGCTTTAGGGGGGCTGTGGCCTGCGGTGACCATGATTGGTTGTGGGTGTTGTGTTGCTTTAGGGGGGCTGTGGCCTGCGGTGACCATGATTGGGTTTGGGTGTTGTGTTGCTTTAGGGGGGCTGTGGCCTGCGGTGACCATGATTGGGTTTGGGTGTTGTGTTGCTTTAGGGGGGCTGTGGCCTGCGGTGACCATGATTGGGTTTGGGTGTTGTGTTGCTTTAGGGGGGCTGTGGCCTGCGGTGACCATGATTGGGTTTGGGTGTTTTAGGCTTTAGGGAGGCTGTGGCCTGCATTGGCCACGGCTAGTTGTGAGTGTAGCTTTACGGAGACTGTGGCCTCAGGTGACCATGGTTGGTTGTGGGTGTTGTTGCTTTAGGGAGGCTGCGGTGGCCACGGTTGGCTGTGAGTTTCACTGGGGAGTCTGAAGGTGTCTGTTGGGGCTCACAGACCCCCCGCACTCCTGCATGGCCATCTGCCTGGCACAGCTGCTGACTCTCAGGAATTCAGTGCCTGCTCACCATGAGGAAGCAAGGAGAGCATTGTGTATGGGGCACAAGTGTCCACTGCAGGGGGGGTGGGCCCTGGTGGAAGGGGGGCTGGGCCGGGCTGTATAGTGTATTGTTACCCCACCTTCACGGGCCTTTCTGCGCCTCTAGGCCTCTGTTTTCATCCCTCACTATGACCTCTCCTTCTCAGCAGCACTCAGTCACTCCTGTGAACTAGGAGTGATCCCAGGTCTGAGGGAGCCACCTGATGAGCTGGACTTGGGGGTTGGAGGCCTAGTAAATGGGGGAGTCTGAGGGGAGCGAGCAGTGACCTGGAACCAGCACCCCAGGGGGGTCTGAGGGGAGCGAGAAGTGACCTGGCAGTAGAACCCCAGGGGGGGTCTGAGGACCCCAGTTATGGCTCAACAGTGTGATCCAAGGACAATCTGAGTGTGGGCAAGCTCTCGAGGCGCTAGAGCCATAGTCATCTGTCAGCTCCTCACCTACTCTTTCACCTGCTGACGCTGGACTCTGTTCAACCGCCAGCCTCTCGCCTGTCCATCCCACACATGATGGCTCTCAAGGCGCTACCATCACGCTCCCCAACTGTCCATCCCACACAGGGTGGATTCTCAAGGCGCTACCGTCACGCGTTCACCTGGAGGGGCTGGCACCAATCCTCGTGTGCCCAGGGTGGGCGCTTGAGGGGCTGGCACCAATCCTCGTGTGCCCAGGGTGGGCGCTTGAGGGGCTGGCACCAATCCTCGTGTGTCCAGGGTGGGCGCTTGAGGGGCTGGCACCAATCCTCGTGTGTCCAGGGTGGGCGCTTGAGGGGCTGGCACCAATCCTCGTGTGCCCAGGGTGGGCGCTTGAGGGGCTGGCACCAATCCTCGTGTGTCCAGGGTGGGCGCTTGAGGGGCTGGCACCAATCCTCGTGTGCCCAGGGTGGGCGCTTGAGGGGCTGGCACCAATCCTCGTGTGCCCAGGGTGGGTGTTTGAGGGGCTGGCACAGTCCTCACGTGCCCAGGGTGGGCACTGGAGGGGCTGGCACAATCCTCACGTGCTCCGCTGCGTGCGTAAATGCTGATCTGCATCTCGCAGCTCTGACAGTGCACAATAGCGCCTACTCGTGCGGAGAGGCCTGGGTGAAGGGAAGCGCGCGTGTGACCGGAGGGTGGGGCTGGGACAAAGTCCTGAATGAGTGTGAATTCTTGGAAGTGGAGGGGTTTCCAGGGCCCTCCTTGAGGGACGTGCTCAGTTTATGTAATACCAGAAAGTGGCAGCGCCAAGTGCGGGCAGCGGCGCTACAGACAACCTGGGAATGGCAGAGCCGGGGCAACGTCTCTACAGTCGTGCAGGCCGGTGGGGTCGGGACAGCAGTGCTGGGGTTGTGCATGTCTGGGGTAGTCACGTGTATGGGTAGGTGTAGCTATACTAGGGTAGCGCAGGCTGGTGGGGTTGGGACAGTGGCACTAGGGTAGCGCAGGCTGGTGGGGTTGGGACAGTGGCACTAGGGTAGCGCAGGCTGGTGGGGTTGGGACAGTGGCACTAGGGTAGCGCAGGCTGGTGGGGTTGGGACAGTGGCACTAGGGTAGCGCAAGACGGCGGGGTTGGGTCAGTGGCACTAGGGTAGTGCAAGCGAGTGGGGTTGAGTGGCACTAGGGTAGTGCAGGCTGATAGGGTTGGGACAGTGGCACTAGGGTAGTGCAGGCTGGTAGGGTTGAGACAGTGGCACTAGGGTAGCACAGGCTGGTGGGTTTGGGACAGTGGCACTAGGGTAGCGCAAGATAGCGTGGTTGGGTCAGTGGCACTAGGGTAGTGCAGGCGGGTGGGGTTGGGACAGTGGCACTAGGGTAGCGCAAGATAGCGTGGTTGGGTCAGTGGCACTAGGGTAGTGCAGGCGGGTGGGGTTGGGACAGTGGCACTAGGGTAGCGCAAGATAGCGTGGTTGGGTCAGTGGCACTAGGGTAGTGCAGGCGGGTGGGGTTGGGACAGTGGCACTAGGGTAGTGCAATGCGGGGTTGGGACAGTGGCACTAGGGTAGTGCAGGCTGGTAGGGTTGGGACAGTGGCACTAGGGTAGCGCAGGCGGGTGGGGTTGGGACAGTGGCACTAGGGTAGCGCAGGCGGGTGGGGTTGGGACATTGGCACTAGGGTAGTGCAGGCTGGTAGGGTTGGGACAGTGGCACTAGGGTATTGCAATACGGCGGGGTTGGGACAGTGGCACTAGGGTAGTGCAGGCTGGTAGGTTTGGGACAGTGGCACTAGGGTAGCGCAGGCGGGTGGGGTTGGGACAGTGGCACTAGGGTAGCGCAAGATAGCGTGGTTGGGTCAGTGGCACTAGGGTAGTGCAGGCGTGTGGGGTTGGGACAGTGGCACTAGGGTAGTGCAAGCGAGTGGGGTTGAGTGGCACTAGGGTAGTGCAGGCTGGTAGGGTTGGGACAGTGGCACTAGGGTAGTGCAGGCTGGTAGGGTTGAGACAGTGGCACTAGGGTAGCACAGGCTGGTGGGTTTGGGACAGTGGCACTAGGGTAGCGCAAGATAGCGTGGTTGGGTCAGTGGCACTAGGGTAGTGCAGGCGGGTGGGGCTGGGACAGTGGCACTAGGGTAGCGCACGCCAGCGAGGTTGGGACAGTGGCACTAGGATAGCACAAGCGAGTGGGGTTGAGACCGTGGCACTGCTAGAACACACCACAGGATTGGGACAGTGGCTCTAGGGTAATGCTAGTTTATTGGTTTGGGGGGTAGTACCCGGGTACTTCATGCTGATGCTGTCGGAATGGTTCACTGCCCATCTAACACAGACCAGCAGCATTAGGTGCCCAAGGCTGGGTGGTAGGTGTGGTTTTGGAAGGGGCTCTTGGTGAAGGCGCTACGGGGGGTTCCAGGTTTCAAACTCAGCAGGGAAGTGGTCCCTTAAACCAGCAGGATGCACAGTGCTGCAGGGGCTGGGGCAGCTGCCGTGGGCGCAGAGACAGTCTGTTATCACATGGTGAGAAGCGTCATGCCAAGGGCACTTCAAAGCCCCCAGGTCCTGTCCGCCTTCTAGGCGTTGTGTGCCTCGAGTCTGGGAACACCCTCGTGCATTCCAAGAACAGAGTATTGGGGTCTGTGGTGTTTCACGGCCTGCTTGGGGAGGCGAGGCTCGAGCCTGGCTGCTCTACTGAGGTGTGTTTATCATACATGAACCCATGCATGCCGTCAACAGCCTCCTTTAGAGGGGAGGCCTGGGCCTCGCTGCATTGCAGGAGTTTGAGTAAGAACATGTGCTTTGCATGTAGTGTTTCAGTGGCCTCCTTTAGAGGGGAGGCCCGAGCCTTGCTGCGTTCCATGAGTTTGTGGAATAACATGTGCCTAGCATGTAATGTTTCAGTGGCCTCCTTTAGGAGGACTCTAGCCTGGCTGCGTTCTAGGAGTTTTTGTAATAACATGTTCTTAGCATGTAATGTGTCAGTGGCCTCCTTTGTGAGGGGGACCTGAGCCTGGCTGCGTTGCAGGAGTTTGTGTAATAACATGTGCTTAGCATGTAATGTTCAGTGGCCTCCTTTGTGAGGGGTACCCGAGCCTGGCTGCGTTGCAGGAGTTTGTGTAATAACATGTGCTTAGCATGTAATGTTCAGTGGCCTCCTTTGTGAGGGGGACCCGAGCCTGGCTGCGTTGCAGGAGTTTGTGTAATAACATGTGCTTAGCATGTAATGTTCAGTGGCCTCCTTTGTGAGGGGGACCCGAGCCTGGCTGCGTTCTAGGAGTTTGTGTAATAACGTGCTTAGCATGTAATGTTCAGTGGCCTCCTTTGTGAGGGGGGCCCGAGCCTGGCTGCGTTGCAGGAGTTTGTGTAATAACATGTGCTTAGCATGTAATGTTCAGTGGCCTCCTTTGTGAGGGGGACCTGAGCCTGGCTGCGTTGCAGGAGTTTGTGTAATAACGTGCTTAGCATGTAATGTTCAGTGGCCTCCTTTGTGAGGGGGACCCGAGCCTGGCTGCGTTGCAGGAGTTTGTGTAATAACATGTGCTTAGCATGTAATGTTCAGTGGCCTCCTTTGTGAGGGGGACCCGAGCCTGGCTGCGTTGCAGGAGTTTGTGTAATAACATGTGCTTAGCATGTAATGTGTCAGTGGCCTCCTTTGTGAGGGGGACCCGAGCCTGGCTGCGTTGCAGGAGTTTGTGTAATAACATGTGCTTAGCATGTAATGTTCAGTGGCCTCCTTTGTGAGGGGGACCCGAGCCTGGCTGCGTTGCAGGAGTTTGTGTAATAACGTGCTTAGCATGTAATGTGTCAGTGGCCTCCTTTGTGAGGGGGACCCGAGCCTGGCTGCGTTGCAGGAGTTTGTGTAATAACATGTGCTTAGCATGTAATGTTCAGTGGCCTCCTTTGTGAGGGGGACCCGAGCCTGGCTGCGTTGCAGGAGTTTGTGTAATAACATGTGCTTAGCATGTAATGTTCAGTGGCCTCCTTTGTGAGGGGGACCCGAGCCTGGCTGCGTTCTAGGAGTTTGTGTAATAACGTGCTTAGCATGTAATGTTCAGTGGCCTCCTTTGTGAGGGGGACCCGAGCCTGGCTGCGTTGCAGGAGTTTCTGTAATAACATGTGCTTAGCATGTAATGTTCAGTGGCCTCCTTTGTGAGGGGGACCCGAGCCTGGCTGCGTTGCAGGAGTTTGTGTAATAACATGTGCTTAGCATGTAATGTCAGTGGCCTCCTTTGTGAGGGGGACCCGTGCCTGGCTGCGTTGCAGGAGTTTGTGTAATAACGTGCTTAGCATGTAATGTTCAGTGGCCTCCTTTGTGAGGGGACCCGAGCCTGGCTGCGTTGCAGGAGTTTGTGTAATAACATGTGCTTAGCATGTAATGTGTCAGTGGCCTCCTTTGTGAGGGGGGCCCGAGCCTGGCTGCGTTGCAGGAGTTTGTGTAATAACATGTGCTTAGCTTAGCATGTAATGTTTGAGCCCACTGCTTGTAAGGGGGGGTGAGCCTTACATTCCAGGAGCTGTGATGGTGTCCTGCGGAGCCCCGAGCCTCGCTGCATCCCAGGGATGTGTGAAACACGCACTCGGCCCACGATGTTCCAAGCCCTGCCTTTAAAGGGGGGATGGGGGGCGCCTGCCTCCGGGTCCCCGTGGTGTAACATGCTCTGCTCTCAGCTTCAGCAGCCTCCTCCTGGGAGGACCGAGCCTCTGTACATTCCGGTGCTCTGTGAAATTACATGTGCCCGGCCCTTGGTGTCTGACCAGCCTTCTGTGGTGGGAGGGGTGCCCGAGCCTTGCCTCCTGGCAGCAGTGGGCACTGGGCATCAAGGGTTACCAGGCGGAGGGTGTACTCTAGGGCTCATGTGCGGTTGTTGCTTGGGGAGGGTTCACCTGTGACCCTCCCTTCGAGGTACCAGGGTGGCCCAGGGCCCTGTCTCCATGGGGTCTCCGGATCTCGAGGCCAGGGTTCTGCAGGCGAGCCTTGCCTCCTCGCAGCAGTGGGCACTGGGCGTCATGGGTTACCAGGCGGAGGGTGTACTCTGGGGCTCTTGTGCGGTTCTTTCTTGGAGGGTTCACCTGTGACCCTCCCTTCGAGGTTCCAGGGTGGCCCAGGGCCCTGTCTCCATGGGGTCTCCGGATCTCGAGGCCAGGGTGCTGCAGGCGAGCCTTGCCTCCTCGCAGGGTTCCTTGCAGCAGTGGGCACTGGGCATCAAGGGTTACCAGGCGGAGGGTGTACTCTAGGGCTCTTGTGCGGTTGTTGCTTGGGGAGGGTTCACCTGTGACCCTCCCTTCGAGGTACCAGGGTGGCCCAGGGCCCTGTCTCCATGGGGTCTGCGGATCTCGAGGCCAGGGTGCTGCAGGCGAGCCTTGCCTCCTCGCAGCAGTGGGCACTGGGCATCAAGGGTTACCAGGCGGAGGGTGTACTCTAGGGCTCATGTGCGGTTGTTTCTTGGAGGGTTCACCTGTGACCCTCCCTTCGAGGTTCCAGGGTGGCCCAGGGCCCTGTCTCCATCAGCTCTCCGGATCTCGAGGCCAGGGTGCTGCAGGCGAGCCTTGCCTCCTCGCAGCAGTGGGCACTGGGCATCAAGGGTTACCAGGAGGAGGGTGTACTCTAGGGCTCATGTGCGGTTGTTGCTTGGGGAGGGTTCACCTGTGACCCTCCCTTCGAGGTTCCAGGGTGGCCCTAGATCTCGAGGCCCGGGTGCTGCAGGCGAGCCTTGCCTCCTCGCAGGGTTCCTTGCAGCAGTGGGCACTGGGCATCAAGGGTTACCAGGCGGAGGGTGTACTCTAGGGCTCTTGTGCGGTTGTTGCTTGGGGAGGGTTCACCTGTGACCCTCACTTCGAGGTTCCAGGGTGGCCCCAGATCTCGAGGCCCGGGTGCTGCAGGCGAGCCTTGCCTCCTGGCAGCAGTGGGCACTGGGCGTCATGGGTTACCAGGAGGAGGGTGTACTCTGGGGCTCTTGTGCGGTTCTTTCTTGGAGGGTTCACCTGTGACCCTCCCTTCGAGGTTCCAGGGTGGCCCAGGGCCCTGTCTCCATCAGCTCTCCGGATCTCGAGGCCCGGGTGCTGCAGGCGAGCCTTGCCTCCTGGCAGCAGTGGGCACTGGGCGTCAAGGGTTACCAGGAGGAGGGTGTACTCTGGGGTTCTTGTGCGGTTGTTGCTTGGGGAGGGTTCACCTGTGACCCTCCCTTCGAGGTTCCAGGGTGGCCCAGGGCCCTGTCTCCATGGGGTCTCCGGATCTCGAGGCCAGGGTGCTGCAGGCGAGCCTTGCCTCCTCGCAGGGTTCCTTGCAGCAGTGGGCACTGGGCATCAAGGGTTACCAGGCGGAGGGTGTACTCTAGGGCTCTTGTGCGGTTGTTGCTTGGGGAGGGTTCACCTGTGACCCTCCCTTCGAGGTACCAGGGTGGCCCAGTGCCCTGTCTCCATGGGGTCTCCGGATCTCGAGGCCAGGGTGCTGCAGGCGAGCCTTGCCTCCTGGCAGCAGTGGGCACTGGGCGTCAAGGGTTACCAGGCGGAGGGTGTACTCTAGGGCTCATGTGCGGTTCTTTCTTGGAGGGTTCACCTGTGACCCTCCCTTCGAGGTACCAGGGTGGCCCAGTGCCCTGTCTCCATGGGGTCTCCGGATCTCGAGGCCAGGGTTCTGCAGGCGAGCCTTGCCTCCTCGCAGCAGTGGGCACTGGGCATCAAGGGTTACCAGGCGGAGGGTGTACTCTAGGGCTCTTGTGCGGTTCTTTCTTGGAGGGTTCACCTGTGACCCTCCCTTCGAGGTACCAGGGTGGCCCAGTGCCCTGTCTCCATGGGGTCTCCGGATCTCGAGGCCAGGGTGCTGCAGGCGAGCCTTGCCTCCTGGCAGCAGTGGGCACTGGGCATCGAGGGTTACCAGGCGGAGGGTGTACTCTAGGGCTCATGTGCGGTTGTTTCTTGGAGGGTTCACCTGTGACCCTCCCTTCGAGGTTCCAGGGTGGCCCAGGGCCCTGTCTCCATCAGCTCTCCGGATCTCGAGGCCAGGGTGCTGCAGGCGAGCCTTGCCTCCTCGCAGCAGTGGGCACTGGGCATCAAGGGTTACCAGGAGGAGGGTGTACTCTAGGGCTCATGTGCGGTTGTTGCTTGGGGAGGGTTCACCTGTGACCCTCCCTTCGAGGTTCCAGGGTGGCCCTAGATCTCGAGGCCCGGGTGCTGCAGGCGAGCCTTGCCTCCTCGCAGGGTTCCTTGCAGCAGTGGGCACTGGGCATCAAGGGTTACCAGGCGGAGGGTGTACTCTAGGGCTCTTGTGCGGTTGTTGCTTGGGGAGGGTTCACCTGTGACCCTCACTTCGAGGTTCCAGGGTGGCCCCAGATCTCGAGGCCCGGGTGCTGCAGGCGAGCCTTGCCTCCTGGCAGCAGTGGGCACTGGGCGTCATGGGTTACCAGGAGGAGGGTGTACTCTGGGGCTCTTGTGCGGTTCTTTCTTGGAGGGTTCACCTGTGACCCTCCCTTCGAGGTTCCAGGGTGGCCCAGGGCCCTGTCTCCATCAGCTCTCCGGATCTCGAGGCCCGGGTGCTGCAGGCGAGCCTTGCCTCCTGGCAGCAGTGGGCACTGGGCGTCAAGGGTTACCAGGAGGAGGGTGTACTCTGGGGTTCTTGTGCGGTTGTTGCTTGGGGAGGGTTCACCTGTGACCCTCCCTTCGAGGTTCCAGGGTGGCCCAGGGCCCTGTCTCCATGGGGTTTCCGGATCTCGAGGCCAGGGTGCTGCAGGCGAGCCTTGCCTCCTCGCAGGGTTCCTTGCAGCAGTGGGCACTGGGCATCAAGGGTTACCAGGCGGAGGGTGTACTCTAGGGCTCATGTGCGGTTCTTTCTTGGAGGGTTCACCTGTGACCCTCCCTTCGAGGTACCAGGGTGGCCCAGTGCCCTGTCTCCATGGGGTCTCCGGATCTCGAGGCCAGGGTGCTGCAGGCGAGCCTTGCCTCCTGGCAGCAGTGGGCACTGGGCATCAAGGGTTACCAGGCGGAGGGTGTACTCTGGGGCTCTTGTGCGGTTCTTTCTTGGAGGGTTCACCTGTGACCCTCCCTTCGAGGTTCCAGGGTGGCCCAGGGCCCTGTCTTCATCAGCTCTCCGGATCTCGAGGCCAGGGTGCTGCAGGCGAGCCTTGCCTCCTCGCAGCAGTGGGCACTGGGCATCAAGGGTTACCAGGAGGAGGGTGTACTCTAGGGCTCATGTGCGGTTGTTGCTTGGGGAGGGTTCACCTGTGACCCTCCCTTCGAGGTTCCAGGGTGGCCCTAGATCTCGAGGCCCGGGTGCTGCAGGCGAGCCTTGCCTTCTCGCAGGGTTCCTTGCAGCAGTGGGCACTGGGCATCAAGGGTTACCAGGCGGAGGGTGTACTCTAGGGCTCTTGTGCGGTTGTTGCTTGGGGAGGGTTCACCTGTGACCCTCACTTCGAGGTTCCAGGGTGGCCCCAGATCTCGAGGACCGGGTGCTGCAGGCGAGCCTTGCCTCCTGGCAGCAGTGGGCACTGGGCGTCATGGGTTACCAGGAGGAGGGTGTACTCTGGGGCTCTTGTGCGGTTCTTTCTTGGAGGGTTCACCTGTGACCCTCCCTTCGAGGTTCCAGGGTGGCCCAGGGCCCTGTCTCCATGGGGTCTCCGGATCTCGAGGCCAGGGTGCTGCAGGCGAGCCTTGCCTCCTTGCAGCAGTGGGCACCGGGCGTCAAGGGTTACCAGGAGGAGGGTGTACTCTAGGGCTCTTGTGCGGTTGTTGCTTGTGGAGGGTTCACCTGTGACCCTCCCTTCGAGGTTCCAGGGTGGCCCTAAGGGCAGGGATGTGGAATTCCTATCGCCCCACGCCCAGGACATCTTGTTTGGGGTCAAGGGCAACAAGTTTTTATGTTTCCTTTGTCCTTGGGACAAGTAGGCCCAACCCCCTGCAGCACAAACCCATTGGCTGCCTGTTTACAGAGAGTTGAACTCTCTGCAGTTGAGGTAATGTGTTTCCAAAAGATAATGCTGTTCGAACTTGTATTTATAGTTCATTATTTGAAAGCCTTCATTATTAGGGTGCATGCTGTAAATAAATGTTTTGAGGTCACACTTCACTACTGACGTTGGTTCCAGTACAAAAAAAAAAAACGTGTACACACATGTTTGAAAAGTTTAGGCTAAGAGGCTAAGTATAATGCTCCCAGAATGCTCTCTGATTATATGCAAATGAAGTGTCATTTAGTAAAATGTGTTGATGCATGCTAGTATTTCCCAAAAATATTTCTAATGGAAAATCAGTGTAACCATTTTCAACACGATTATGGGAAGCATGAAAATAAACAAACACTGACAAAGCCAACTGATCTGACATATTTTTATAAGTCTTTTAGTTTCATCAATGCGTGTCTTGTTTTGACATGGCTTTTGTAACACTTTATTGTTGTGGGAGCTACCAGGCCCTCAACATTGTAGCAAACATTGGCAAAACCCCCCCAAAAGGTTTTTGAACTCTTAAAGCACACGCTGCCACCAGCAGCATAACAAAGGCCCCGCAGCCGCCCTCCAGGGGGCCCCGTCAGCACAGCACCTGCCCTGAGTGAGTCTGGAGAGGGTGCTCCTCCATGTTCTTTGCAAAGGGGCACCCTCCAGTTTCGTTACGTCACTGATTGCCACTGTAGTTCCTGACACTGAACAAAACTACTTTGTGTGCCAATATGCTCCTTGTGGAAGAGCAGAATGCGATCACTCACAGTAAAGCCAGCCGAAAGAGAGAGAAATAGAAGTTTAATAAAAACAAAATGTCTTTGTTAACACCAGACCTAATTAGGGACCAAGACCCACATGTAGGTAGCTTTTTGCATGTCGCAAACAGCGACTTTCGCTGTTTGCGACGTGCAAAAAGCACATTGCGATGCACAAACCCAGTTTTGCGATTCAGTAACCTGGTTACCGAATCACAAAACGGGTTTGCGACTCGCAATTAGTAAGGGGTGTTCCCTTCCTAATTGCAACTCGCAGTGCAATGTAGGATTGTTTTGTGACCGCGGGCGCAAACCAATCGCAGTTTGCACCCATTTCAAATGGGTGCTAACACTTTCGCAAAAGGGAAAGGGTCCCAATGGGACCCCTTCCCCATTGTGAATGTCACTGTAAACATTTTTTTAGAGCAGGCAGTGGTCCTGTGGACCACTGCCTGCTCTGAAAAAATGAAACGAAAACGTTTCATTTTTCGTTTTTGTTATGCATCTCGTTTTCCTTTAAGGAAAACGGGCTGCATTACAAAAACAAAACAAAAAAAACTGCTTTATTGAAAAGCAGTCACAGACATGGTGGTCTGCTGTCTCCAGCAGGCCACCATTAGTGAGGGGGTCGCAAATTGCGACCCACCTCATGATTATTCATGATGTGGGCATTTGCAAAGCCCTTGCGAATCACAGATGGTGTCAAGGACACCATCCTACATTCGGATTTGCAACTCGCAATTTGCAGGTCACAAATCTGAACCTACCTACTTGTGGCCCCAAATTCTTAAAGAAAGTCACAAAAGTGCACCCATGGTATATGTCGTACCCCAATAAAATATTTGTGAACTGTATTTTAGCGTGGGTAAATACGATCTGTAGATTTGCTCATGTGAAAATCTATTGAGCATTTGCAAGTTCATTTTCCCTCCAGCCACTTTCTTCCCAACCCTGGAAGAAGTTCTAATTCTGCCATTGTCAGGAGTAAATGTCCAACCTTTCTTATTATGGGAAAATATTAGAGAGAAGCTGGTAAAAATCTTTAAAATATGCAGGTTAGTAGGTTTGCAGACTCAAAGGCATTCCAGCCCTGGAACTATTGCTTACTGCTTCCTCCAGCCCCAGTATGCAGATCTGCAGAAAGGTGGCAAAATAAGGAAATTGCTACAGTAGGGATTGAAACTCCAAGTATTCAAGCCCTACTATGGTAGTAGCCCTGGCATAATCAGAGAGGCTATTAATTGCTGCCATAATTTGTCGCCACACTACATGGCACCAAAGGGACAAGTAGATCTTTTTACAGGACAAGTAGATTTGAGAAGCAACCTGTCCCCTGGACAAGTAGATATTTTAATAAATTCCACACCCCTGGCCCTAGATCTCGAGGCCAGGGTGCTGCAGGCGAGCCTTGCCTCCTCGCAGGGTTCCTTGCAGCAGTGGGCACTGGGCATCAAGGGTTACCAGGCGGAGGGTGTACTCTAGGGCTCTTGTGCGGTTCTTTCTTGGAGGGTTCACCTGTGACCCTCCCTTCGAGGTTCCAGGGTGGCCCCAGATCTCGAGGCCTGGGTGCTGCGGGCGATGCTTGACATGCCAGACGGTCCTTTGAGACATGTATGGCGGGGCCTGTGCCAGGCTGCGGGCGCTTATCTGCCCGCCCTCCCCGCAGCCCCCACAAGCTGCCCGGCTGATCCTTTTTATGTATGGAGGGCGCTTCGAGGTGCCCGAGGCCTGGCACAAGGCACCTTTAGAAAGTTACTTTCTGGGATTTGTAATTTCTTTTTTCCTTTTTGCCCGCAGGCCGGACGAGATAAGTATGAGCCCGCGGCCACCTCGGAAAATGCCGCCAAGACCAGGAAGGGCAAGAAGGCGGCCAAGCAGAAGGACATGGACGAGCTGAAGAAGGAAGTGACGATGGTAGGTGCCAGCTTGTGCCCTCCCTGCTGGTCTGTGATAAAAGCTGTGCTTTGGGGTGTCGGGCGCATGGGCTCTTCCTCTGGGGCTTTGACTTTTGGGGGGGGCACCGGGGCGTTGGCTGCTTTTGGGGCGCACCGGGGCTTTGGCTGCTTTTTAGGGGGGGGGCGGGGGGGGCCCCACCGGTGCTTTGGCTGCTTTTGGGGCAGAGGGGGGTCACCTGGGCTTTAACTGCTTTTGGGGGGGGGTGCCACCAGGGCGGGGGGACCGGGGTGTTGGCTTCCTGGGGGGGTGGAGGGGCGGTGCTGGGCTGGGCGGGGCGTTGGCTTTGGGGCACATTTTCCTGATAGGCTCTGTGCCAGGCCCTGGCCTCCGCGGAGGCAGTGCATTGGGTACCAGTGACCCTTGGTTAGAGCCTGAACCCCAACAGACACCTTGCCTTAAGAGCTCGCCGCACGCTCTGTTCGTCACCCACGACGCTGGGTGCCAACTTGACCACTGGCACTAGTCTAATGAATGTTCTCTGGTTGGATTCCAGGCGGGCGCCCCTGTAGTGCTGCCCATCTCCCATTTGTAACCTGTTTATTTTTGTTTTTTCCCTCCCTTAGGAAGAGCACAAGCTAAGCCTGGACGAGCTACATCGGAAGTTTGGCACTGACCTGAGCCGGGTAAGTCCAGTGTTCGGTCTCTAGTCCTTGTAATGTGATAATTTGATGTAGGCATGGGAGTGTAACCGGCCCTTCGCCAGTTAATATGGTTATCAATGCCCCCTTGGAGGCGGTGGCGGTGTATTGCGCGCCCCCTGGAGCCAGTATCAGCAGTGAAGGATATGTGCAGTCTGTCCCCCAGCCAGTGTCTGCAGTGAGGGAAATGTACAGTTCATCCCTCGTAGTGTTTGCAGTGAGGGATGTGTACAATCCATAACAGGTTAGTGTCTGCAGTGAGGGGTATGGTACAGTTCATCCCTCATAGTGTCTGCAGCACGGGATGTGTGCAGTCCATCCTCGTCCAGTGTCTGCAGCGCGGGACGTGTGCAGTCCATCCTCGTCCAGTGTCTGCAGCGCGGGACGTGTGCAGTCCATCCTCGTCCAGTGTCTGCAGCGCGGGACGTGTGCAGTCCATCCTCGTCCAGTGTCTGCAGCGCGGGACGTGTGCAGTCCATCCTCGTCCAGTGTCTGCAGCGCGGGGCGTGTGCAGTCCATCCTCTAGCCAGTGTGTGCAGCGAGGGGCGTGTGCAGTCCATCCTCTAGCCAGTGTGTGCAGCGAGGGGCGTGTGCAGTCCATCCTCTAGCCAGTGTGTGCAGTTCGGGACGTGTGCAGTCCATCCTCTAGCCAGTGTCTGCAGCGCGGGACGTGTGCAGTCCATCCTCTAGCCAGTGTCTGCAGCGCGGGACGTGTGCAGTCCATCCTCTAGCCAGTGTCTGCAGCGCGGGACGTGTGCAGTCCATCCTCTAGCCAGTGTCTGCAGCGCGGGACGTGTGCAGTCCATCCTCTAGCCAGTGTCTGCAGCGCGGGACGTGTGCAGTCCATCCTCTAGCCAGTGTCTGCAGCGCGGGACGTGTGCAGTCCATCCTCTAGCCAGTGTCTGCAGCGCGGGACGTGTGCAGTCCATCCTCTAGCCATTGTCTGCAGCGCGGGACGTGTGCAGTCCATCCTCTAGCCAGTGTCTGCAGCGCGGGACGTGTGCAGTCCATCCTCTAGCCAGTGTCTGCAGCGCAGGACGTGTGCAGTCCATCCTCTAGCCAGTGTCTGCAGCGCGGGACGTGTGCAGTCCATCCTCGTCCAGTGTCTGCAGCGAGGGACGTGTGCAGTCCATCCTCGTCCAGTGTCTGCAGCGAGGGGTGTGTACAGTCCATCCTCGTCCAGTGTCTGCAGCGAGGGAGGTGTATAGACCATCACAGGTTACTGTCTGCAGTGAGGGATATGAACAGTTCATCCACGGCAAGCCCACCCCCGCAATGTCCTCCCAGTGTAGTGAAGAATGACGTGTGCTGTGCACCCCTGACCCAAGCCATGTCATCTGCTATGTGCATCGATAGATCTGCACAGTGCAGGCCCCCAGCCAGGGCATTTGATATGTACATTGATGGAAATAGCCTGTGTATCGCAGCTATGTTATCTGATGGTGCATTGATGGATGTGCACCCTGTGTATCCCAGCTGTGTTATCTGATGGTACATTGATGGATGTGCACCCTGTGTATCCCAGCTGTGTTATCTGATGGTACATTGATGGATGTGCACCCTGTGTATCGCAGCTATGTTATCTGATGGTGCATTGATGGATGTGCACCCTGTGTATCCCAGCTGTGTTATCTGATGGTACATTGATGGATGTGCACCCTGTGTATCGCAGCTATGTTATCTGATGGTGCATTGATGGATGTGCACCCTGTGTATCCCAGCTGTGTTATCTGATGGTGCATTGATGGATGTGCACCCTGTGTATCCCAGCTGTGGTATCTGATGGTACATTGATGGATGTGCACCCTGCGTCCCAGTCCGCTTCAAGGCGGAGCGAGCCTGGGGCTGTTTAGATCACTTGTGTATTAGCAGAATGCTGGTTCGAGGCAGGGAGTGCCCCAGTGATGGTGCAAGTGTCGTGCATCGGCTGTGGCATGGGGGCTCTTGGGTCCTCTGCGGAAGGGCACAGAACTTTCAGTACTTTACTCCACACGTTCTCCTAGAGCCAGCATATAGTTTTCAGCTCCTGGGACTTTAAGTCGCTATATTTCAGCCTTGTTTAGGCGCTAGGGGGGGTCCGCATGTATAAAAGTTTCAAATTGAGAGTTCCTAACTGCGATTTCATGCGAAATCTCAATTTCAAAAGTATGAAGCTCTTGAGTTTCCCTTGCAGTTGCCAGTGGGTCTATGGAACATTCACAAGGGCCCCTTTCCATTTGCGAACGGGTTAGCACCAGTTTGAAATTGGTGGTAAAATTTGCATGTTTTGCGACCGCATTTCGGTTGCAAAACATTGACATGTACCACTGCACTTCGGTATTAGGAAGGCACACCCTCAACACGCCGCTGCCTAATACTGACTCACAAAGACGCACTGCGATTCGCCACAGGTTGCCAAATTGCGATTTGGGTTTGGTACATGCCAGAAAGCGTTTGTGTTCACAAAAGTGTCAATTCCTGGGAATCTGCCCACTTGCGAGTGGTAAAGAGGTTTGTACATCAGGCCCCAGGTTACACAGAGATATGCAGTATTGCAGTTCTCTCCTTCGAGGGTGCATCGAAGGCCTCAGTTTGAGGCGCTGCACCGCACAGGCGGCCAGGCTGCGGCAGAGAGCTGCTAGTGCAGAGGAGTGCTTGGCACCGGGAAGCAGCGCCTCTTGTCTGCCTGCCAGCCTCCAGGCACTGCTGTGGATTCCTGTTAACTTGTGTGCACTGTGAGCTCGGCCTTATAACAAGCAGCTCTTTTGGGGGGGAAGTGTTACATTTTTTCTTAGTAACGAGGTTTCTTTTTATTCCACCTCTTGCAGCATCTGGACTTCTCCCCTGCACCCCATTTCCCTCCTAGGGTCTGTCCGAGTCTCTCCTAATCTTGTTACTGTCTCTTTCTGTCTAGGGTCTGACGACCAACCGCGCCGCAGAGATCCTGGCCCGCGATGGACCAAACGCGCTGACGCCTCCCCCGACCACCCCAGAGTGGGTGAAGTTCTGCCGGCAGCTCTTCGGGGGCTTCTCCATGCTGCTGTGGATTGGGGCGGTGCTCTGTTTCCTGGCCTATGGCATCCTGGCAGCCACTGAGGAGGAACCGCTCAACGACAATGTGAGTGTGCGCAGGTGCCTGGGGTACATGTGCACATGTGGGGGGGGGGGGGGGAGGGGGGTGTAAGGAGCCTGTGGTACATCTGTGCAAAGAGGTGTGTAAGGGGCCTGAGGTACATGTGCACATGGGGGTGGGTAAGGGGCCTGTGGTACATCTGTTTATAAGAGCACACTGGGTCTAAGGGGCTTGTGGTACATCTGTCTATAGGAGCACACTGGGTCTAAGGGGCATGTGGTACATCTGTCTATAGGAGCACACTGGGTCTAAGGGGCTTGTGGTACATCTGTCTATAGGAGCACACTGGGTCTAGGGCCTGTGGTACATCTGTCTATAGGAGCACACTGGGTCTAAGGGGCATGTGGTACATCTGTCTATAGGAGCACACTGGGTCTAAGGGGCATGTGGTATTAATGCACACATGGACAGACTGGATGTAAGGGGCCTTTGTGGTAGTGTGCTCACCCTGTCCTAGCAGCTGGTGGGCAGACCCTGTCCCAGTCCCCTGCCCATCCTGCTAGTGGGTAGACTGTCCCAGCCCTGCCATCCAGGCTGCCAGTGGGCAGACCCTGTCCACCCCCCCCCCTCCAAATCCTGCCTGCTAGTGTGCAGACCCTATCATAGCCCCCACCCCTGTCCCAGCCACCCACTGTGGTCCCCACCCCTCCTCTGTCCTGGCTGCTTGTGGGCAGACACTGCCCCAGCCACCCAGTGTGGTCCCCACCCGTCCTCTGTCCTGGCTGCTTGTGGGCAGACCCTGCCCCAGCCACCCCCCACCCTGGTGGCTAGAATGCGGACCCTCTCTCAGCCCCCCTTGTCCTGGCTGCTAGTGGGCAGCCCCTGTTCCAGCCCCCCCCATCCTGGCTAGTAGTCTGCACCTGTTCCAGCTCCTGTCTATTTGCTTTGAGTCACAGGACTGCATTTAGCTTTGCTCTAGGCATGTTTCAGGGCTTGTTTCATGTGTGTCTAGAGCTGCTTGTCAGTGGTGACTGCTTATGAAAGTGCCCTGTGCAAGCAGTGTTGTGCAAGATGACTCTGTTCCTTCACCCTTTCCAATAGCCAGCTCATGTTGATGCTTGGTGTTGATATTTTGTTGGATTGTGCTGCCTCCTGTTCTTAGCCTGCTTTCACATAGGATGTGTTGTGATGCATGTCACTATTTTGTTGTTCTCTGCTGCTTATGGCGTGAGTGCTTGGTGTTGGTATTTTTTTTTTACTCTGCTCCTTATGGCCTGAGTGCATGGTGTTGGAGTTTTTGTTTTGTTTGGACCCCACTGCTTAAAGCCCTAAGCGCTTAGTCTTGGTATTTTGTTGGACTCCTCTGCTAATTGCGTGAGTGCTTGGTGTAGATATTTTGGTGGACTCTACTGCTTATGGCCTGTGTGCTTGGTGTTGCTATTTTGTTTTTGGCTCTGCTACTTATGGCCCGAGTGCTTCCTGTTGGTAATTTGTTGGACTCCACTGCTTATGGTGTGAGTGCTTGGTGTTGGTGTTTTGTTGTACTCTGCTGCTTATGGCCTGAGTGCTTGGTGTGGTATTTTGGTCTCTGCTGCTTCTAGTCTAAGTGCTTGGTGTTGGTATTTTGTTGGACTCTGCTGCTAACGACCCGAGTGCTGGGTGTTAGTATTTTGTTGGATTCTGCTGCTTGCGGCCTGTGTGGTTGGTGTTTGCATTTTAATGAACTTTGCTGTTTACTGCCTGTGTGCTTGATGTTGGTATTTTGTTGGTCTCTGCTGCTTATGGCCTTTGTAGGACACTGCTGCCTCCAGTTCTCCCCTTACCCTGCTTGCAAGGAGGATGTGGTGTGATTATTCTCAAGGCTGCATGTATATAACCTGATTATATCACTCTCAGTGCTTCTGTTTCCTTTGTGTTTCTCTGTGGAATGTTGGAGGTGTTGGTGTTTCTTCACCTGCATCTTGTACTTTGAGTGGTCGGTGGTCTCCATCGCACCGGTTCTAATGTGCTCCCCTTTGTTTCTCCCTCCGTGTGTTACCCTAATGTTCTCTTTGCCCTGACTCAAATCTTTTCCCTGCAGCTGTACCTCGGTGTGGTGTTGTCAGCTGTTGTCATCATCACCGGCTGCTTCTCCTACTACCAGGAAGCCAAAAGCTCAAAGATCATGGAATCTTTCAAGAACATGGTGCCTCAGGTGAGCCGGGCGAGGGTGTGAGCAGTGATAGACTCCATGCCTGTGATCAGCCGTAGAGTCTGGGAGGTGGCCTAGAACTGGACTGGGGAGACTCGTACACGGTCCAGGATTGGTATGAGAAGGACGTTGCAGCCTTTCAGATTTTGTCTGGGTTCCTACTTCTAGCTTGTGATCGATTTGCAGGGATGTAGAATTTAATAGAATGCAAACTTGTCCATGAAACAGATTACTTCATAAATCTACTTGTCCTGTTTATTAAAAAAAACACTTGTCTCTGGTGCCACGTGGTGCGGCAACAAATTATAGCAACAGTCTCAATATGCAAGATCTCTAACAGCTTCTCTGATCATGCCAGGACTCATACTATAGTACAGTTTGAATACTGCAATTGAGACTGAAACTATTTTTGCCAATGTTTGGTATAAAGGTGAGGGCCCAGGAGCTCTCACAGCAAAGTTTTACAAAAACCATGTGAAAACAAGAAACAGATTGACAAAACTAAAGGACTGGCCACCAATGTCAAACCTATTGGTTTTGTCAGTGCTTGTTTATTTTCATGTTTTCTACAATCGTTTTGAAACTAGTAACTGATTTTTCCATTATAAATATATTTCAATAATACTAGCATGCATCAACACAAGTTACTCAAATAAATAGTACCTACAATTTCACAGTAGTTCAACAATTTTTTTCTAAGTTGCTTTTTTGTGAACATTTTGTTTTGAAAGCAAAGAATCATCAGTCTTGATTTCAAACTTCGGCATATATCTGCATCTAATCAGAGAGCATTCTGGGAGCATTATACAAAAGCCTTTTATTGTTAAACTTTGCAAACGTGTGTACACACTTGTATACTGTAACGAGTCAGTATTACAGTCCGAGAACTTTAACATTTCCTTAGATCGCTCACCAGAACAATAAAGGCTTTTCATTAATGAACCATAAATAAAGTTCAAACAGTATTAACAGACGGACACAAATATTACCTCAATTGCAGACAATGCCCTTCCATGATCCATAATAAGGCACCCAAAGGGTCTGTGCTGCAGGGCCTACTTGTCCCAAGGATAAAATAAACATGAAAACTTGTTGTCCTTGATCCTAAACAATATGTCCTGGGCATTGGGCTATAGGAATTAAATACCCCTTTGCCTTGAGAGTCTAGGAGATGATCTGGTTTGCGGGCAGAGCGCCTCGCATAGCGACTAGTCCTGGTGGGAGAGCACAGCCTTCTGGATCTTGTCTGGATCACTTATCTCATGTCCTCGGTTGGAGATTCTGTGTGTGGCTCGCCACCCCAACTCTGGACAATCTCCCAGTGACAATTCTTGGGATCGACTCCTGGTACCTATGTCTTCGCCATTTGCTGAGTGCCTGTTCTTGCATCATAGCACGATAGTGATGGTGATAGAAACAAAGCTCCTGTTAGTTTGAGGTCCTACCGCTTGTTCGGGCCACTGATTAAGACGCTCACTGTAAATCTAGGCTCATATGGTATAGTGGAGACAACTGACCTCAAGTTTCCGAGATCCATGCATGACTAGCTTATCCAGGTGAGGTTAATGCATTATCCTGGAACTTTCATTGTTGACTTCTTTTAATAGGATAAACAGGGGTACACGTACCAGAATGCGCAGCAAACACTGTGTGATCAGTTAGTGCCTTGCTTCCTCACGCTGTGCTTGCTGTTGGATTCTTGGTGATGGTTTAAGGGTCTCCTCTGCTCTAACAAGCCAGACCATAAACACAGATGTTCTTGTGCAGTTAAGAGACTTGGGCGCTTTTAGCAAAATGTTCTTCAAGGACACAGTATGGGTTCTTGTGCATCCGGCTTCTGGCACTGGTGGTGATGCTGCGGTCACCCTAATCTTCATGTCACTCTTGTCTCCCATCTCAGCAAGCTCTGGTCATCCGTAACGGAGAAAAGCTGAGCATCAACGCGGAGGGTGTTGTGGTCGGTGACCTGGTGGAAGTGAAGGGTGGTGACCGAATCCCCGCGGATCTCCGCAT
The DNA here is from genome assembly GCF_031143425.1 of Pleurodeles waltl. Taxonomy (NCBI): domain Eukaryota; kingdom Metazoa; phylum Chordata; class Amphibia; order Caudata; family Salamandridae; genus Pleurodeles; species Pleurodeles waltl. The sequence continues at coordinate 1,535,610,890 of NC_090447.1, read as the reverse complement.
CATATCTGCTCACGGCTGCAAGGTGAGTTGGTGTGAGTGGGGGCTTTGCTTCTAGAATGGGGTTAAGTAGTTACTGTAGAAAGTGGGCTTACGGCGGAGCTGGTGAGGGGCTTGGGGTTGATGTATATGTATAGCAGCATTCCAACTGGGTCACAGATGAGGCTGTTTGCTATGTTTGCACACATTCTTAGTTTTTAGTCTAAAGCTGTTGTCACTCTGCTTGCTCAGTTTGGTGTTTCCTTAATAGGTATTCTAATGTAAACGGTGAGGAAACATGCATTTTGCAGGTTTCACCTCACTTTTTTGCCCCCGTTCGGACTAGTAGGCACTGCTGAAATGGCTCTGAAATGCCCTGAGCCCTGCTAATCAGGTCTCAGTGCATGTGCTCTGACCTTTTAAAAGGATGTAGGAAAGTACCTTCATCCTGGCATGGTTACCCCCACTTTTTGCCTGTTGTCAGTATGTTTTGACTGTGTTCACTGGGATCCTTCTAACCAGGACCCCAGTGACTGTGCTCTCTCCATTTTAAGTTTGCTTGCTTGGACCACAAACACCCCACATTTGGCATACTGGTGCCCCATTATAGGTCCCTAGTATATGGTAACCAGGCCATTGGGGCACCAGGGGTCCTCCATGGGCTGCATGCAGCATGTATTACGCCACCCATGGGAGCCCATGTAAAATGTCTGCAGGCCTGCAATTGTAGCCTGCATGAAAGAGTGCATGCACCCTTTCACTTCAGGTCACTGTGAATCACCCCTATGGCAGGCCGTCCTAGCCCAGAGGGCGGGGTGCAGGTCCCTCTGTGTGAGGGCACCCCTGCATGAGCAGCTACGGCTCCATTTATATTGACTTTAAGTGCGGTAATGGTAACTCCGAACCTAGGGATGTTTGGTATCACATTGGAATCACGTCCAATACTGGCAACAGTATCTGCATATATGATTCCATGCACTCTGGGGGCTCCTTAGAGGACCCCCAGCATTGCTCCTACCAGCTTTCTGGGGTTTTCAGGCAGCCCGAGCTGCTGCCACCCCTCAGATGGGTTTCTGCCCTCCTGCTGCTTGAACAGCTCAAGCACAGGAAGGCAGACAAAGGATTTTCTTTAGCAGAGGGAGGTAACATCCTCTCCCTTTGGAAATAGGTGTGACTGGCTTGGGAGGGTTGGCCCCCTCAAGCCAGTGGTATGCTTTGAAGGGCACATATGGTGCCCTCCTTTCATAAACCAGTCTCTGCTCTGGCACGAAACTGGACAATGGAAAGCAGATTGACCTCTCACCCCGGTATGGTGCACATAGCTCCTCCAGTGTGTCCCCTGGCTCTGCCATCTTGAATCCAACGTGGGCAGAGGCCTCTAGGAGCCTCTGAGTGGCCAGGTCAGGCAGGTAACTTCACTTTTTTATTTTTTTTTGGTATATGGTCTGGGCTTCCCCTAGGGTCACTACTGTCTATTGCTATTGCACTGTTTTCTATTGATATTTATGCCTATTTCTGATTACTAGTTTATGTATTTAGTGTGTTTACCTACCTCCTGTTGGAGTATTGCCTATCTAGCATTTTTGGTACTGTTACCGTAATAAAGCACCCTTATTTTTGTAACAGTGTTTTCTTTCATGTGTGTAAGTACTGTGTGATTACAGTGGTATTGCATGAGCTTTGCATGTCTCCTAGATAAGCCTCGGCTGCTCATCCACAGCTACCTCTAGAGAGCCCTGGCATCTAGGCACTGACTACACTAATCAGGAATACCTGGACCAGGTATAAGGTGTACGTACCTCAGGTACCCACCATGCCAGCTTCTTACAAAGGGTACATGGTTGATTGGTGTATACCCCATTGTCATAGCCTAACTTACTGGAAGTCCCTAGTACATGGTACCCAGGGGCTGCGAGTCTGAGTATGCCTCAGGGATTGCAGCACTTGTTGAGCCACCCTCGGCGTGATGAAATGAAACACGGCTGCTAATCTGTCACTGCAGACTGGAAGGGCGGTTTTAAGCTGCTAACTCCACTTTACCTTGTAAAGCAGTGGCAAAGCCCAGGCTCCCTTTCTAATGTGAAAGTCACCCCTAGAGCGGGCCTCTCGAGTCCTAAGGCAGGGCGCAGCATATTTATAAAGTGAAACATGTGATTAACCTATTCTAACAGTATAAACTTGCAGCTGCCGTTTTTACTGGGGGAGAGATCGGTAGCCCCGTTGGCAAGTACAGAACATGGACAACTCAGCTGTGCCAACCTCTGAATCGGACTGACAAAGTTGGTACTTCAAGGTATCAAGCAACACATTACATTAAGCTGGACTTGATGCCCAAGTTTAAATTAATGTATCTTGCTGCTACATGCAACTTTTAGAAAGTTGCCAATCTGTTGCTGTAGCCTTCCAGTGGCAATTTACCGAGGCTGTGAGACCGCCTTCCACCTCCCACCTGGGAGACTTGTGAATGACGTCTGGTAAAGGTAAGAGTAGAGGCCTGCCGCTGGAGAAGGTATTACTTCCTTGCAGAAGGCCCCACACGGTGTTCTGAAAGGTGAGCTTCAAAGGGGAAGCCTGGAAGGAAATGCCTTTTTGTTCATCACCCCCAAGTTTTTGGACTGATGCGGCAGGTTTTTTAACTGGTAGTGCAGGGGGGCTTGGTAACCAGGTCTCTGTGCCAGTGCCCTGGTCTTAAAACGTGCATGTTTGGTTTATAACTGATTCCCACAAATCTAACTTGCTTGTAAGCCCTAGTATATTGAGCTAAGGTTTAATAAATGACCCCTACCAGTCCTAAAGGGGTAGGTAATGGTATTACACGGTAGGGTCTCACCCCCACACTGTATAACACACCCCATTTCCTTACACCGGCCAACCTCGGTTTATGTGGCGCAAAGTAGTAGGAAGCTGAGGGTTCCTTTAAGGGGGAGTTCTGGTTGAAGGTATTTGGACCTCCTGGGACATGGTGAAGTGCTGAAGGCCAGGACATAGCCTACATGTCTTCTGGCAGGTCGTGAGCTCTCCACTGAGACGTCCGTGTTCCTCAGTATGTGACCTCCTCTGTCATGGGAGTTGACTTCCCCCATTAAATGGCTGCCTGCAGAGGATGGCTGGTGGAACTACACCCTATGTGCACTGTAGAGTCACCGTTCATCTAAAGACTGAGGTTTCCGAACCGTCCGCTGCATGTTGTGAAGGTTGGAACTGACCTAAAGTAGGCGCCTACTATGGATGCTGCACATCTCTAGGGGGCGCTACTGCAAACTTGTGGTTTTGGGCTGCTAAACTTTCTGGAATATGCAAGCAGTGCAGGTTTGAAGTTCAGCTTTCACCTGCTGGCCACATGGGTCCTGTTAGTGTAGGGTCTTGTGCCAGCCAAGACTTTGATTTTACTAAAATTATATGCATGGTGTACTTGTAAGGTCATGCTAGTTCTACAAGTGCATCCTTGGGGACTCGCGCCACGTGCTGCTTCTAGTGTCGCTGATGTCGGGAGCACAGCCCCATGGAGTAGGCGCAGTGAAGGGACTTTGGTGTTTACCTTTGACCCAGTAGTACTTCCCCTGTTCTGATCCCTCTCGCCTGCTCTCTTTCTCTGAAGCCTGTTTTTATTTGCTGTGTTGTAGGTTGACAACTCTTCCCTCACTGGCGAGTCCGAGCCACAGACCCGGTCGCCTGACTTCACCAACGAGAACCCGCTGGAGACCAGGAACATTGCTTTCTTCTCAACCAACTGTGTGGAAGGTGAGTACCACCCCGCCTAGGACTTCAGTGGGAGGACAGAGCACGCGCTGATTTGGTTCCATGTCTTTCGCGCCTTGGTTCTGTGGTTCTGCTGCAGGGCAGGTCCGGCTGATGGAGGGGGCACCGCATTGTTGCACCTTCTGATCTTGAAGCGACCCTCCAGAAATGCTGTGAGCACTCTGCGAGTAGTTTGAGGACATTCCTGAAAATAGTCTTGGTGGTCCAGATAAAAAAAAAAAAGGGTGTGGACGTGGGGTCTGTGAACAATTAAAGGATGGGCTTGTGCATTAGTGAAGCGAAGGCAGATGCTTGCAAGGGGGTCTGGAGATGGCCGCCCTGGACCCCTCCTTGGCCCAGAACAAGCCTTCCTTTCACGTTCTCCATCAAGGTGGCCAGTTCGGGGTCTGAACATCTAGAATTCGGTCAAGCAACCTTTTGCTGTTGGCTGCCCACCGTTTTCCAGGTTGTGGGGTGGTTTCATCTTTGCTGGCTTGATGTTCAACACGTACTCTCGAGCGCTGTGGAATCTCCTACCTGAAGGTCCCGTGTCTTCAGCCGTTCAGGGGAGGGTGTCGCGTATCTGGCCTGCCGTTGCTGGCCCTGAGTAACTTGTCTTTATTCTTGCAGGCACTGCCCGTGGCGTCGTCATCAGCACGGGTGACCGTACAGTCATGGGCCGCATCGCCACCTTGGCCTCTGGGTTGGAAGGCGGCCGCACGCCCATCGCCATCGAGATCGAGCACTTCATCCACATCATCACCGGGGTGGCCGTCTTCCTGGGCGTCAGCTTCTTCATCCTCTCCCTCATCCTGGAGTACACCTGGTTGGAGGCCGTCATCTTCCTCATTGGCATCATTGTGGCCAACGTGCCCGAGGGACTCCTGGCCACCGTCACGGTAAGAACTCCTATGGCGGAGGATGCCTGTGGTGGACCTTCCGTCCTTGGCAGAGCCTGGAAGCCACCAGAGATGGTTCGCTGATCAGAAGCTCTTTCTGGGCTGTGGCTTCTGTCTCTGCTGCAGCCTGAAGGGTTTCTTGGGGCCTAGAAGTGTTTTACCCTCCACCCAAAGCTCGGTGGACAGTGCCCCAGCGCCTGTGAACTCTGGTGTAGACCTGGTGACTTGTCAGTGTGTCCCACTCTTGAGAGCCACAATTGATGGACTCCTGGTTCCCAAGTTCACCTTCTCTTCGCCTCTTCTGGGACTAGCAGAGGCTTCTGCACCAGGGGACCTAGGGTTTCAAAGCGCTACTCCAGCTGTCTCTCATCTTCAATACTGCACTTGTCCTGTGTAGACCCAAGTGGACCGTTCACTTTATTTCCCTCCGCTGGTCTTCACATTGGGAATGAGGGGGGTGGGGCGGTAGGTTAGGTCTCAGTCCCACTGATGTCCTCTTCCCACCCTCTATCCTAGGTGTGCTTGACCCTCACGGCCAAGAGAATGGCCCGGAAGAACTGCCTGGTGAAGAACCTGGAAGCTGTCGAGACCCTGGGCTCCACCTCCACCATCTGCTCTGACAAAACCGGAACCCTGACCCAGAACCGAATGACCGTGGCCCACATGTGGTTCGACAACCAGATCCACGAAGCAGACACCACCGAGAACCAGAGTGGTGAGTGGGGGGGGCTTCCTGCCCAGGGGGTGAGGGGCGCATTACTGCGAGAGACTGTCATTCATCACTAAGGTGGGGTTCCCTGCTGGGGGGCATTACTGGGAGAGTCTGGCATTCAGCCCCATGTGGGGGGCTACGAGGGGGGTGGGGGGGGAGGGCAGGTATTACTGGAGTGTCATTCAGCCCCAGGTGGGGGGCTCCCTGTGGAGGGGCATTACTGGAGTATCATTCAGCCCCAGGTGGGGGATCCCTGCTGGGGAGGGGCATTACTGGAGAATCATTCAGCCCCAGCTGGGGGTCTTCCAAGGGGCGTTACTGGGGGGGGGGGTCCTTGCATTACATGGGGGTCGGGTGGTTGTTTAAGGGTAATTGAAGCCTGGTCTGGGGGTGCTCGGATCTGGTCTTGGGGTGAGGAGGCGGAGGGGGTTGCCGTGCCCTTGTTTTTCATGCTGCTTCAGTCTCAGACCCTGGCCTATAGCTAAGGCCCGGGCAGTTACCAATCTTTCCTAATATCCTGATCTTTCCTACAGGCGCTTCCTTCGACAAAAGCTCGCCCACTTGGGTCGCCCTTGCACGCATAGCTGGCTTGTGCAACCGGGCCGTCTTCCAGGCGGGCCAGGACAGCACGCCCATCCTGAAGGTAGGTGCCCTGGGGGCTGCACATCCTGTCCTGGGACAGCTGGCACAGGGTGGGAAGCCCTGGATGCTGCCAGCCATGGGCCTGTTAGCACCTCTGCCCTCGGGCTGACACGGTCCCAGGCGCTAAACCGGCCCAACCTGTCAAACCGACCCGACTGCCACATTCAGGCGGCCTGAACCCTCCAGCGTGGGCTGTGAAGCGTCATAGCGCCATCTCGGCTCCTCGAGTCCTGGCAGAGGCCGGGAGTACTCGTCTGTTACTCCAGGGTACAGCTGCAGTTCACTCTCTGCCTCAAACCATGTGCTCTGAGGTACAGCCAGCCCGGGGAGAGGAGTCTTCGAACTAGGGGGGGGGGGGGGAGGGGGGCAGGCCCCCTTGGGGGGGGGGAAGGGAGGGAGCTCTAGTGATCCTTGGAGGGACCCCTCCACCCCATCCTCAGTTCTATTCACACTGTGAATGCTCGTTAGTAAGGCCCCTCTGAGCAGAATGGTGTATTTGGCATCGTGCATTGCATTTTAAAACAGTAAGAGAACTTAACTGCAGTGTTTAAACGAGTCGACACAAAGTTAAATGTTGGCACTCTAGTATAATAATGGTGAAAAATTCAGAGGGTCCCCTATTTTTTTCCCGGGTGGGGATGGGGGGTATGTGGGGGGGGGGGGGGGAGAAACACCACATTAAAAGGTTTGTAGACTACTGAGCCACACAATGGTGTCACTAGTGCAGTGTGTACAAGACCCCTTGCCAGGCACTGCCCCACCCCCACAGTTCCACCGTCTGAGTAGATGAAGATCTTCCCTTCACATCATTTTGTGCTCTCTTTATCTCCAATTCAGAGAAATGACACCATTGAATGAATGAGTTAGTGGGTGGGGCAGGCAGCCGATGTGTGGCCAGTTGGGCTCCTTGTGCGCACACTATAGTGTCCTACACGAGGGGTGTTCGGACTCCAAAGCCCGCTCAGGTGGCACTGCACGTGGCTTGCAGTGTTACCATGGGTGTGCCCCTTCGTGCCACTGCTCGGCCTGTGGCACCATTGTGGGCTGGGAAGGGCTCGTGAGGAGTCGGTCACTTTTCCACCTCTTGCGATGCGATTTCCTTAAATGGAACAATGTTGCCCTGTGAAGTAAGGACCTTTGTACCCCTGTACTTGTGCGATAAAGCGCCTTGCTACGTAACGTAAGTGTATGCACTGCTTGCGGATTTTCAAAAGGCTCCACAATGAAATGGTTTGTTACGCTTTGGTGTAGCGCCTACAGATGGTGGCCTCCCTAACTCTGTCACAGCTCTCAAGCGCCTACAAATGTCTCCCTCCTCTAACCCTGTCACAGCTCTTGAGCGCCTACAAATGTCTCCCTCCTCTAACCCCGTCACAGCTCTCAAGCACCTACACGTCTGCCTCTTTCCTGTACCCCGTCACAGCTCTCGAGCGCCTACAAATGTCTCCCTCCTCTAACCCCGTCACAGCTCTCGAGAGCCTACAAATGTTTCCCTCCTCTAACCCTGTCACAGCTCTCGAGAGCCTACAAATGTCTCCCTCCTCTAACCCCGTCACAGCTCTCGAGTGCCTACAAATCTCTCTTCTATCCCCGTCACAGCTCTCGAGCGCCTACACGTCTGCCACCTTCCTGTACCCTGTCACAGCTCTCAAGCGCCTACACGTCTACCTCCTTCTTGTACCCCGTCACAGCTCTCAAGCGCCTACACGTCTGCCTCCTTCCTGTACCCCGTCACAGCTCTCGAGCGCCTACAAATGTCTCCCTCCTCTAACCCGTCACAGCTCTCGAGTGCCTACAAATCTCTCTTCTAACCCCGTCACAGCTCTCGAGTGCCTACAAATCTCTTCTAACCCCGTCACAGCTCTCGAGTGCCTACAAATCTCTCTTCTAACCCTGTCACAGCTCTCGAGTGCCTACAAATCTCTCTTCTAACCCCGTCACAGCTCTCAAGCGCCTACATATGTCTGCCTCCTTCCTGTACCCCGTCACAGCTCTCAAGCGCCTACATATGTCAGCCTCCTTCCTGTACCCCGTCACAGCTCTCAAGCGCCTACACGTCTGCCTCCTTCCTGTACCCCGTCACAGCTCTCAAGCGCCTACACGTCTGCCTCCTTCCTGTACCCCGTCACAGCTCTCAAGCGCCTACACGTCTGCCTCCTTCCTGTACCCCGTCACAGCTCTCAAGCGCCTACACGTCTGCCTCCTTCCTGTACCCCGTCACAGCTCTCAAGCGCCTACACGTCTGCCTCCTTCCTGTACCCAGTCACAGCTCTCAAGCGCCTACACGTCTGCCTCCTTCCTGTACCCAGTCACAGCTCTCAAGCGCCTACACGTCTGCCTCCTTCCTGTACCCAGTCACAGCTCTCAAGCGCCTACACGTCTGCCTCCTTCCTGTACCCCGTCACTGCTCTCAAGCGCCTACACGTCTGCCTCCTTCCTGTACCCCGTCACTGCTCTCAAGCGCCTACACGTCTGCCTCCTTCCTGTACCCAGTCACAGCTCTCAAGCGCCTACACGTCTGCCTCCTTCCTGTACCCAGTCACAGCTCTCAAGCGCCTACACGTCTGCCTCCTTCCTGTACCCCGTCACAGCTCTCAAGCGCCTACACGTCTGCCTCCTTCCTGTACCCAGTCACAGCTCTCAAGCGCCTACACGTCTGCCTCCTTCCTGTACCCAGTCACAGCTCTCAAGCGCCTACACGTCTGCCTCCTTCCTGTACCCAGTCACAGCTCTCAAGCGCCTACACGTCTGCCTCCTTCCTGTACCCCGTCACTGCTCTCAAGCGCCTACACGTCTGCCTCCTTCCTGTACCCCGTCACTGCTCTCAAGCGCCTACACGTCTGCCTCCTTCCTGTACCCAGTCACAGCTCTCAAGCGCCTACACGTCTGCCTCCTTCCTGTACCCCGTCACTGCTCTCAAGCGCCTACACGTCTGCCTCCTGCAACCTTTCGAGGCTCACTTTGCTTTGCTGTTTCCCCTAGAGAACAGTCGCCGGCGATGCGTCCGAGTCTGCTCTTCTGAAGTGCATTGAGCTGTGCTGCGGCTCCGTTAGAGACATGAGGGATAAGAATAACAAAGTAGCAGAGATCCCCTTCAACTCCACCAACAAGTACCAGGTGAGTGGTCGGAGGTTCAAGCGTCGTAACCCTCCTCCTGTAGCCAGGTTCGCGGCTTGGGCTGCACTAGCGAGGTGGTGACGTTCTTGGCATGAGCAGTGCAGGTGCCCGGCCTGAGCTGCCTTCAGGCAACGAGCTGCTAAGACTCCTTCCACCTTGCACTAGTAAGTCCCGGCCTGAAGTCTGACGCAGTCTGCTGCTTGAATAGAGATGAAACTTTGCTTTCTTAGACTCAGTACTAATGCTATGCAAGGCGTGCTATTATTCGTTGGATTGGAGTTTTCACGTCTGTAGGTTCGAGGTGAATACTCCAAGTTTGCACTTTCAGATTGTATCTAAATATGTTCTCATTCACCTGTGCACAGATTGATGTGTGGAAGCACGGCAGCAGCCTACACTGGAAGAATTTGCTTTTTCTTATTTCAGGCAAACCGATGAAAAACTAGTCTCTCCCTGTTGAACTTGATGGGCAAATGTGTCTGTAGATAGTGCTCAAAGCACTCTTTGGTAAAAGAGCCTTCAAAGCAGGCAGTATTGCTAGCCCTCTGACCACTGTGCCACAGCAACCACTGGGAACATCACTCCCACTGCCCCTGTGCCACTGCACTTACTCTGAGGTTCACTTGTTCATGTAGGATGAGTGATGTGTTTTTTTGTTGTTGTTTTTTTTACGTTGTAGCTGTCTGTCCATAAAAATGCGAACCCCTCGGAGTCCCGCTTCCTGCTCGTGATGAAGGGTGCCCCGGAGAGGATTCTGGACCGCTGCTCAACCATCCTGCTGCAGGGCAAAGAGCAGCCTCTGGATGAGGAAATGAAAGATGCTTTCCAGAACGCGTACCTCGAGCTGGGAGGACTGGGCGAGAGAGTACTTGGTAAGAAAAGTTGCTGGTGGTAAACTCCTTCACATTCCCCCCTCACCTAGTGAGTGAAGAGACTTAAGGCACCTTTATGGCTTCCAGTGGAGCTAGGGCGGTCAGGCTGCTGTGTAGACTTGTGCACGCAGCGCCCCGGATATAAGCAGGTGCACTTTGAGTAAGCCTGGTTGGCGATCCTACATTGGCAGTATGGGCTTCTTCAACCAACTTGAATACACCTAGAGCCGGAGCACAGCTTATAGGTGAGTACTCCCTACCGTTAACAGCCTGTTGCAAAGATTAGTCTCCCAGCTCACTGGGGAGATGCAGAAGGGTTTGTGGTGTTTAGCTGGGGTCTCCCTACTCTTGGGCATCACTTACAGTAGTGTGCGCAGTTCTATGGAACATGTCATCCCGGCTGGCGCTGCCATGCTCTGCTCTGGGCATGAAGGGCATCACCAGTGGCAGCAGTGAACCATCACGTGAAATCCACGTCTGCAGCCAGTGCTCAATTTATGTGTTAAAAAAAAAAAAACATGTGCTAGAGCCCTGGTCAGGAGGTCGCTGCAGCCCGCAGCTCCCTTTTTCCCCCACCAGCGCTGCAGATGACGCAACCACTACTAGTGACATCACACTCTCACAAATGGGACAATTCAGACTGTTGGAAGCCACCCAAAGCTATAAGAATGGCGTGGACAACCAATATTAGTTGTTATTCATGGATATTGCATGGATATAAACAGCTGTTGTTCTGCTTATCTCTAAATTACACAAACAGCACCACCATGTGGCAGCTGTCATAGGTGCCGGTGCTGAGCACTGGAAACCACCAGTTCAAGTTAAGCACAGTCTGCAGCCTTTTGTGGCGGTGGCTGGTTGAGTTTACAACTAAAGGTTTGGGAATGGGCTTCAAGGGGGTGACCTGGATCTTTATCTGACCACATGAAGGTCCGGTCTGTGGCGAAGTGACCCTGCTGGCTGAAGTCCTCTGTAAGCCCGAGGACCCCTCCGCATCACTAACCCACCTCTCTCCTGCAGGCTTCTGCCACCTGGCCCTGCCGGACGACCAGTTCCCAGACGAGTTCCAGTTTGACTCGGAAGAGGTCAACTTCCCCACGGAGAACCTCTGCTTCGTGGGCCTGATTTCCATGATTGACCCACCTCGTGCTGCAGTGCCGGATGCTGTGGGAAAATGCCGCAGCGCTGGGATCAAGGTATGAACCTCAATGCTTGTTTGTGTGCGTTTAGATGGGCTCGGTGGTCACATTTTGTATAGTGTGTGTGTGTGGTTTTTTTTTTTTGGTTTTTTTTTGTGTCACTCACTTTAATGCTCCATTTCCTTTGTTTTTGCTCTGACCTTCATGCCGGCAGTTGTGTACCTCGCTGAGCCATGATGAAGAGTTTTGGGCTTAAGACTTTCCTCTTACAACAGGGAGTTTCCCATTCTGGTTTGCTGATGGTAGAAGACTCACCCATGCATCACAATTTTTGTGGTTGACTTTAGAGGTGAAGAAGGCGGAATCTAGGGCTTCTGAGGAAGCTGGTGTAGGACTGCATTTTACTAGTGTCTTGATTTAATTCTCATACAGCAAGCTCTTCGCAGTGTTTTCATGAGTTGCTTTACCCAAGTGCCAGACCCCCTTTTGCTGGCCACACAATAGACTGGGACCCTGCTGTGGTGGTTGAGGTCATTTGCAGCTGGTAGACTGGGGTCCGTCCCACTGTGGCTTGGAAACTGGACCAAGTAGAACCCTTTCCGCCCTTGACTCCGGGATAGTGAGGGGGGGGGGGGGCAGTCGCTGGCTTCTCCGGGTGGTTGTGTGTGCACAAGAGCTGAAGTCAGCCAGGCGACACAGTGACTTGGAGATGCAGCCCAGTTCTTGGATTTTTGTAACAAGCAAATAGATTTACACAAGAAAAGTGAGTAGTAATTAATCCAATGATTAGTCCCGGGTTGAGTCCTTGCTTATGTTCTACAAATCATGTTCCCTCCTGCTCGGTCTTCCTCGCCCAGTAACGGCTAGGCACAGGCGTGGAGTATCACTCACTTTCCCTGGGCTCCTTTTGGTAGCAAGTCTAAAGTATGTGGTACATGTGGCTTACAGGCCATGCCTGCCTAGGAACCTCCTTACCTTGAACAACTAACTAGTCCCACCCTTCCCCCTAGTTCTACCAAATGCCACCTCTATTACGAACTAATCCGGGTCTCCTTGCGAAGCCTTCGTGGAATTTCTAAAGGTAGCCCCGTCTCATCCTCATCATTCCAGTGCCTCTCCAGCCGCAGGAAAGCAGGCAATACACTTCCACTGTCTCGCAGCTCATCCTCCATCTTGTGCCACGCTAAGTGCGCACAGGCAGTCCTACGGCCACGCTTGAATTGTAGGCTCACCAAACACACCGGCAGTCTACATGCGTCCTCCGTGCCTCTGCAAGGCACGGTTAAACTGGAAATCAAACTGGTAATGCTGGAGCCACCTCTGTGCTGCCCTAGTGCAGGGGCATTAGTCCCTTGTCCACTAAGAGGGGGTTCTCTGTGCCCCACTTCAGGTCATTATTGGGACTGGCCTAGGCGTCTCCATGTGCACATGAAAGCCATAATAAGCCAGGATAGCGGATTCACATGCAGTCTGGGGATGGGTCGTTCTTGTTCCAACATTCCCCTTCTCCCCGCCCCCCCATCCCCCCCCCCCCCCCCCCCCCCCCACCCCAGTATTGCTTGTTGCACAGATTCCTGCGTTAGATCTGCAGTGATGGGTCTTACTGACCATTGGCATTGTGTGGTTCAGCAGCGTCCATGCCGGTGGCACCACATCTGCATTCAAACTAACTGAACATGGTCCTCTCTTACAGGTTATCATGGTGACAGGAGACCATCCAATCACAGCCAAGGCTATTGCCAAGGGCGTAGGAATCATCTCTGAGGGCAACGAAACTGTGGAGGACATTGCTGCTCGCCTGAACATTCCTGTAAATCAAGTCAACCCCAGGTAAGCGAGTTCCTGATGTGCCTGAGCGAGGCTGTGTCTGTGACTCTAGCAGGCGGGACCTTCAAACTGGGGTGCGGGAACTCCTAGGGGGACCTCAAGTGATTCCAGGTAAGGGGGGTGGGGGGTACCAAGCTCTGGCCAAGAGAAGCGTTATGCTGATAACACAGCTTTGTTTTAAGCTGAATACAATGAGGGACAGTGAACCGCCCTGTAATGGGCCATCACAGACATGTTTGATCATTTATATCCAAGCGGGGAGTGTGTGTCAAAAGGGAAGAGACTCTAAATAGTCTTCAAACCCCCTTCCCCCTCCCCCACCCCCCCCAAAATCACACTGTGGATACTTTTACACTTTAAGGCCTGTCTGACCAGGATAGTATGTTTGGCATCATGTATTTGATTGCAGTAAAGTTCTGTTACTGTTTCAAAAATGCAATGTTTAAATAAGTATAGACGTGTTTAAACATTGACAATTTAATAGAATAATTGTGAAAAATTTGTAAGGGGAATCCTCCCCGCCGCTCCCCCTAAGAAGGAGGCGCAGCTTTACAAAGTTTGAAGACCACTCCTCCATAGGCCTCTTCTCCGGTCGTTGCAGGTTGGTCTCTTCGTAATATACGGCGCATCAGCCAAGATTGGGGGGGTTTCTGAAATGGGTTTTGGTGTAGGTCTCCTGGTACCTAAGCTTGTGATTCACCCTCAGGGTCATGTTACTACTTGTTAATACAATACTTTAAAAGGATTATGCGATGCGTAAACTCCTCTGCCTGGTTTCATGCGCCCCCTCTGTTTCCATTCTGCTTTTGTGGCACTTTTCATTTAAGAAGTGAGGTTCTTGTCGCCCCTTTGGTACCCTGACACTTGCACTCCTTCTCTCCATCCAGAGATGCGAAGGCTTGTGTGATCCACGGCACCGACTTGAAGGACATGGCTCCGGAACAGATCGACGACATCTTGCGGCATCACACGGAGATCGTATTCGCCAGGACGTCCCCTCAGCAGAAGCTGATCATCGTTGAGGGTTGCCAGCGACAGGTGAGGACGTCGGTGGAGACCGGTCGCTAACTGGGGTTTGTGTTGCAAACACAAACCAGCAAATGCAGCTAGTCTTGCAAAATGCTTTATTGGAGTTAAGTTGTGTCTCTTAGCTGTGTGTGATCTTGGCCTCCCACCACTGCATTCCAGTTCTACTGAGTTGTGGTGTCTGCTTCGGATGTTGTATTTGTAAAATAGTCCACACTCATCCCCTTTTACTGAGGCATGTGTGCACCAGGGAGGGTGACTCCGGCACACAGAGTTCCATGTTTGCGGCCAAGGTTGAGGCTTTGAGGCATGTGTTCAGCAGAGAGGGTGACGCAGGCGCACAGTATTGCGTGTTTGGGGCCAAGGTTGAGGCTTTGAGGCATGTGTTCAGCAGAGAGGGTGACGCAGGCGCACGGTATTGCGTGTTTGGGGCCAAGGTTGAGGCTTTGAGGCATGTGTGCAGCAGAGAGGGTGGCGCAGGCGCACGGTATTGCGTGTTTGGGGCCAAGGTTGAGGCTTTGAGGCATGTGTGCAGCAGACAGGGTGACGCAGGCGCACAGTATTGCGTGTTTGCGGCCAAGGTTGAGGTTTTGAGGCATGTGTGCAGCAGACAGGGTGACGCAGGCGCACAGTATTGCGTGTTTGGTGCCTGAGTGGAGGGTCAAGCAAACGTCAGTGCTTCCTTGGATGGATGCGGGAGTGTGACTGAGTTGTGGCCATTTCGGCCATCTGACCTCTAACCCTCCTGTTGCCTGGCAGGGCGCGATCGTGGCAGTCACCGGGGACGGTGTGAACGACTCCCCGGCCCTGAAGAAAGCAGACATTGGCATCGCCATGGGCATCGCCGGCTCCGACGTCTCCAAGCAGGCTGCCGACATGATCCTTCTGGATGACAACTTTGCCTCCATCGTGACTGGTGTGGAGGAAGGTGAGTGCCAAAGCCCTGGACATGGGTGGACCTCGGCTGCAAGGTGACGTCACTGCTTACGCGGGTGCCCTCACTCAGTGGTCTGGCATGTCTCGGTGTAAGGCAGTGGTCTTCAAATAATTTAATGCCGCACATCCCCCTTTGGGGGGGGGTTCCAGAATTTCAGTTAGTCTATTAAATTGTCAATATTAAGTAGGTCTAGAATTATTTAAACATTGCAGTTAAGTTCTGTTATTGTTTTAAAAATGCACTCAAATACATGATGCCAAATGTACTATTCTGGTCAGGCAGGCCTTACTAATGTGTAAAAGTATCCACAGTGTGATTATTAGACATTGGGGAGGGTGGGGGTCATTTAGAGTGCCTTACCTTTTAATACTTCCCATCCAGGATATAAATGACTAACTTGTCGGTGATGGCCCATTACGGAGTTCACTGCTGCTCATTGTTTCCCGCTTAAAGCCCTCATCAGTATAATGCGCCTCTGGCCAGAGCCTGGCGTCCAGTTTGAAGACCCTTGGTGTAAGTGATGGAGGCATCTGGCCATCACCATGGGTCACTTCCACATAACTGTGCCCTGCACTGATGAGACGGATGCCAAGGACCCAAGTTGGCTGGTTAATCACAGTGCCTCCAGTCTTTGCCAAGTGAACTTTACCGGTTAATGTGTTGGTTTTTATCTTCCTTCAGTTGTGTAAGACAGTGGTTCCCAAACTTTTGACTTCTGTGGCCCCCCACTTTATCATTACGGGAACTTGGGGACCCTCCTCGAATCATTATTGGATTCCAAGGACCACCGCTGTCATTACTGAAAGCTGGGGACCCCGGCCTAAAAATTGTTCATAATTTGAAACTCGACAAACAAAAAATACAGAAACAAGCATTCATTAAACACATACACAAATAACACATTTTATTTAATTTGCAAATAAAAATATAATTTAAAAAATGGCATTTAAATTTAATAGGAAGGTTGGAGCTTTTCTAAATTCAATTGAAGCCACACATCGCCCATACCATATTCTGTCTGATGCACCTGCACGGCTTCCTCGAATCCATCTGTAATCTTTAGCCTCCAATTTCAAATTCCTTGACATTTACAGTAGGTTTTACAATGTTCAGTTGTACATTTAGCCACTTTATTTATATACACTTTATTAATCTGTTAAGATTATTGAATTATCTAAGCAGTCGCGGACCGCAGGTTGGTAATCACTGGTGTAAGATACTGACTGCTTCTAGCCAGGACCCTGAATGTTGGTAGATCTTCCAGAATGGATAATGCAGGGTCTCCTGGTATCCCAGGCCGAGCCCAGACTTTGTTTCTTTAGCAAGTGGGTGAGCCGGTCTGCGTTTAGCGTCTTGCCTGACGACTGTTTCTTGTTGCCCAGGTCGTCTGATCTTCGATAACCTGAAGAAGTCCATCGCCTACACCTTGACCAGTAACATTCCAGAGATCACCCCTTTCCTCATCTTCATCATTGCCAACATTCCACTGCCCCTGGGCACAGTCACCATCCTCTGCATCGATCTGGGCACAGACATGGTGAGTCTTTAGGCCTACGGTCAGCCTAGATTTTTTTGTTAATTTTTTCCCCACTTTTTTTTGTTTTGTTCATATACGTAATAGTGTAGTTATAAATGTAATACTCCAGTATTGGTGACCGTATTTCTAAAGCATGCTCACGTTCTTTTCCATGACTGCGCAAGCTTGAGTCGGATTCTTATCCCTCCAACCCTTCATGCTTCAGGAGCTGAAGGCACAATAAATATACCTGTAGGTTTACACCTGGAATAGTGAGGCCAGTACCAGGCTGTGCCATCACAGCCCTATATTATTCTTTCAGGACTGCTTCAGTGTGCTCGCTCACCCTTATAACACCCTCTACCAACAATGACCAGCAGAGATCACTTAGTACTACTACTCCATTGTCCCCCATGTTGTGCAGCGGTCCTTCCATTGTCCCCCATGTTGTGCAGCGGTCCTTCCATTGTCCCCCATGTTGTGCAGCGGTCCTTCCATTGTCCCCCATGTTGTGCAGCGGTCCTTCCATTGTCCCCCATGTTGTGCAGCGGTCCTTCCATTGTCCCCCATGTTGTGCAGCGGTCCTTCCATTGTCCCCCATGTTGTGCAGCGGTCCTTCCATTGTCCCCCATGTTGTGCAGCGGTCCTTCCATTGTCCCCCATGTTGTGCAGCGGTCCTTCCATTGTCCCCCATGTTGTGCAGCGGTCCTTCCATTGTCCCCCATGTTGTGCAGCGGTCCTTCCATTGTCCCCCATGTTGTGCAGCGGTCCTTCCATTGTCCCCCATGTTGTGCAGCGTGGCCTTCCATTGTCCTCCATGTTGTGCAGTGTGGCCTTCATCACTGGTGTAACATTTGACCCAGGTGTGTGTGTGTGTGTGTGTGTGGGGAGGGGGGGTACCCTGAGCTGTAGTGGGGGCCGCTACAGCACAAACTGCACGGGCAGGGGGCCCCTGCTTGAGAGCTCCCAACTAGGTCGGGGGGCTCGATGTACTTGGCGCCGGGGCCTCAAGTTTTTACACCACTGCCTTCCCTTGGCCCTTCCCATGGTGTGCGGTGGCCCTTCCCATGGTGTGCGGTGGTCCTTCCATATTGTGCTGTGCCTTCAATAGTGTAATTAATATGGTTTTCCCTCAGGTTCCCGCCATCTCCCTGGCTTACGAACAGGCTGAGAGTGACATCATGAAGAGACAGCCCAGGAACCCTAAGACAGACAAGCTAGTGAACGAGCGGTTAATTAGCATGGCCTACGGGCAGATAGGTAAGCAGGCCAGCCTCCCTTCGGCAGCACGCCTGGCACGATGCTGCACACTCGCCATACAGCCC
Organism: Pleurodeles waltl; assembly: GCF_031143425.1. Classification (NCBI taxonomy): domain Eukaryota; kingdom Metazoa; phylum Chordata; class Amphibia; order Caudata; family Salamandridae; genus Pleurodeles; species Pleurodeles waltl. Next base: position 1,535,593,164 of record NC_090447.1, on the reverse strand, counting down.
CTTATCCCCCTCGCCCCACTATCCAGGAGTGAGTGGTTTGCCATGGGAATGCACGTCTTCTGATGTGATGTAATTTCTATGTTTTTAGTATGTCACCTGTGTTTCGGGTATGTCGAATTGAGCCCTGGGCATGTGTGGACTATATAGTATGTTTAACACAGGAGAATATATGTGAATTGTTCGATGCCCCTGACTTCTCCATACCTTGTACCAGCCCTCATCTCACTGGACATGCCTTTCCTGCTTTTTCCCGTGTTTAGGCATGATTCAAGCCTTGGGCGGCTTCTTCACATACTTTGTCATCTTGGCAGAGAACGGGTTCCTTCCCTGGACGCTCCTCGGAATCCGAGTCAACTGGGATGACCGCTGGGTCAATGACGTGGAAGACAGTTATGGCCAGCAGTGGGTAAGCTGCCCACATGCTGTTGTGTAGTGTACACTGGTGTTTGTGCTTGTGTTCTCAAACAATCTAGTAAGGTTCCTTGATGTGTGGTCAGAAGAGCTCTGGTGACAGTGATTTTATTCCTGCCTTTGATATACATTCGCTGATGTGGGTGAATTACCGGTGGGTGGTGCAAATCCAGAGGCTTCTGATGGTGGCCATTGGGCTGAGCACAGCAGGTGTTCGCCTTGGTGGCGGCAGCCTTGTTTGTCCTGTGAAGATGCTGTTCTTATTGCGGGTTTCCTCTTTCAGACTTTCGAGCAGCGCAAGATAGTGGAGTTCACCTGCCACACCTCTTTCTTCATCAGCATTGTGGTCGTGCAGTGGGCTGACTTGATCATATGTAAAACCAGAAGGAACTCTGTCTTCCAGCAAGGAATGAAGTGAGTACTCCCTGGGTGGGCACCCCTGTAACCTGCGGGTACGGTACTGGAAAATAACCTACCTTTTAGATCTCGGTGTGGAATATGTCAGTGTCTAGGGAAACCGTCTCGAACAGTGCTGCAAACCCTCTTAGCCCCTCAGTCTTAGTGAATGAAGGCACCAATGGATGAACACAACAAAACAGGTGGATTCCTGTGTTGCTGTACACCTAGATGTCTACTTGGGGGAGGAGGGGGAATAAGCGTGCGCGTCTCTCCTGGGGCGGGCGGGGGTTGATGCGCATGTCTCTCTCCTGGTGGGGGAATAACTGTGCGTGTGTCTCTCGGGGGGGGGGGGGGAGTATAACTGTGCGCGGGGTCTCTACTGGGGGATACCAATGCTACCCCTCACCCTTTTTTTAAAATTTATTTTTATTTTTCCTTTTGAAACTCTGTATTTTTGTTTGCTGACGGTTTTTGGGCCTTTCATTGGTTTGTTGAACAGAATGTTGGCCAAAATGGCTTCTTCCTAGGTTTACCTGCTAAACGTACCCTTCCATGTAATGGAACTTTAAGACTCCAAACCGGTGTGACTCAAGGCGCAGATGATTTCATTCAAGGTTTGAGTTTCCAGAAGAAGTGTCCCATTTTATTAGTTCAAGCTCTCCCCTCTAACCTGTGACGTTTGCCATTTCTGTGGAGGTCTGCCACCTCCTATACTCTGTAACTAAATTGTGCTTATAGAAAATCCATCCTCCCATCTTGGAGTGAGACGTTGAGTTTTCAGTTCTCCAGTGTACAATCCTCCATAAATGTATGTGCTGCACAGGGATTGCAGTAAATAGTCAGATTGTTCCATAGAATATTTTCATGCTGAAAAATAGTTTTTGTGACTTTTTCTTGCCCTAATTAGCACATTTTGTCTTCCAGGAATAAGATCTTGATTTTCGGCCTCTTCGAAGAGACAGCTCTGGCAGCTTTTCTGTCTTACTGCCCAGGAATGGACGTGGCTTTAAGAATGTACCCTCTCAAGTAAGTGGTGTGTTTTTTACATGATCATAGGAGCCCCCGGCTCAGTCCTAGCACTGTGTGTGTTACGGGTGGACAGCCGATTGCTGGTCCGTATGGGCTGCTGTTGAGGTCACGAAAGAAGATCAACATATATTTAAGTCAATTTTGTCTGTAAAATAAAATACAGACAAGCAGCATCAATTGTAACCTCTAAGGTTCTTATTAGCTAAAAGATCTATTGAGGCTTCCCTTGTCTGAGGCACTTTATGCGTTAAACTGTGCAAGTTCCCTCAAACAATGGGTAATCACTTAGTGCGCATGTCACTGAGCATCTGGTATCATGAGCACAGAGGCCCTTTTCATAGGCTGGATCGCAAATGTTGGATTACTACGCCCCTTGCGAGACGTAACACCTCAGGGCGTAACTTACTAATGGATATTGCACAAGGGGACGGAGAGACCGACTTGTTTCCTACTGACATGAAAGGTAGGGCAATAGACTGTTTGCTAAATATTCCTTACCCTTTGCAGGGGCAATGAGTAGGGCTGCTCTCTTCACAATGGCTTTTATTTGTGTCTTACTAGAGTGGTTGCCAGATTCCCCTCTCTGCATTGTGCCTCCTTCAAACATAGGCTTGAAATTATATTAGAAGTTTCATATGAGATTAAGTTATTATTAAAAATTATATATAATTTAAACTTATTAGCGGATTTTCAGTGTTTCAGCCCTCCAAATAAAACTTAACTCGCTTCGGATTGCCTACATCATGGTCCACGTGGGTTACAACAACATAACAAACTCAAGCAGCAAATCTATGCATCAAGGCACAGAATTTCACAGCCATAAAGTACCCGCGGGGTGTTTTACACACACAAGCTTTGATTAAAAGAGCAAGAGACCTTCCCCACCGCGTTAAAGGTTGAATTTAATGTCTCCTGCTCCCCCTGGCTTGCAGTCTACTCGTTTGTGCGCCTTTATCGATCAAGTCTGTTCACTGGCCAAATGCTGAAAAATGGGTTGAAAGCCCTCCCTTTATCCCTGCATCGCTTGCTTCCATCCATAGTTATTTTAGGAGGAAGTGGATGGTATATACAGGCTGCTTTAGGTGTTTGTCAGTGTGGTGCTTTGGTCTAGGGCTGTAAAGATTTACCACGTGTGATTGTGTATTTATCCACAAGCATTGCCTCCATCTAATGACCTCCTTTTGTCTCCTAATAGACCAACGTGGTGGTTCTGTGCCTTCCCATACTCACTCCTTATCTTTGTCTACGATGAAATCCGAAAGCTCATCATTCGACGCAGCCCTGGTGGTAAGTTTTGTGTCTGCTCCATTGTTGCTACTATCATTCTCAGACATGGGTCCTCACCCACTTACTAGCATTTCATGCTCCATGTTGGTGTGTTTGATGGGCATGTTGGACTGCGGGCACACTTTGTAGAATGAGCCGGACCACCATCAGCAATTGGGATGGCTGGGGCTCCTCGAGTATGTATGATTGCCCAATAATGGGTTAACATCTTTTATTGAGCGCCTAAAAGCGGAATCCAGCAAGCACTCCCTGCTGCTCCTTGCTCTCTAGCATTCACACCCAAACTTGATTTTGTTTTTAGTAGCTTGACATAGTAATCAGTTGTGCCACATGCCCAGCATCTCCTTGCTGTACAAGGGGGTTTGGGGGGGCTTGGAGAATCCTAAACTATACTCCCCTGCTTTATATCCATTTCTTATGCTTATTGGTTAGGTAGGGCATAGTCTACTCACTCCAGGTCCCTCCACTTTCATTGAGGAATTGTCTACTCCTAGTGGTAACCAGTGCAAAGCTAGAGCAGTGGACAATGCTGTTTGTGTTCCTTGTGTAGTGTGTATGGATGGTGAGGTGGCCTGTGCTCTGCTAGTTCTTGTGTGGTCTAGTTGATGCTCTGCGTGTTGCTTGGTAGTGTATGGATGTTGCGGCGGTTGGTGCTCCACGTGTGGCTTGTGTAGTGTGTGGGTTTTGCAGCGGTTGGTGTTCTGCGCGTTGCCTGTGTAGTGTATGGATGTTGTAGCGGTTTGTGCTCTGCATGTTGCTTGTGTATTGGGTAGATGGTGGTGTTGATGCTCTGCGCATTGCCTGTGGTCTGTGCTCTTCCTGTTGTTCTGCAGTGTCTCTTGCTCTATGCATTTCTTCTGTAGTGGGTAGGGATGGTGTCATTGATGCTCTGTGCGTAGCCTTTGTGGTATGTATGGATGTTGCAGTGGTCGATGTTCTGCGTGCTCCTTATGTAGTGTATGGATGTTGCAGCGGTTGGTGCTCTGCATGTTCCTTGTGTAGTGGGTACGGATGGTGTAGTTGATCTGCTAGTTTCTTCTGTACTGTTGCAGTGGTTGTTGCACTGCGCATTCTTTCTGTAGTGGGTATGGATGGTGTAGTTAATGCTGTGCGCGTTACTTGGGTATTGTATGGATGTTGCAGCGGATGTTGCAGCAGTTGTTGCTATGCATGTTGCTTGTATAGTGTATGGATGTTGCAGCAGTCGATGCTGCGTGTTGCTTGTCAAGTGTATGGATGTTGCAGTGGTTGGTGCTTAGCGCGTTGCTTGTGTAGTGTATTGACGTTGCAGCGGTTGATGCTCTGGGTTGCTTGTGTAGTGTGTATGGATGTTGCAGCGGTTGGTGCTCTGTGCGTTGCTTGTGTGGCGTATAGATTTTGCAGTGGTTGCTCTGCCCGTTGCTTCTGTGGCATATGGATGTTGCAGCGGTTGGTGCTCTGTGCGTTGCTTGGGTGGCATATGGATGTTGCAGTGGTTGCTCTGCCCATTGCTTGTGTGGCATATGGATGTTGCAGTGGTTGCTCTTCCTGTTGCTTGGGTGGCATATAGATGTTGCAGTGGTTGCTATGTGCGTTGCTTGTGTGGTGTATGGATGTTGCAGCGGTTGCTATGTGCGTTGCTTGTGTGGTGTATGGATGTTGCAGCGGTTGCTATGTGCGTTGCTTGTGTGGTGTATGGATGTTGCAGCGGTTGCTATGTGCGTTGCTTGTGTGGTGTACGGATGTTGCAGCGGTTGCTATGTGCGTTTCTTGTGTGGTGTATGGATGTTGCAGCGGTTGCTATGTGCGTTGCTTGTGTGGTGTATGGATGTTGCAGCGGTTGGTGCTCTGTGCGTTGCTTGGGTGGCATATAGATGTTGCAGTGGTTGCTCTGCCCATTGCTTGTGTGGCGTATGGATGTTGCAGTGGTTGCTCTGACCGTTGCTTGTGTGGTGTGTGTGTGTGTGTGTGTGTGTATGGATGGTGTATTCAATGCTCTGCCCGTTGCTTCTGTGGCGTATGGATGTTGCAGTGGTTGCTCTTCCTGTTGCTTGGGTGGCGTATAGATGTTGCAGTGGTTGCTCTGCCCGTTGCTTCTGTGGCATATGGATGTTGCAGCGGTTGGTGCTCTGTGCGTTGCTTGGGTGGCATATAGATGTTGCAGTGGTTGCTCTGCCCATTGCTTGTGTGGCGTATGGATATTGCAGCGGTTGGTGTTCGGTGCGTTCTTGTGTCTATGGCTGTCTCGGCGGCCAGTGCTGTGTGTTGCTTGTCTCGTGTATGGATGTTGCAGCGGTTGTTACCTTGTGCGTTCCTTGTGTATGGATGTTGCTGTTGCGGGAGCCCGTACGCGTCCACCTCCACCTCCCTCTGCAGATTTCTCATGTGCTTACTTTATGAACCCGCTGGCTCATCAAACTTTTCTCTTCTCTCGCCAGGTTGGGTGGAAAAAGAAACGTACTATTAGTTGGTTGTCGCAACATTTCACACCGGTGCGGCTGCGCACACTCCTCGCCCTCTGTTCTGCAGCCTTCGTCCTGGACTCCTGGCCTCTTCAGAAAAGACAGCCTCGTGGCAAGGAGCACCGGAGCCTGGCCCGTGTCTTCAACGTGTCGGTCTGAGCGTGGTAACATTTGTATGTGCCTTTTCCTTTGGTTTTAAAAGGAAAGAACCCAAGAGATGTGGTTTTATATCTGGATTTTTACAAATAAAGGCGGATTATAACAGTCTGGCAGCTGGACTGGCTCTGGTGCATTTCTTCCGAAACCCGCGTCCACTGCACGGTTACATTAATTGGATGGACGTTTTAAAAGCTCAGTTCTGCCGAAAAAACACATTTCAGTTTGGCTAATCTGTATGAATAAAGTCTTTTGTTGTAATACCTCCTGACTCCTGCTAGTACATGGGGTGAGGATAACCGGGCGGTGTTGCTGCTGGTACTGCAAGGCGACCTGGCGGGCCAGCTTTGGTAGAGAACAGGAAAGCTCCTTACTGTCGGTCAGTTGTTGTACTCGAACAGCTAGAGACGCTCATCTGGCTGTTAAAATCAAGAATCTGATCCAGTTTCATGAGAATGTCCAGTGTTGCATGCCCAGCTCTTAACTTTCAGCCGAAGAACTCAAACCACCATCTCTGTGGACCTCTTGGGTGCGTAGATCTACCCAAGTGTCCCCCCTCTCTGCTACTGCCGTGTGTACACTCTGTGGCCGTACCTCTGCGCGTCTAGCGCTCCCTCCCACACGCCCCCTGCGCTCCCTCCCACACGCCCCCTGCGCTCCCTCCCACACGCCCCCTGCGCTCCCTCCCACACGCCCCCTGCGCTCCCTCCCACACGTATTGTATTGGGCACTTATAAGGCGCTTAGCTACCCTAGGGCATCCCAGCGCTATAGTGTACTACACATTACACAGCGGTGACAATGTTGAACATCTGCCATTAGAGCCGGAGATCGACAAGATTGTGCGAACAGCCAAGTCTTTTGCTGCTTGCGGATGGCAATTCCAATTCAGCAGTCCGCAAGGTAATAGGCATAAGATTCCTTAGCTTGAAAACATTGTACAGGAAAAGATGTCCGCCTCTTCTCACTCTGGATTGGTGGAACCATAGCTAGGCAGGCGTTGGAAGAACACAAGCATCTTGCAGGGATATAAGGAGTGATCCAGGCATTCACAATGTTGGAACATTTCTGGGTGAGTGATCTGTGAGCAATGCATAGGCATTTACATTTTTGAGCAGCCGGCAGCCAGTGTAGCGACTTTAGAGCTTGTCGGGCGGAGTGAAATTTAGAGATATTACATAGAGTACGGGCAGCAGCATTCCGCGCCACTTGTAATGTCAACTGTTGATTTGTGAGTGCCCAAATATAGCGCATTTCCATAGTCAAGTCGAACCAGAATGAGTACTTGGACTGCTAGTCTTTCGGACAGGGACGGGAGAAGGTGTAACATTTTCCTAAGAGCTCTCAACATCCCAAAGCAGGTACCAGCCACTTTCGTTGCTTGGGTGTTCATGGTCGAGTCTTTGTCCAGCCAAACACCTAGATTTTTTTACCTCTGGCTTTGGCATTGGCGGGCGCTTAAGTCATTAGGCCATCCCAAGTTCATCATACTTGGAGGGGCTACCTAGTTTTCTCCCCATCGAGGTTCAGAGCTGAACGGCTCATCCAATTGACTACATTTGTAATGCAGGAGCCAAGAGAGGGAGGTTGATAGTTCTTTACATGGCTCACCGAAAAAATTATTTGGGTATCATCCTCTGCGCCCCCGAGACCCCTATGCTCCCCCTCTCCTGTACGGCGCATCTCTCCCCTTGGATGGATGATGGCTACGTGGCGGTATAAGAAACCACGCAGGCTGCAGAGTGCACGCGGTGTTTCTCTTCCCAGGATTTCTGCACCTAAAGCTCCCGAAGTTCAGCGAGTCGGACCCCAGTGCCATGTCCTGTACATGTGCGGAGCCTCCGATGGCCTACCCATCCTCTAAGGGTTGCTGCTGGTCTACTCCACGCCTGTGTCAGTCGCACACCATGAACACTGAACACCATGTCCCTGTTTCTGGTACCTCGGATGAGGGGCATTCACGGAGGTCCAGTGTCGCCTGTTGGAGCCGGTCACCACCTCCTGCGGTGTTACCGAAAGAACTGGATGGGATTCTGGAAGAAACCTTGGGAAATGTTCTCAGCTTCCTTTGATGTGAGAACCTTGTGTTCGATGGCATCTGTCGCTGTAGATACGCATGTTTTGCAATAGCTCGCCATCTGGTGTTGGGCCGGAGTGTTACAAGTTGTTTTTCTTCGAAGAAGTCTTTCGAGTCACGGGACCGAGTGACTCCTCCTTTTGTCTCCATTGCGCATGGGCGTCGACTCCATCTTCGATTGTTTTTTTTTTCTGCCATCGGGTTCGGACGTGTTCCTGTCGCTCCGAGTTTCGGAACGGAAAGATAGCTAATTTCGGAAGATTTTCGTCGGTATTGTTGCGTTCGGGATCGGCGTAGTTAGATTCAACACCGCATCGAAGAGCTCCGGTGCCCTTCGGGGTAGTTTTTCGATCCCCCGTCGGGGCCTGGTCGGCCCGACCACGTGCTGAAGAACGCCGATGGAACGGACCCCGTTCCGTTTCTGCCCCAAATGCCACAATAAATACCCCTATACAGACCAACACTTGGTCTGTAACCTGTGCCTGTCACCTGAGCACAGTGAAGACACCTGCGAGGCCTGTCGTGCGTTCCGGTCCCGAAAAACACTCCGAGACCGTTGAGCCAGAAGACTTCAGATGGCGTCCGCGCCGACAGCCCACCGAGAGTTCGAGGAACAAGAAGAGGAAGGTACCTTCTCGATCCAAGACTCAGACTCCGAAGGATTCGACGATACACAAACCGTGAGTAAGACGTCGAAAACCACACAGAGTAAGATTTACAAGGCCCAGGGGACGCCACTGCCATCAGGCCATGGCTCCACCCATAAATTCGGTGACCGACCGTCGGCACCGAAAAAGGCCCAAACAGTGCCGAGATCGTCCGACTCCGGTCGAGACACCGGCACGCAGCCTTCTCGGGACCGAGAAAGTGCTGGAGACAAGCCTCGACACCGAGATGCCGATGTGGACACGGCTCGACGCCGAGACAGCGGCACCGAAGAAGATCGACGCCGAGAGGTTTCGGCCCCGAAAAAGAAAAAAGTCACCTCGGAGCCGAAAAAACACGCAGACAGGGTTTCGGTGCCGAAACAAACTGCAAGCGACCCAGCTTCAGGCTCTTATACAGAAGAGCACTCGCTAACCTCCCAAATGCAAAAGCATAGGTTTGAGGAAGAGCTACAATCAACTGATGTGGACCATACGAAAAGCGTATTTTCATACAGCAGGGGACAGGAAAAATAAGCACCCTTCCCCCCATTAGAAGAAAGAGAAGGTTGGAGTTCCAAACTGAACAGACACCACAACCAAAAGTGGTGAAAAGAGTTACCCCACCACCCTCTCCTCCGCCCGTGATTAACGTCTCACCAGCACAAACTCCATCACACTCCCCAGCTCACACCACCATAAGCCAGGGTGACCAAGATCAAGACGCATGGGACCTATACGACGCCCCAGTGTCAGATAACAGTCCGGAGGCATACCCTACGAAGCCATCTCCACCAGAGGACAGCACCGCGTATTCTCAAATGGTGGCTAGAGCAGCACAATTTCACAACGTAAGCCTCCACTCAGAACAGGTCGAGGATGATTTTTTATTCAACACTCTCCTCCACCCACAGCTCATACCAAAGCCTGCCTATGCTCCCTGGTATGCTCCGGCACGCAAAAGAAATCTTTAAGGAGCCGGTCAAAAGTAGGGCTATCACACCAAGGGTGGAAAAAAAGTATAAGGCGCCTCCTACAGACCCGGTTTTCATCACTACACAGCTGCCACCAGACTCTGTCGTTGTAGGAGCAGCTAGGAAAAGGGCCAACTCCCACACATCTGGAGATGCACCACCCCCAGATAAAGAAAGCCGCAAGTTCGATGCAGCTGGTAAGAGAGTCGCAGCACAAGCTGCAAACCAGTGGCGCATCGCGAACTCCCAGGCACTACTTGCGCGCTATGACAGAGCCCACTGGGACGAGATGCAACATCTCATTGAACATCTGCCCAAGGACTTACAAAATAGGGCAAAACAAGTGGTTGAGGAGGGACAGACCATTTCCAACAACCAGATCCGCTCCTCCATGGACGCTGCAGATACAGCTGCACGGACAATTAATACATCTGTAACTATCAGAAGGCATGCATGGCTCCGAACGTCTGGATTTAAACCAGAGATTCAACAAGCAGTTCTCAATATGCCTTTTAACGAAAAAGAACTGTTCGGTCCAGAAGTGGACACAGCGATTGAGAAACTCAAAAAAGATACGGACACTGCTAAAGCCATGGGCGCACTCTACTCCCCGCAGAGCAGAGGCAATTACAGCACATTCCGTAAAACACCCTTTCGAGGGGGGTTTCGGGGTCAGAGCACACAAGCCAGCACCTCACAAGCAACACCGTCCAGTTACCAGGGACAGTATAGAGGAGGTTTTCGGGGACAATATAGAGGAGGGCAATTCCCTAGGAATAGAGGAAGATTTCAGAGCCCCAAAACCCCTACAACTAAACAGTGACTCACATGTCACTCACCCCCTCCACACAACACCAGTGGGGGGAAGAATAAGTCATTATTACAAAGCATGGGAGGAAATCACTACAGACACTTGGGTTCTAGCAATTATCCAACATGGTTATTGCATAGAATTTCTACAATTCCCTCCAAACATACCACCAAAAGCACAAAATTTGACAAAACATCATTCCAATCTCCTGGAGATAGAAGTGCAGGCACTATTGCAAAAGAATGCAATCGAATTAGTGCCAAACACACAAATAAACACAGGAGTTTACTCACTGTACTTTCTGATACCAAAGAAGGACAAAACGCTGAGACCAATCCTAGACCTCAGAGTAGTGAACACTTTCATCAAATCAGACCACTTTCACATGGTCACACTACAAGAAGTATTGCCATTGCTCAAACTACACGACTACATGGCAACTTTAGACCTCAAGGATGCTTATTTCCATATACCAATACACCCATCGCACAGGAAATACCTAAGGTTTGTATTCAAGGGAATACATTACCAATTCAAGGTACTGCCTTTTGGATTAACAACCGCACCAAGAGTCTTTACCAAATGTCTAGCGGTAGTCGCTGCACACATAAGAAGGCAGCAAATACATGTGTTCCCATATCTAGACGACTGGCTAATCAAGGCCCATTCGTTAATAGAGTGCTCAAATCACACAAATCATATCATACAAACCCTCTTCAAACTAGGGTTCACCGTCAATTTCACAAAATCCAAAATTCTGCCGCGCAAGGTACAACAATACCTGGGAGCCATAATAGACACATCAAAAGGAGTAGCCACTGCAAGTCCACAAAGAATTCAAAATTTCAACACCATCATACAACGCACGTATCCAACACAAAGGATACAAGCAAAGATGGTACTACAACTCCTAGGCATGATTTCTTCATGCATAGCCATTGTCCCAAACGCAAGACTGCACATGAGGCCCTTACAACAGTGCCTAGCATCACAATGGTCACAAGCACAGGGTCACCTTCTAGATCTGGTGTTAATAGACCGCCAAACTTACCTCTCGCTTCTGTGGTGGAACAACATAAATTTAAACAAAGGGCGGCCTTTCCAAGACCCAGTGCCACAATACGTAATAACAACAGATGCTTCCATGACAGGGTGGGGAGCACACCTCGATCAACACAGCATACAAGGACAATGGAACGTACATCAAACAAAACTGCATATAAATCACCTAGAACTTCTAGCAGTTTTTCAAGCACTAAAAGCTTTCCAACCAATAATAGTTCACAAATACATTCTCGTCAAAACAGACAACATGACAACAATGTATTATCTAAACAAGCAAGGGGGGACGCACTCCACGCAGTTAAGCCTGCTAGCACAAAAGATTTGGCGTTGGGCAATTCACAACCAAATTCGCCTAATAGCACAATTTATACCAGGGATCCAAAATCAACTCGCAGACAATCTCTCTCGATCACCAACAGGTCCACGAATGGGAAATTCACCCCCAAATTCTGAACACTTATTTCAAACTCTGGGCAACACCTCAGATAGACTTGTTTGCGACAAAGGAGAACGCAAAATGCCAAAACTTCGCATCCAGATACCCACACAAACAGTCCCAAGGCAATGCCCTATGGATGAACTGGTCAGGGATATTTGCTTACGCTTTTCCTCCTCTCCCTCTCCTTCCTTACCTGGTAAACAAACTCAGTCAAAACAAACTCAAACTCATATTAATAGCACCAACTTGGGCAAGGCAACCCTGGTACACAACGCTGCTAGACCTATCAGTAGTACCCTGCATCAAATTGCCCAACAGGCCAGATCTGTTGACACAGCACAACCAAAAGATCAGACACCCAGATCCAGCATCGCTGAATCTAGCAATCTGGCTCCTGAAATCCTAGAATTCGGGCACTTACAACTTACCCAAGAATGTATGGAAGTCCTAAAACAAGCCAGAAGGCCATCCACCAGGCACTGCTATGCAAGTAAATGGAAGAGGTTTGTTTGCTACTGCCATATTAATCAAATACAACCATTACACACAACTCCAGAACATGTAGTGGGTTACTTGCTTCACTTACAAAAATCTAACCTGGCTTTCTCTTCCATTAAAATACACCTTGCAGCAATATCTGCATACCTGCAGACTACCTATTCAACTTCCCTATATAAGATACCAGTCATTAAAGCATTCATGGAGGGCCTTAGGAGAATTATACCACCAAGAACACCACCTGTTCCTTCATGGAACCTAAATGTTGTCCTAACTAGACTTATGGGTCCACCTTTTGAACCCATGCACTCCTGCGAAATACAGTTCCTAACCTGGAAGGTGGCATTTCTCATCGCCATTACTTCCCTAAGAAGAGTAAGCGAGATTCAGGCGTTTACAATACAGGAACCTTTTATACAACTACACAAGAATAAGGTCGTCCTAAGGACCAATCCTAAATTTTTGCCAAAGGTTATTTCACCGTTCCATCTAAATCAAACAGTGGAACTTCCAGTGTTCTTTCCACAGCCAGATACCGTAGCTGAAAGGGCACTACATACATTAGATGTCAAAAGAGCATTGATGTATTACATTGACAGAACAAAAAACATCAGAAAGACTAAACAACTATTTATTGCATTCCAAAAACCTCATGCAGGAAACCCAATATCAAAACAAGGTATAGCCAGATGGATAGTTAAATGCATCCAAATCTGCTACCTTAAAGCTAAACGACAGCTGCCCATTACACCAAGGGCACACTCAACCAGAAAGAAAGGTGCTACCATGGCCTTTCTAGGAAACATCCCAATGCAAGAAATATGTAAGGCAGCCACATGGTCTACGCCTCACACATTCACCAAGCACTACTGTGTAGACGTGTTATCCGCACAACAAGCCACAGTAGGTCAAGCTGTATTAAGGACATTATTTCAAACTACTTCCACTCCTACAGGCTGATCCACCGCTTTTGGGGAGATAACTGCTTACTAGTCTATGCAGAACATGCGTATCTACAGCGACAGATGCCATCGAACTGAAAATGTCACTTACCCAGTGTACATCTGTTCGTGGCATCAGTTGCAGTAGATTCGCATGTGCCCACCCGCCTCCCCGGGAGCCTGTAGCAGTTTGGAAGTTACCTTCAATTATTTATATATGTATCATCTCAACCTTAAATAGGTGCATACTTAGTCACTCCATTGCATGGGCACTATTACTACAATTCAACTCCTACCTCACCCTCTGCGGGGAAAAACAATCGAAGATGGAGTCGACGCCCATGCGCAATGGAGACAAAAGGAGGAGTCACTCGGTCCCGTGACTCGAAAGACTTCTTCGAAGAAAAACAACTTGTAACACTCCGGCCCAACACCAGATGGCGAGCTATTGCAAAACATGCGAATCTACTGCGACTGATGCCACGAACAGATGTACACTGGGTAAGTGACATTTTCATTTTTCATCACCCCTTGGCTCATTAGTGTTCACAGCATCAAAAAGGTGAGGGGCTGGGTTTTTCTGCTTCTCTGACAAAAGCATGAAAGTGTACAGAACTTGTGTGGGGGGGAGGGAGAGGGGGTTACAGTTGTTAAACTTCACCCTGACAACCTTCATGAAGTTTTATTTTAACGTAAACCCACCTTTGCAATGTTTTACATTTAAATTAAACTTAATTACATTTGCCCATCAGTATGGTCAGACTTTTGAAATCGAATTTCTAAATAATTAAATTAGAAACTGTGATGTCCTACGTTAGTTGGCAAAGGCTTTGGATGTTGTTTAAATCTAAACTTCATGGCACACACGTCAGACCCTGCTCAAAAGTGAGGGAAACAAGTGACCTCTTTAACTGGCTGAGGTGAAAACTTTTCAAGAGGAATATTGTAACCAGGCATGTGTTTATGGATAGTTTGGAACAGGCCATAGCAAAAAGAGATTACATAATATTGCGATACATTTCTAAATCTTTTCTATTAGTGTACCGTTTCTCCATAAAGTGTCTAATTTTTCTTCAAACCTTAAGCCTGAATCCAAATAGGCACATTTCACTAAAATACATATAAAGGATCTAAAATCTTTTCAGTTTTGTCGTCCTCCCTTCATGTACTCCTACATCTCCACCCGCAGACTCGGTCCATTCCTGTATGTATTGTTTTGTTCTCCAAGGATTTAGCTCTTGGGTTCTTTGCTCAAAAGGTTGAGGGGACAAAAGGTTGAGGGGACAAAAGGATGCTCGTTCCTTTACGTGCGCACCATCGGTATCTTGAAACTGACTGGGATAAATGGGCAGGTACAGAGGTGGGATATCCAAGAATTCCTCATCCAAGAATTCCTGTCAGAAGTTGGTCTGAAGTAATACTGAATTTTGCCAGTCTGCTGACACCAGAAATATTTATCGTGCCTCATCTTAATTGCATAAGTGTATAGGACAAATTAGTTTCATCTATCAGTTGCCGCAAACGTTTTAAAGTAAATAATGTTTTATCACTCCATGTGGTGTTAAAGGAAAAAAAACGACTTCTTGTGTTGCCAGGACAATTAAACACAGAATTTTGCTTATTCCACTTGTATCACTCCATGATGACTCAGATTATTGCTGTTAGAGGGTTCAGAGGCTGCAACTGGCCGTGTCTTCTGTCCAGCGACATGTGACTTATCATGCTTCTGTCCTCTGAGAGGGATTTAAAAGGCTGTAGTAGGAAATCAGTGTTTGGGAGACCTGAATATTATCTAGCTGTGTATTTTCAGCATAGCTAGGCCAAAATCCCACCAGCCCTAATTTTATCTAGATACTACTAATGGCTGTAACATTGACTTGCACCAAACCCATCGAGTTTGATTAGACCTATCTCTGTTCATGATCCCAAGGTTCTGTGAGGACCATCTTAGCAAGCCAGCTAAAATCCTACAAGATTGTCTTGTGTAAACTGGGTGTGTGGGATCCATGTGTTTCAGAGCTTTGCATTCAGCTGTACATCTACATGCATGTGTCTTTGTCCAGCAGCTACTCGACGCAGACATCTGCATGATCCGAATGTGACTGCTCAGTTTCAGAAGGATCATTCAGTGCCCCAGTGAGGACTGATCTCTGAGGAGGAAGTGCAGCTGGGTTCCTGACCCTCCAGTCCTCTGCCTCCTGTAGCCCCTCTGCTACAATAATTTCCTTTGAGGTGTTTTCATATTGGCACAAAGTTTCCTTTATTGCTGTATGGATCATGATGACATAAAAATTGCCTCAGGTAAAAAAAAAAAAAAGGGCTCCAAGTCTCGCCTCTGCTAGCCAGTAGTGGGACACGTCTTGCATTAGACGCTCAACCATCTTCTCCAGTCCCACACAGATGCACTGATTTGCTTGCAGTTTTGTTTGCATTTATTTATCAAAATGGCAGGATTTTTGTCGTGTGCTATTTCAAGGACAATTTCCCAAATTGTTAAGTTTCCCTGAGGAGTTCGTCTCGCAATTGCTTGGAAAAGTGGCCTGTCTATCGCGCCCAGTTTTCTTCAGGCACATTTAGGTTTCCTGCATTCGTAACCCTGGACCAATTTGTGTCAAGACACTTTTTTTTTTTTTTTTAATTGGTGAGAATTTGTCATGGTAAACTAGCAGCGGAATATTTTTCTTGAATTTCAGTAGTTGCGGTCACCCTTTGAGTTTTGCAACGAGTATCTTTTCTGGATTCACGTGCTGTGCATTATTCTACCATCTAGTGGTTTGGTCCTGATTTGTCATTTGTCTTTCTTCTCCCTTCTTGTGGACGTTATTGATCATTTACTGCTGTGCCTCTCCTTGCCTGACATCAGATTAACGCCCTGTAGCCCCTCTGCGTGCTCGCCATCTTTAGATTCTTCTTTCTGCCATTGGGTCTTGCAGCTCAGAAGCATTCTGGAGAGGAACCATGCCTACTAAAATTATCTGGACAAGAGGAAGTGGGTGGGGAGCGATAGCTGGTGTAGGAAAGTACTCTTTTTGGCATGGTTACCCCCGTGTTTTGCCTGCTGTCACTGTTTTAGACTGTTCACTGGGATTCTGCTAACCAGGACCTCAGTGACTGTGTTCTCGTCCTCTAAATTTGATTGCTTAGGATTCGGCACACCCCTCCAATTGGCATACTGGTGCCACCATGTAAGTCCCTAGTATTTGGTACTTAGGTACTCACGGCATAGCAGCACCAGGGGTTCCCCATGGGCTGCAGCATGTATTGTGCCACCCATGGGAGCCCATGCAAACTGTCTGCAAGCCTGCCATTGCAGCCTGCGTGAAAAGGTGCATGCACCCTTTCACTACTGGTCACTAAGTCACCCCTATGGCAAGCGCCCAGAGCGCAGGGTGCAGGTACCTGTGTGTGAGGGCTCCTGCGAACTCCAGCTCCATTTTCCTGGACTTAGTAAGTGCAGGGAAGCCATTTTACCCATGTACTGGACACAGGTCCAGCCTCATAATGGTAACTCTGATACCAAACACGTCCAGGTTCAAACATGTCTGAATCATACCCCAATACTGTTGCCAGTATTACTTGTATGATTCCATGCACTCTGGGGGGCTCCTTAGAGGACCCCTACCATTGCTCCTACCAGTCTTCTGGGGTTTCCCAGCATTGCCACCAGTCTTACATGGTTTTCCGGGCAGCCCAGCTGCTGCCACCCCTCAGACAGGTTTCTGCCCTCCTGCTCCAGCAGAAGAAAGGATTTCCTTTGGGAGAAGGTTGTTACACCCTCTCCCTGTGGAAATAGGTGTTAGATGGCTTGGGAGGGGTAGCCTCCCCCCGGCCACCGTATGCTTTGTGGGGCACATTTGTTGTCGTCCTCGCATAAACCAGTTTGCATCAGTCCAGCGACCTCCAGTCCCTGCTCTGGCACGCAACTGGACAATGGAAAGGGGAGTGACCATTCCCCTGTCCATCACCACTCCCTTTAAGTGGAGTAGTCATTCTCCTGCATCTGCAGGCACCAACTGCAATGATAACCGGCTGCGTGGATCCTCTCTCCTTTGGAACTGCGTGGATCCTGCATCACAAGTGGTGGTCTGGAGTGGTCCCCATGGTCCCCTACCAGCTGTCCAACTTGGGAGATGGTAAGCCCTTGCCTCTCTTTGCAGGACCGCACCCCTGTCCACCGCAACTCTTGCAGCTACCAAGGCTTTGTTTGTTCCTCCTCCAAGAGATCGTCCGGCTCTGTGTAGCCCCAGCCCCCAGCACTCCTTCCTGCAAAGCAGTCTCCTGCCCGCTGCTTCAGTGATGTAGAACCCCTTTTCATGTGTGCTGAGTGGTCCTCCTTGCAACTCCTGTGCCTGCTGCCCATGGGTCATCTGTGGGGGCTTCCTCCTTCTCTTGTGACTCACAGCTGCTGAGGGTCACCTCAGACTCCCCTCCTTGGGGTGAGTCCCCTGGGCCTTGATGGTCCTCTTTAGCCCTGCAAAACATTCTTGCATTTACCAAGGCTTGTTGGTGGTTTTCCAGCACCACTGACTCCATCACGACCGCCGATGTAGGGCATCACTTGTATCACTTCTGGAAATCCTCTTCTGCTCCTGTGCTGCACTGCTGACTCTTCCTCCACCGTTGACCTGACCCTGCATCCACAGAAGGGCGGGTAGTGGCTCTTGCCACAGCCAGACATTCCCAACTCAAACTGGACTTGGCCCACTTCTTTTGCAGGATCTACCTTTGGTTTCTTCAAGTCTTGCCTGGGTCTTGCACAGTCCTTTTCCAAAAGTTGGTTTTGGGGGAACCAGGCACTTACTACTTCTCTCCTGGTTGCTGGGAGGCACCCTGGTACTTACCTCTTGGGGTTCCTAGTTCACCCAGCTCCCCTATACTGATTCCACTTCCTTGGGTGGGAGACTGCCTTTCACATTCCACTTTTTTAGTATAAGGTTTGGCCCTCACCTAGGGCCCTCACTATTTGATATTGCCTTTACCAATGACTATTACTTCCTAAGCTTGTTAATGATTATTACTGTGTATATAATAGTGTGTATACTTACCTCCAGTTGGAGTATTGCCTACAGTATTTTATTACTTGTGTTACAAAAATAAAGGTTACTTTATTATGGTAACACTGTCTTGGCTGCTCACCCACAGCTACCTCTAGAGCCCTAGACACTGCCTCCACCTCACTAATGGGGACACCATAGATGCTCACCACACACCAACCAGCCTTCTACACCAGCCAGCTACTCTGCTACGCTGCCACTACTTCTCCACCATCCTTGGCAACCTCAACAACACACTGGCAAACACACTGCTGCCATGCATTCCCCCAGCACCTCAGTAGGATCTGCAACAATTGTGATTGCACCTATAGCACCTCAGATGCCAACACCACTACCTCCAAACAACTGATGCATGCCACCACCACCCCACACACCACCTGTCCGCCATGCTCCAAAACATCCGTTTCCTCGGGAAACTCCACCGAAATCTGGGGCCTGCATAACCGCAATACACCCCTGAACCTCTCTTTGTGACCGAAACATGGCTCAAGCGAGCCATCCTGCCCTCCTACAAAATCACACTTGAACTGCAAAAACAACAAAATGACCGAACTGGTACACTAACGACGTCAGGGATTCAAAGCACCAATGCAAATAACTTGAGAGCAAATGGAGACTTGACGACACCACCACAAGATCCACATACAAAGCCACTTTCAAACTCTACTACCAACAACTATGAGAGAAAAAGACCATAACTCTTGGACTTGAAGCCAGCTCCAACAATGCCAAAGACCTTTTCACCATAGTCACTAAGCTCTACAACCCCACAGCTGCTAACATCATCCCATCCAAAGCACTCCGCAACGACCTCTCAAACTTCTTTGAACAGAAGATTGCCAAGATCTACAACACATTAGAGCCACAGCATACTGATGCAAACGCCCAGCAGGACACCTCCCTCATCACCAAACAGCAGCTAAGCAACCGGAAGCCCCTCTCAAAAGAAGACACCACTGCTCTGGTGAATACCATCCACCCAGAAGCCCCCCCCCCCCAAGACCCAATTCATATACAACCTTGGAAAAAGCATAATCTCCCCTGCGCTCACAGCCTGTTGATACCTCCATAACCACTGCCACCTTCCTCTCTTGCTGGAAAAAATGCAGAAGTCCATGCCCTATGGAAGAAACCATCAGTGGACCCCAACACCCTCAGTAACTACAGACCCATCTTGCTCCTACCTTTTCCAGCTAACGTCATGGAGAAATCCACCAAATCCCAACTTGCAGACTACCTAGAACTCCATCAACTTCTAGACAGCTCTTGATCAGGCTTTCACACCACCCACAGCCCTCATTGTGGCCACCGTTGACATCCTAAGCATCCTCGACTGAGGAGAAATGGCCACACTTGTCCTCAACCTCTCCGAAGCATTAGATATGGAATCATCAGAAATGCATGCACCCTTTCATTGCCAAACCTAAACACTGCACTTGGAGACAGGCACCCTGCCTTTGGGCTGAAGGGCCTACAAGAGGGGTAACTTATAGGGTCGAAGTGCGAGGGTACCCCTACACTTCTCAGGCCAGTTTGTGGACTCTACGTGCAGGGAAGCCATGTTAAGGTATGTAGTGTGCACTGGTAAACACGAGTTGTACAAATATATAATGGCTTCACCAAACCTAGGCATGTTTGGTATCTTGCAACTACACTGATTCCAGTGTTAGTTGCATGATACCATGTACCCTGAGGGTTCCCTTGGGGGCCCCTCTGTTTCTGCCTGTGTGGCCTTACGGGGTGCTGCTGCAGACCCCAGACACTGTTCTGCCCTCCTGCTGATTAGCTGGCAATTGCCAGACTGTTGCAAGTATTGGAAGTATGATTCCATGCACTCTGGGGGCACCTTAGGGGACCCCCAGCATTGCCAGCAGTCTTACATGGTTTTCCGGGCAGCCCAGCTGCTGCCACCCCTCCAACAGGTTTCTGCCATCCTGCTGCTTGATCTGATCAAGCCCAGAAAGGTAGAACAAAGGATTTCCTTTGGGAGAGGGAGGTAACACCCTCTCCCTTTGGAAATAAGTGTGATTGGCTCAGAAGGGGTAGCCTCACCAAGCTGCTGGTTTGTTTTGGTGAACTCCGGGCATTAACCAGTCCACCCTGGTTCAGGGACCCCCAGTCCCTGCTCTGGCGCGAAACTGGACAATGGAAAGGGGAGTGAGCACCCCCCTGTCTATCACCACCCTCAGGTGGTGCCCAGAACTCCTCCAGAGGGTCCCTGGGTTCTGCCATCTTGTTTCCAAGGTTGGCAGGAAACTCTGGGAGCATCTGAGTGTCTAGGCCAGGCAGGTGATGTCAGAGTCCCCTCCTGATAGGTGCTTACGTGGTTAGGTGGCCACACTCCCTTTCAGGCTGTTTTAGGGTCTCTCTTGGGCAGGTCCTCAGATTGGGCTTGCAAGATTCCAGCAGGACTCCTGCAACCGCAGCTTCGACTTCTGGCCACTGGAACTGTGACTGGAGCCTCCAGGACCCAACAAGCTGCTTCCAAGAAGAAGGGGCTCTTCTGCAACATTGTTTCCAGGGCTCCTGTCAACTTTGCAACATTTCGGATGCTGTGCATCCTCAGAAGACTGATTCTTCAGCCTGCACAAGAAGGAGGAATCTCCCTTGGAGTGAAGGAGTCACGTTCCTGCTACCACAGACACCTACACCAAGCGACAACCGGTTGTGTTGATTCCCCCTCCCCCCCCCCCCCCCCCCCCCCTCTCTTGCTGAGCTGCGTGAATGATGCATCACAGATGGTGGTCCAGAGTAATCCTCTTGGTCCTCTCTGCCAGCTGTCCAACTTTGGTGGCGGTAAGCCTTTGCCTTCCTAGGCAGGACAGTACCCCGTGCAACACGTCTCTTGCAGCTCAGACGACCTGTAGCTCCAGCTCCTGGCACTCTATCCTGCAAAGCACAGCCTCCTGCGTGGTTCTCCTGTGGTGTGGGATCCTCTTGTAGTTCTGCATGGACCTCTTCTGCAACTCCTGTGTCCCTGTCCTGTGGGTGCTGCCTCTGCTCCTGTGGACTCTGCACCACTGAGGGTCCCCTCTGACTCCCCTTTCTGGGTTGAGCCATCCTTGGGCCTTGCTGGTTCCCAGCAGCACCTCTTTTCCACTAACCGCGAGTTTGCCTTTGCCAAGGCTTGTTGATGGAATTCCTGCACCGACCCCCGTCTGCAATCTTCCTTCCAGCGTGGGGCTTCATCTGCATCCATCAGGAACTCCTCTCTGGCTCCAGGGCTGCAGTGCTGACCTGTTCTTCATCACCATCAACCAGCTCCTGCATCCACAGCTGGGTGGGTAGTAGCTCCTACTCCTCCTGGACTCCACTATGACTCTTGGACTTGGTCCTCTCTCCCCACATGTCTTTCTTCAGGATTCCACTGCTGGTTTTCTTGCAGTCCTCTCTGGGTGTCTTTTTCTTTTTTTCCTCCTTTTGGTGGTTTGGGGAAAATCCAGTATTTTACTCCTGCATTCCTGGTCGCTGGGGGCTACTGTGTTGCTTACCTCTGTGATTTTCTAGTACTCCCAGCTCCCCTATAAACATTTAAACATTTTACTTGCCTAGGTGGGGGTACCTTGTTCACATTCCATTTTGTTTAGTATACAGTTTGTGCTCCTCATAGGGTTACTATTGGTTATTGCTATTTGCACGGTTTTCTAACTTTCTTTGCCTGTTTCTGATTACTAGTGTACATATTTAGTGTATTACTTACCTATCTAGTATTTTGTGTCGATTTGTTCCAAAAATAAAGTACCTTTCTTTTTGTAACACTGAGTGTTTTTCTTTCATGTGTGTAAGTACTGTGTGACTAAAGTGGTTTTCCATGAGCTTTGCATGTCGCCTAGATAATCCTTGGCTGCTCATCCACAGCTACCTCTAGAGAGCCTGGCTTCTAGACACTGCCTACACTTCACTACGAGGGGATACCTGGACCTGGTGTAAGTACCTTAGGAACCCACCACACACCAGCTTCCTACAATCCTGCTTCACAGGTGGTGAGTCTGTGGCCTCCTCGGCTTGTATTCTATTCAAGTTGGGAGACTGTGGGCACTTGCTCACGCCACTGGACTGGCACCCTTTGCACTGCAACTGTTGCACTTGCCAAGGCTTGTTGACTCTTCCTCTGGGAGATCTTCTGGCTCCACAAGGCCCCGACCCCCAGCACTCTGCAAACCCAAGATCAGCTCCTGTCTTGCAACTCCTGCGATGTGGATGCTCTGGATCGCTGGGATGTTAAGGCCGCTTTCTAACTCCCTGTGTCTGATGCCTGTCGGTCACTCCTGGAGGCTCCATCGACTTCTGTTGGGCCTCCTAAGTGATCAGGGCCAGCCCTGACTCTCTCTCTCCTGGGTAGAGTGCCCTGGACCTTGCTGGTCCCCACAACTTTGCAAATCCTTCTGCAACTCCTGTTTGCACTTGCCAGGGCTTGTTGGTGACCTGGCTGGTCACTGACCCTCTTGCAATCTGGTAACCGTCGAGGGACAGCTCGTAGGCAACTCCTAGAATCTTCATTAGGTTGTGGACCCCGCAGCTGGACTTCTTCTTCCAGTGACTTGCAGAAACCTAATCTTCAGAAGGGTGGGCATTGCCACCTGGGCACCTCCTTGGGTGCTGGACTCTGTCCCCTGCCTTTATAGGTCTTCCATGTCTGGAATCCATGCGCGGGTTCCACCGGCCTGGTCCACGGGTCACAACAGCGGCTAAAGAAAGAGGTACACTGTTCCAATTAAGAAGAGGAGGGAAACCTAATTCGACAGGAGCGAGAACCCTCAAGCATCACACTGGATGACTAGCTTCATCATTGGGAAAGCTCCTCGTTAGGCCGGTGCTGCAATGCCTAACGGGCTCCCTGATGGGGGCTCTTAACTGTATTGCTCTAATAGATGGAATCAGATCATATAAATCGAGTAACAAAATTCAAGTACTCAACCAATAGTGGAGAGAATGAAATAATAAAATTGGTTATCCATCATATAATGTTAATCATAAATTTTAATCAGTGCTGATAAGATGGAGACCAAGATTAAAAACGAAGTGAGAGTCAAGGGGTGAGTGGTAATGCTCACGTGCTCTCAACAATTACACAAGAGGATCAAACCAATTATGACGCCTCTAGTCATCAGGTCTACATGTTTCACGTCTGGTGGTCCAGCTGGATCCATTGACGCTTCATCAGGACCAAAAATACTTTTACAACTTCTCCAAAATAAAAAAATTTGTTAACCCTACTCGGGAAAGAAATACAAAACCAGTCACTTACTTTTATCTACTTGCTATGTCAAATAAGGTCGCCCATTCCCGGTATCGGGATAGAGCTCCTAGGAATCGCATGTCAGGAACTGGAACTGACATTAATTATCACGTTGTTCGTAGGTCATTAAACCTACCCGCCTAACAGCGTCCCCGATAGCAGCTACAACAGCGGCTAGACAGTCCGAGGTATCCTCAGTCTTCAGAGAGAGTCCCTTCTCCCCTCTGCATCCGGGTCCCTGGTGTAGGCACTCCTGTCTTCTGGGTATCGTGGGGGGTAGGAGCACTCTCCATCCATCCTCTTGCCTGCTGGTTTCCTTGGGGTCCACTGAATTCCACAAACTCCAACCACTGCATTCTGTGTTTGTCTATGGGACAGTGGGGTGGGTTAACTGACTTACTCCTGACTGCTGGGGGTCCCCTACTTTATTTATGTCTGGTGTTCCTAACTGAGCCCAGCCCCTAGATAACCACCACATACCTTGGCTGGAGTCCCACTTTCACATTCCATTTTTAGGTAGAGCATTTCCACGCACAAGCGCTGCTATTCTGACCTGTTGTAATCTGTGTGGTTTAACCACGCCCATTTCTTTCATTAATTCCAGGGCTTGCCTTTCAAAAATCCCTTGATGTCATTGGTGAGTTCTTTGTCTGCCCCTACTTGAGGCTGCTTTGTCGCACCTTGCAGACTGACCCTGATACTTGCACCATTGCCAATATAC